>NC_080595.1:45432887-45742736 GCF_027887145.1 Ammospiza caudacuta | reverse complement strand
GACCATTACTACAGAGTCTGTTCCCAAGAGAGAGTCACTTGCACAAGTGTCTTTTATTCTAAGGACTGATTCAGGGCCTCTCAGAGGTTTTGCCTCCTCAGCTTGATGTAATAATAGTTGAACAGAGACAGATGCCTCACCTCGACTAGAAGGTTACGTGGTGATGTCCACACTCATACATGTCCCACAGCTTTTTCTTGACCTAAAAATGGCAGGGTTTTTCTGAAGGAAATCAAAATTCCCTTGTCTGTAGGTTGATTTTGTTCTCAGAGCTCAGCTACTGCATAATTCTTGGATGAACTCCAACTTTGAATGCATCCTCCTCCTTGTCCAATGCTTAGGAGACTGAGCCAGCAGCTTCCAGAGCTGCATTTCACAAAATTTTCTTATCACAGAACGGAATTTGGTGCCACAGTCTCTCTCCAGTTTGCACTTCTAGGCTCACAGACCTGGGAGGAGTCAGCTTATTGCACAGAAGCCTCTGCTCAGGAGCTAGGATGAGTCTTCTCCATGAGGGAAGGGCAACAATGGATACTGCACCAAGTCAAATGGGTTCTCTGGGAATCTACAATATTTTGTGTGGGTGGCTATTGCTTCTCCTTAATGCAAAACAACCCTCAACCCCCTCCCCCCCCCCAAAAAAAAAACCAACCAAGATCCCTTCCTCCCAGAAAAGCCCCACTTGGATCCAAATGGTCCATATGAGTCATACATGAGGAAAACTGTTCTTCTTTCCCCTGAGAGAGTTACCCACCCTTTCACTGCCAGAAGGCAGAATTAGGGTTGTTCTGACTGTGTGGAAGGCATTGAGGAAAGCTCCTGCTAACCTGTGTGAAGTATTCACATCATGCTCATAGTTGGAGCCAAGGAATCCTCTCCAAGACTTGCCTTGCTTTGAAGAAAGTGTTCAACAGCTGTTCTTCAGCTTCCCACTATGAAATGGGGATTGCAAGGGGAATCACAGCTATCCTAAATAACACAATGCCACCGTGTTACTCTGTGGCTAAATTAGTCAGTGCTTGAAAATGACTTACAGGCAGTAAAGTCCTATCTTTTTAATAGAGAACTTGCCCTTTTCCCCAGGAGTCCTATTCAGAACCTCTCAACCTTGACAATAAATTGAAATGGAAATCTTTTGAGCACTGTAATGAATACATTATCTTAATTTCAGAGGATTTTTGAAGGGGTAAGATTTTTGTGCAGAAGGTGATTTTGAATATTTAGCAACACAACCTTAGCTAAAGCTTTTTTCTTCCATAATTATCCTTTTTAATACAATTCTCTTAGCATTTTAGATTCCAAATGAGGAAATATCCTTTGGCTCAAGTCCAAATTTTCCCCTGTTTTTTTGATATTCTTTCAAAAGATAAGGGTCTAATTCTCTCCTCACTGGTGCACTTTGCACTCATTTACACATGTAAAATGCTATTATTCTTTCTTGGAACCATATACCAAAATGCAAATTACTCTACAAGAGGAGCAAGCATCAAACTCAAGGACCCAGAGGATAAAGTCAAATAAGCATCCTAGCAGGAACAAGCTGGAGAGCCAACCTGAAGCTTGTCAGCTACCTTAGAGTGATAATTCACATTCATGCCCTTACTCTGCGGCAAAAGGAAGGCAAGGTTAGTTCCTTACGCTCAGCACAGCCTGCAAGCACACATGTGACTGTAACATCACTTCTGATCTCAGGGCAGGCAACTTCTCTAGGGGTCCATGCCCTCAGAATGACCCACTGTGAATGTCATATAAATACAGAGCTGCAGCTCATGGTGTACACTCAGGGGCTCGGTGGCCTTGTCTCTCTCATAAATTAACGGTGGCTGAGCATGGCTGGCAGTCAGTTCAGCAGGACTTGGTGACCAAACCTGCAAACAGAGCAAGGACAGGCTCAGACCAGCCCTGAGCAGCACATCCTTCCATCCACTTGCTGTCTGTGTCCAGGCAGGCCTGAGGAGCTGGGCTGAAGAAGTGGCTTGGGTGCCACTGTAGCACAGCCACATGGAATGGTTTGGGGCTTGCCAAAGCTTTTGCAGCTCCCTCCCTCCCTCCCTCCCTCCCTCCCTCCAGTGCTGCTCTGTTTAAGCCTGTGCAATCCAGGGAAGTGGCTGCTGGATCAGTTCTGCTCTGCCCGTCCTTTGGGCGGGCAGCCTCCCGAGGCAGGGCTTTTGTTTGCAAGGCAGTCTGGCTGGGCCTTTATTTTCCTTAGAAAGCAGAAATGCTTTGTGGGGCTGTCAGGAAACATCAGCCTGACAGTCTCTTCCACGCACTCCTCTTTCTGCCTGGAGGAGAGGATGAAGTGAAGGAGCAATTTGGCATGAAAATGAGAAACAGGTCAAGCTGCTTGCAAACCTGGCCTCTGAAAAAGAGATAGGGAAAGAGAACAGAAAAGCAATTACCTCAGAAAGCTAGGTTACTCCTTACTCCAAATTAGTACAGCTGGTTTGAAAAACCCTGACCAAACCTTTTTGTAGCTCAGCTGAGAGGTTTGCTAAAGGTGCTCTGTCACCAACTGAAGCAGCATTTCCAAATGTGGAAGGAGACCACATTTCCACATGTTTTCACTACAAAGTGAAACAACTCTTCTCTGCTCAGATATTTGAGACCCTCATCTGAAAAAACCTTGCTAGAGATATGCTAGAGATAGGGAGAAAGATGTTGAGGTTTATAAAGGTATCCAGATGCATAAGTGGTTGTCAAAATTTCCAGGTAACAGAGTTAAGTCACTGACAATCTACATTTCTTTTTGAATTTTATTGATGTTACTTAACAGCTTTCAGGGTAAGGCTTGTGATCCTCACTCAAGCACTGGCTGTAGTGTCTAGGAGGAATTAATAAATGCATCATAAATGCACTTGGCCTCTTCTTGATATATGTGCAAAGAAGTATTTTTGTGATGTGGCTTTTTGCCAGTGTTCCTGAGAAAGTCACATATGTGATTCTTCCTCCATAAACGGATAAAATAATAAAATTAAGTTTTGAAATATGTCTAAACCTCTTTTTGCAGTATTTAACCCTTATTTATTAAGAAAATGAAAAAGTCAGCACACCTCTTATTCCCCCGAATTCCCACACCAAGAGCTTCTCTCATCCATCACAGTGACAGTGATATGCTAACAGGCACCCAAAACTCTGTGCCTCCTCCTCTAAGGGCACTCCTATGCAAAGTGAGTCAAGGGTACATGCTCAGCCAATTTCCTGACTTCCTTAGTGGTTTTAATTTCTAATTTTAATGCTATGTTAGAATAAATGTTTCACATCTATTATTGAAGTCTCTGGATGATTTCTGATTCTACTAGATTAATTCCAAATTTCTTTCCCTTGATAGCTGATTTGGATGTAGTAAATGATGTTCTGTCCACTCTGACAGCTGCTCGAGTTATCCAGTTACCCTAGATTGCTGCTAGTCATGTCCATCTCTCAAAGAACAAATTAAAACATAACCCTCTCACAAGTCAATTAAGATACCCCTGCCTTGATTAACAGGATTTCACCTCCCCCCACTTTTCTTTGGTGTGCTCATAAAACCTATTAGGTTTACAACTCAGTAAGTCAAAGTCCTGTAGCTACAGATCAAGCACAGGAGAGAGAGCAGATTATTCTGCCCATCCATCTCTTCCCTGGAGAGGGGCAATACATGAAATTAGAACTGGACATTCACTGTGTCTTGTTCCATCTTCCACTAAAACTGAGCACAAAGAACAAATCAGGGTCTAAGTGTGACAGAATGAAAATCTGGTTTTAAAATAAAGAAAAGCAGATTTCAGCAAATTCAGAGAGCACTTGGGCAGAGTCTCAGGAAGAAATTCTGAGTGAAAAAGTGCAGAAAGCTGATGGATACATTACAAGCGAAGCAGTGCAGACAAGCAATAGAATCTACCGTAAACCCTATATAGCTGCATCAGGAGTGTGTCATTCCTTGAAATAAATAAAAAAAAAAGGAGTCTCACAAATAGCAAAAACAAGGCAAGAAAACAACAAAAACAATTCTCCTAACAGTGTGAGAAGCAGGAGTGAGGCAAAGGCAATTGTAGCTCCATTACTTAATGGACACAGAGAACAAATAAAGCATGATGAAGAAGTGTTTGAAGTATTCAATGCTTTTTTTGGGTGAATCTTCATTAGAAAAGAAATTGCCATGAAGTCTCATTGAAGTGGTTGAAAAAACTGTACTGACTGGTTTGTAATCATCTCTTGTCAAAATGAGAAGGCATTTCAAGTTGGATTCTGCAGGGGAATTTTTTTCCTTGGGAATATTTCTGTTCACTGTCTTCATTATCATGGTGGATGATGGAAGAGACTTCGTATGCAGCAGACACCCAGCTGGGAAGGAGCTATAATGAGATTGGAGGGCATAAAAAGAAAAAGACTGATCTCAATGAGCTGGAGGAATGATCTGGACCTAGTGAGATGGAATTATTTTGAGAAAAGTTGGAAGTATTACACATTGAAATCGAATGCGTAAAAACAGATTGCAAAATAAATGCTGAGAAAGCAGAACAGAAGAACCAGAGCTGGGGTTTTGGCTTGCTGCAAACTGAGCAAGCCAATAATATGTTGATGTTTTGAGAAAGGTGAATCTTTGGGTAGGAGGTGTTAGCAGGCAGAGAGTGTGAGAGCTACTTATGCCACTTCACCCAGCGCTGCTGAGATCCCACCTGGTGCAATGTGGCCAGATTTGGATATCGTGTCAGAGACAATCTGGGCAAAGCAGCGAAAAAAGGAAAAGTTTCAGAAGGCACAAGATAAGTGGGTTTGGTTTTGTCTAGAAAGTAGATAGCTGAGGGGAATAACAAAGCTTTCAGTACACAGAGAGCTGTTTTTTTACTTTCCTGCTTGTCTCCTGCTGGCAGGATGAGAAATAATTGGTGTAATATATAGAAACATACCCTAAGATTAGGTGTAATCTCCTGTAAGATCCTACAGCCTGTAGGAGAGCTGTAAACCCTGAGCATGGGGAGAGGAAGGATATTGCAGAATTGCCTTCACTGAAAGCCTTCCAGAGCAGGTAAGTGGGTGTATGGAATGGAGTCAAGCACCTCTCGAGATTGCTCTGATCTCCTTCTCAAGTCAGGCTATGGAACCAGGGAGAGATATTGGGAGAATATATAGTCCATTCCTTCTCTCCAAAGCACAGTTAACTGCAAAGCATTAATGTATTTCAGGAAGCAGAATAATGGTGCTTTTAAAAACCCCACAAAATAGGAACTAATACCTTTAATTTCTGCTGTACCACAGCAGAGTCCCAGGCTCTGTATGACCTGGCAGAGGTGGCAGGGACAGTCCTGTGCTGTGGAGGGGTCTGCCCTGCAGTCTGAGTGATGGTGTTGCACTTTATGTGCAATATGTTTTACAACTATTGGGTGTTCTGTAGGTCATCCTTTTTTTCCATAGTAACCTGCTCTTGAGGATTTTGACCCGAAGAGCCAGTGGAGGAAGAGGTGAAGCTGTTTGCAGGGACAAGGTGGTGTCTTCCCTGGTGTCCCAGCCTCCCTCCACATAAGGCTGGACACCTGGTCTCTGAGTTTGAAAAGAAGATGGCCTTAGAAAAGTGACTCATCTGCCACAAGATACAATCTCCCTGTCCAATTGCAACACTAGGGACGGTGATTTACACAGGAAAAGCCCTGGTGCATTTTGTCAGAGAGGATGGTGAATGCAGAGGGCCAGAGTTCACTGGCTGTGAGATGTAAATTGTTGGTTCTTGGGGCTGGGGATGGTTCCCCAATCCCCTCAGGCCCTGGTGCAACCAGAGCTCTGTTACTGGAGCAGCCGTGACATGGGCATGGCAAGGCTTGTTGGGATGGAGTGAACACCTCTTCATGTGCAGAGGATGGGAACTGGCCCTGGCCTTATGTCTCAATTGCATCTTTTTCCTCGTGGTCTGTGTTTAAAAGAAAAACAGACTTCGTCTATGCTAAATTACTGGGATGTGTGTCTCCTCAGAACCCAGTACTCACATAGAACTGGAACTGCAGATCTGCTCTCATTTTTTTGAGCTCTGTAGGAAAAATGAGTCCCAAGGAAACTTGAGTGTGTTTTTCAATCTTGAAAAAATGAGTTTCTCAGTCTCTCCCCACCTTGTTGGAGTAATTCCCATAAAATAATCATTGCTTTTGAAGCCAGTCCTACTTTCCTCTCATGCTTGAAAAGCTGCTCCCTCCAGCTCTGTGTACAGGCACTGATTGGCTCCTCTCCAAGTAATACTCATTGAAGGAACGCCTGCTCCCGTACCTGCTGCAACTATTTACATTTCACTCTCTTTGGCAATAAATTAGTTCCACAGAGGTCTGAGCAACAGTTGTTTTGAGCAGGGAGGGAGTTTGGATTCTGCAACTGCATTTACACAGCCAGCCCTTATCTTCATGAATATAAGAGAGCAGGGAGCTTGTTGATGCAAACTAACACCAAGTGAACTGTGTTTGCCAGCAGAGCAGCTTCCCATGTGAAAACTCTGATTTCCTTCTTCTTGATGAGCCCGTGGCACAGCCAAGTCAAGGACAGAGCCTCTTTTTTTTTCCAAACCAACTGTTAATGGAATAAGTAATTCTGCAGGCCTGTCTTTCACATCTCACTCACTTTATATGCAGTCTAATTAATTCTGTCGGGGAAAATAATTGGCTCGGATCTGGTCGATCCAACTGAAGTTCTAAATAACTTTGGTGGAGCGGTATTTATACTGCAGCAACTAGTCTTGGGCGAAGCGCTCGCACGCGCAGAATACTAAGGCTGTGCTGGCTTGGCACAGAAATAGCGCTGTGGCCCGTCAAGTGGCATTAAGTCCCATCTATAAAAAGCTTTGCAGCTGCCTCTGAAGTGTGGCTATCTCGGGAGAGGGGGAGGGCAGCACTCCAGCCTGTGTTGGTGCTGGACAATGGGCAGCACGGAAACGCTGCCAATCATCAAGAGCGCCCAGTGAAAAGCTGCCCAGCTGCAGAGAAGTGATTGGAATGACCCTGTGGGGACACGGGAGTTGTTGAGGAAAGATTTCAAGGGTGCAGTCATGACAGGAAGGTGCAGAGGCAAGGAACAGTCAGTCCAAGGTTATGGACAAGGGCTGGAAGATCTGGAGTAAAGGAGAAGATGGGGACAGAGGGGAATGGTGCATCAGAGGCAAAGAGAAGGCTGGTGTATCTGTAAGCTGTGACTGTCCTCACCTGGGGATGGAGCCAGCAAGGGAGGATGGGCCTGAGTGCTGCCAGGAGATGTTCTGACAGCTGGACTGCCATGGTCAATGAGTGAATACCACCCTCTCACTGTAATGTAGGGTGGGGTGTTCTCATCTGTGATTTTTTAAGGCACGAACATCTTGACTTTAGGACACAGATGGAAGGCAGGTGTTACTGTGCTGAAGGTCAGAACTACATTTAAAAGTACCTTTAGCTTTCTTCATCCTACAGTTTCTCTGTGAACATTTGGGCCAGCACATCTCTCCCCCTCCGCCCAACAAATTTTAGATCTGCAGCCAGATCCTCACTCTCCAACTCAGCCTTCATCTCTGCTTGCAACAGCATCAGCCCACTCTCTTGGATCCTAGAAAAGGAAATTCATCTTTCCATCTGGTCCTTTTCATCTCCTTGTTCAATAGGTAGCATTTGCCTGAGATAGCTCACCCCGTAGTGGAGAACAACAAGTTTTGTGCTGCTCTGACTGCTACAAAAGGTCTTCTTTCCCGAGCAAATTCTGTAAACTGCAGAGACTACTGCAAGCCTCCTCTAGTAGCCTGTGCTAGCTGCTGGTCTCTCCAGGGAAGCCTGGGTAAATGAACAAGTGTGAACAGCAGTGTCGCAGCCTTCTGCACTTCCTTTCTTCCCAGTGCTAAAAATAAGATCTCATTTGTAAATAAGATATCTCCTATTTTTATAGTCCTTTTGGGATGCGCAGGATTAACAAGTCTGCATCCTGACTCCCTCCCCAGCCACAGTTTGTGCCCAGCCTGGGCAGTGGCTGTGCTTGCTGTGTCAAATCACAGCACGCTGTTGATGTGTTTCCATCCTGCTCTGGTGGATGCATCCTTGTGAAGGTGAGCAGTTTTCATTCCAGCTCAGTCTCTGATTTCTCCCCTGGGATTACCAACATGTCACCACACTGGCAGTTTCTGATCTTGTAATGAGGACAGCAGTCTGCAAGACCCACCTAAGCCTTGTTGCCAGGTAGTAACTAAAAGGTGCAGAGCACTCAAGTATCACCATCACACTCACTCTTCTGCTTCATTTTTAGCCAAAAGCTTCCTGCTGACTGACAGGGTTTGCCAACATGTCAGGATAATTGCTGTCATTAAAGAGTCTTGTCTCCTTTCCCACCCCTACAAAGGAGCTCACCAAAGTGAATGTTTCTTTCATCTAACTCCCATGTTGACCCTGAAGTTAAATCCCTGCAGAAGTCAATAGCCCTGAAATGAATTTTCACACAAAAATATGGGAGTGTTGATGTTCTTACCTTGTAGACACTGGGCAGCCATTCTCCAACCCTCCATTGTGTGTCTGGATGAGGATGAGCCATGGGACATCATGGAGAAAGACTGCTCAGAGCAGATCACTTATCCTTCTCATTGCTGACCTAAAAAAGCAAAAGGGATCAAGCTGCTCAAGCTACTGGGCCGCAATAGCAGCCATCATAAGCAGAATGGATCTAGTCTTGATGCAGCTAATTTGTAAACCACTAGCAATAAAATCATGGCAGCTCAAAGCCCAGGAGGCAGTGTAAAATTGTGCCTGGAACTCTGTAGTACTTATGCAGTCTGGATCACTGCTGTTTCATCCCAAGCCATGTCTGAGCCACCCCTGTCAAACCTATCCTGAAGGCATGACACTGCTAGTGAGGCTGCCTTCAGCTGGGAAGGGGTCTCTAATTTTAAGGAAGCTGCAATGGATTGATGCTTGTCCAGCTTCATCCCATAGGGTGCTCCAAATGCTAAGTCTTCAGTTAGCTCCCAGAGCCTCCAAACCCAAAAAGGATTCTGGCTGTGCTGAATTTGCTGCTGATGAATAAATCAAGTAAGAAACCTCTCGTGGTGACACAGACTGGATCCAAGCTGGTGGGATAGTACAGAAATCTTGTAGTCTACCCCAGGATCCTCCTCATCCCACCACTCAGCTGGAGCAGTCTGCCTGTGATAATTTCAGCACTTTCAGATACTGTCCTAAGCAGGACCAGCTGGACAAAATCCTATGATCTGTGTTATGAATGAGATAGGCAACCTTTAAGTCTGTGAGTCTGACAAAATAATCCAGCATCAAAAATAATACTCTGCCATAGGAAATTTCTATGAGAATGTTACCATTTTTCATTTTACCTTGAAAAATTTTCCTCATCCTTCCCTGCCCTCACTTATAGATTTATTTGGTTTCCTCCCTCTCCAAGCTCAATCCAATTAAACAAAAAAATTACTTTATTCATGTGAGTGTTCGGTGAACTTTACTCAGGAAAAATGCTGAATATACCAAAAGCAAAGAACATTTTTTATGTGACTAGGCTTTTCCTGGGATGTTTTTTCTTGCTCAGCAAAGCTCTTGAGTAAAAAAGTGGCTGAAACCCCACACTTCAATATACAGACAAGTCAAACATCAGTGAAATGACAAAAACATGGAATGCTATTTTATCTATTTTATTGGTCACTGAATTTCTTTTCCACATTGGGAACATTTCCATACAAGAGATTAACAAAATAAGACCTTGATCCTCTGAATGTAAGAGGATTTTTAAATAGCAAAATTAAGCTCTCGGAATATAAGAATGGTTAGACTTAGGATTGTCTGGGCGATATTCATTTGATTCCCATTTTCATATCTATTATGATACCATCTTTCATCTTGTACCTACATACTTGCATACTAATTTTTTGCCTGGGAACCTCTCCTACATTCACCATCCAAAATAAATTGTGATCTCATGATCAGCCATTTCATACTTTTCATAATTTCTCTTCATTATTCAGAGTGCATCTCTTGCCTTATTTACAGTCTGCTATTCAAACTGTGCTGTGGAGGAAATGGACAGCAATTTCCTGATTAACTTTCCTGCCTAACCTCTTGTGGTACCATCCAAGTGCTTTCCAAGTTTTTCTGAGTTTGTCTAGACGGCTTCTGTGTGAGGTTTAACAGGCTGGCTGGAGGCAGGGGTGTCAGAAAAAGCTCTGGAAAATGGGATCGATAAGAACAAGCATTTGCAAGGCAGCCTAATAATGAAGGAGAAATGAGGCACGGATTAGCCATGGTGCTGTGTACAGAAGGACAACTAGGAGCCTGAGGCAGGGCAAAAGTGTCTCTGGGGCAGCAGGGACACTGGCTCTGGGTGTGCTGTGAGGGGCTTGGCAGGCCATGGCAGCAGCTCTGTGAGTCTGTTGATGCCGTCACAGACCTCAGCAGCACCAGGCAGCCCTCCTCCCACCTTTCCAACTCTTTTCTGCTGGAAGGGAGCATTTCCAGGGAGCGTTCTTCCTTCAAGTCAGGGGTGTGGCAGTCAGACTGCTGCTAGGGGAGGATGTGCTGGACACGATGATGGGGAAGTTGTGCTGAAAGCCCCAGAGGTAGGTGCCAACTAACAAGAGCTGAAAACAGCCACAGCAAGGTTACTGATGGGACATTGCAGCAAATTCATCACCAGTCCATCACACTCCAGCTCCCAAGGTCTGTATCCACCTGAAAAAGAGTTGTCTTCTCAGACATGGGATCATGACAATGAAGGGCTTTTCACCAGGACTAATCACTGGGGGGAAAATAAAGAGCAGGAGTCACTCACAAGCGATTCCCAATGAGTGGCTGAAAAGGACATGAGGAGATTTTCCCCTTGCAGGAGAGAAAACACCTGTCCACAGGCATCCTTCATCGCTTCTCCTGGAGTGTCCATCCTTTCTCCCTCTGAACCCATCCATACTTTTTTTCTGATGTATTCACATCTGTCTACTCAAGGATGCCTCAGCTGGGAGGTGCAAGTGTTGTTACACCAATGTGCTCAAAAACCTAGGGATTAACAGGGATTAAGTAGATCCACATTTACACTGTTCATACGACTAGTGATTGCATTGCATGCTTTGAAATCTCCAGGGAATATAACTCTGGGTTTGCCATTCCCCAATGAAACTTCTTCGCAATTAAAAAGCAATCGCATTTTCTTAAGAGGAAGGAAAAATGGCTCTAAGAAGTGTTATTAGCAGAGCCACACAGGTGGATTATGGATATAAATTGAATATAATTGAATGTTTTGTAAGGGAGGAAACTTTTGATGTGAATTTATGGATTAGGTGGTTTTGTTTTCATACTGAGCAGGGGAGGTATGTGTATATACATATATATATGTATGTCTGTATTTTAGATGTAGTACATGTAGTTAATGCTTTAGATTATAACAGAATGTGATTATTCCTGCTTTTCTGATTTTCTGGCTTTATTACTTTACTGCCTTTCTGGAACTGAAGCCTGCAAATACATTAAAGGCTGAATCTTAGCCAGGATGCTGTCAAACAACTGTATTTCAGCAAAACTTAGTGCCATGCCTGCATGGCTCTGTCCCGAAGCTAAGCTCCACGCCATTGAAATAGCATGGCAGAAAATAGCATATCGAACCTCCCAAAGGTATGGATCGATGAAGTCATTAGCAAAGCAACCTTATGGGTAGGGGAGACAATGCAGAAACCTTGTGCAATGGAAACTCAAGAGTCCTCTTTAAGAGCAGGCTGCACAGTAATGACTGGTAATGCAGAGAGCGGCAACATATTAAGGAGGCCCTTTACAGCAACCCCCCTAAAACTAAATTTCCAAGCACAAAAGAGCTCTTCTCTCTCTCTCCTGCCAAACTTTGTTGGATCTGTCACACTGGCAACGTTGAGAGCCTGGTTCAGGGAAGGCAGCCTTCTTGCTGTCACTGTGGGTGCTGGTCCCCTTTTGTGAGTGTGGTTATCCCCTGCCCCTGCCTCCTGCTAAGCTCAGGGTGGGTACAGGGTAAGGCCCCCTCAGGGGAAAGCAGAAAAA
The DNA here is from genome assembly GCF_027887145.1 of Ammospiza caudacuta. Taxonomy (NCBI): domain Eukaryota; kingdom Metazoa; phylum Chordata; class Aves; order Passeriformes; family Passerellidae; genus Ammospiza; species Ammospiza caudacuta. The sequence continues at coordinate 45,730,767 of NC_080595.1, read as the reverse complement.
GACAAACAGCAACTTTCCAGAGAGGACCTGGCACTGTGAAGCTGTGAGACTTTATGATTAAGCTGTAAACTGCCCCCTGTAGCATCGCTTGGCTGGCTAATATCTTGCATAATAAACGGAGTGAGCGCAGAAAGATTTACTGGTTTGAGCATTTCTGTCCCTATTATGAATTCACCAAGTGGAGTGAAGTAGGCACCAAGCCTCCACGAGGCAAAGTAAATAAAATAAAATGAAAATCTAATTTTCTCTAGATTCACACAAGCCTTTAGGAGGGCAAGAGGATTGCAATAGATATTTGTTTTCCTATAGGTTTCCAATCATACTTTTTTTTGCCTCATATCACCTCTACATACTCAATGCCTGTTTATTTCTTCTCCATTCCATAAAAAGAGGGAAATAAGCTGGGAAAGTCTAATTACTGAAATTTAATTAAAACAATTTAAAAATTACTTAATCAATTTTCTAACAAGAGATCTTTTTGGTAACAGCTGTACACAGGCAATTTATTAGTTGCTGAAGTCAACCTTGTTTTTTAATATAAACAGACTAATTAATCAGTGGCTAACTCTTGTAATGACCAGCTCTAGCATGTAATTATTGCTGCTGTCATGAAGCATAATAGCTTATTTCCCAGGGTTATTATGCAAATTGCCAACATTGACCACTCTGAAAAGTTTAAAGCACTTTCCATTATTATCTCTCATTCCCACATTCCTAGGACATTTTGGAACACATGTTTTTCCTGGTTTGAAAAGTTTTATGCAGCTTTTCAGTTCTGTAGCACATATCTGGGCATGCTGGAGAGAAACATTCCAGTTCCTCCGGGTTTTAATTGATGGAGGGAAATGAAAGAAGAAAAAATATTTATTTCCCATATTAGAGACCTGCTCTATGCACACCTTTTTGTACAGGCCTGTGGAAAGAAAGAACCAAGATCTCAACAGGCTGAAGTTGGAGGTATTTATTTCAGTATTTAACTAATTTTGGAGGTGAAGTCCTGTACATCCATTGATGTGAGGCAGACCCCTGTGGAGGAGAGCCAAGAGCTCTCCACAGCTCAGTAGAAGGCAGAAGCCTAAACACAGGCACACAGGAAAAGCAGCTCAGTGTAAGACTAGCAGGAGAAGGCACAAAACCTCATGAAGCACCCAGAGCTCACAGCCAGTGGGCTCAGAGCTGCTTGGGGTTAGAAGAAAGGGAAAAGAAAATTTCACAGAGATGATCTAGTCCTGGCCTTGGCCTTCAAAGGCTTTGGGACAATGACCAAGATAAGGATAATACATGGAATAATAGCACTTAAAAGGAGGCATGAAAGTCTCTGAGGTGAATATGCATATCTGGAACATGGATCTGTAGACATGGCAAGTATGCTAAGACAGATAGGTGGAGAGATGTGTGTGTACAGCCTGTAAATCACCTCCCAGCCCCTCCTTCTGCTCACCCCATGGTAATGGCCCCAGTACTGCCCCAGTGCATGCACAGGGACACTGGGGCCACCCCTTCTGCTTCCCCATCATTACCCAGCCCTGTGCACATTACAGAGTTAAAGATTATTTTTAACAGATCTAATAAACCTGAAATTTCCAGCAACAGATGCCAAATTTTATCATCTCACTGGAACTGGCAATAAAGAGGTTCACACAAAGACAGCAGGAAGAAAAGCAGAGTGAGCAGAGGGGCTGTTAGAGAGGAGGCAAGTGTGAGGCAGTTGCAGGCAGCAGTCAGTAGGGCAGTAAAAGCTAATAAAACCTTGGTGTACAAACCACACTAATCAAAGAACAGATATTGCATTCCTGTCTCCCATTTCCTCAGCCCTCACGCAGCAGCTGGTGGGAATATCGAGTTTGTTTCTGTAGATAAACAGATCCCAAGTGAGCTATATCTGAGCATCTCTGTCAGCCCACTGATGTGCAACAACCCTTCAAAATCTCTAAAATGAAGCCATGAACTTTCATGAATTTTCTCACTACCAGCTCTCTGTAGCCTTGTAGTATAGAAAGGGCTCAGGGCAGGTGTTGAAGGTCTGAGTCAGCACCAGGGAAGGAAAGGAAGGAGGAAGAGAGGGGGAGAAAGACAAGGAGAGGTGGCCTTTTTCCAGGGCCCATTTTTGGCCTGTTAGACCATCTGTGTTAACTTCAGGAAGATGAAGGAAGGGAGTTGCTGCCGTGGACCTGGACTAGACATGGATCTAAATTTCTACCTGCCATGACCACCCTGGTCCAATTCTTTGGATGAAGGCACCCAGTCCCCTTTGCCCGTCACAAAAATCCTTCAGCATCCACAGCCTGCTGTGGGGTTGGATCACAACTGGAAAAAATGAGACTATTTCCTTAGAGGTAGCATCACATATGATTGTCCGGCTCATATCTAGGATTGAACCAATTTTGAAAAATTTAGTACTGTTCCACCACTGGTGAAGGCAGAATAAGCCCTGGACATTATTTTTTTCAAAGAAATAGTTTCTTTGCGGCTTATCATCCAGAGCTGGGGTCAACCCAGCTGCCACCTAACTCAAACACCAAATCCAGAAGGAAGCAGAAGAGCAGCTCTGCCTGCTGGGAGCACACTGGGCAGGCAGTTGTTCTTGCCCTGGCTGCTCAGACCACAATAAGTTAAAGGATGACATGGCCTGACAGCCTGTGCATTTACTGCCAGTGCTGCAACACTGCCTGGGCTGTAAACAGGCTGCAAACATGCCAGTAAGTGCTCCTCTTGCTGGGCAAGGGGACAGACCTTTTGTGGGGGTCTCTGTCTGCCCTCATGCTGTCACTGGAGACAACAGGAAGGATTTTGCTGGCGTCAGTGGCTTTCAGCAGGTGTAAAAGCAGCCTTCTTCTGCAAGGGTAGACCCAGGCTCCAACAGTGATGGGCCAGACACCTGGATGTTGTATGTCCCAAACAGCAGGAAGGAACTGAGATATGCGGCCTGTGCGCCACTGTGACTGCAGGGATGAGAAGGCAGCCTGCTTGACTGCAAGGCAGGACAGCAGGAGGTGTGCTCAGCTGGCTGAACATTGCCCTGCATGTGTATTTCTCACTTATCTCAAAGGTTTTATGACTCAGAAGTTTGTTTTCATGGGCTGCAAAAAGGGAAATTTGCGTTATTTCTTTTTTGTGTACCACAGCGTGTCTCCAGGAGCACAGATGCTCTTACAGCTCTTGATACCAACAGAGCAGAGATTGGTCTGGTCCAAACCATCACATTTTACCAGGCATCAGGGGGTACCACTTCCCCCAGGAGCTGGCAGAAGCGAGTGGTTTGGTAACTGATGTTACATCTCCCATCAGAAAGTGCATGGAATTAGGGCAGCCATATATTTCCTCCAATTTGGCATTGAACCAGAGGCATAGAACAAGTGTAATTTCCACATCGGGCTGGAGATGTAATAGGAAAGCCATCTAACAGGTGAAAAATGAAATGGCCCCTGACACGGGCAGTTAATCCCTCCTGCCTGTCACAGCTTTCCCCAGTGCTCCCTGAAGTCTCTGTGTAATATAAACTGTGCTCATTTCACAAGCTCACTGCAGGCTAAGCAGCTGTTAATCGCCCCTGACTGCACTGCTGCCATCATCTGCAGCATTCAGCTCCTGGAGGGAAATCTCCACACTGCTGGAGGACAGCATGGGCTCTACTGCTCATGCTGCTGGCACTCCAGGCTGGCCTGCAAAACCTGGTGCTGCAGAAGCACAGGCTTCACTGTGGGCTCCAAAAGCTTGCTGGCAGCCTGGGTATCCCCCTATAATAACCTCTTATGAGGCCTTATCATAGAGCAGAGCCCTGGGGGCTCAGGATCTCAGTCCCTGAGGAGGGACCAGGTGCCCAAAGCCAAGCTAGCTCAGGCCCACAGGCCGCGGGTCAAATCCCCAGCAAGCAGGGTGATATTCGGCTCTTACAGTGATTAGCCAGCTCATAAGGTTTCAGCTTGCTCCTAGGTAAGTTTGCCCTTGGCTTGAGGCTCCAGCAGACAGAGAGAGAGGAGAAAAAAAAGACGCCGGCTGTTCCACGAGTATGGCTTTATTGGGGGAGTCCGTGAAGGGTCTCAGCACTTCTTCCTCTAAGTTAGTAGGGGTACAGTATGCTACTTTTATAGCCTTGACAAGTATCCAAGCTTGACCAGTGGCAAAGGGTTAGAGGGACCATAAGTGACCAATAGTAGGGTTAACAAGATATTGCCTTACATGGTTATAGGGATAGGTTATAGGGCAGGTGTCCATGGAGTCAGGAAGCTTCTTTTCTGCTGTGTCAGCATTCCTGTTGTTCAGATTCTCCATGGTGCTTTTGCTAAACCTGTGGGGTTTACTACACCGCTGTGCCTTCCTGACCTCAGCTGTGTCTGTGCACATCACATCTGCAGCTCCTGGCAGTGCGGTGCACGTGCCTGACAGCAAGGACTTGGCACTCGGAGGGGGACCAAGTTTTTATTCACATTTTGATGGTCCAGGTTGCTAGGAGGCCCTCGGAATTTGGTGAGGATGTAGCATCTCCACCACTGCCATGTCCTGGCCTCACTGCCCGGAGCTGATGTGTGGTGGTGTTCACAGGGGTCCCAGGATGAGGGAAGAAATGAGAATCCTGACTCCATGTTTCAGAAGGCTGATTTATTATTTAACGATATATTATATTAAAAGAAAATGGTATATTAAAAATATACTAAAAGAAGAGAAGAAAAGATTTCATCAGAAAGCTAGCAAGGAATAGAAAGGAGTGGAATGATAATAAAATCTTGTCACTGACCAGAGAGTCCAAGACAGCTGGACTGTGATTTGCTGTTAATTAGAAACAACTAACATGGGCCAATCAAAGATGCACCTGTTGCGTTCCACAGCAGCAGATAACCATTGTTTACCTTTTGTTTCTGAGGTCTCTCAGCTTCTCAGGAGAAAAGATCCTAGCAAGAGGATTTTTCATAAAACATGTCTGTGACACTGGTGCAGTGGGGTCCTGACTGCAGGGTGAGCCCTGCATGTGGTGTGTGGGGAGAATGCTGGGTGGTGTGTCTGCTGGATGGGCAGGCAGGTGGGTAACAAGCACAGGTTGCCAGAGTTTGGTAGTAAAAACCTTGTTCAATAAGTGCCCAGTTTGTTTCATGTTCCTAAAAGAACAGCCACTTCTTTGCTTTTGCTGTGCCTTCCCTTTGGGGTCCAGCAACCCCGGGCTTGATGGTTCCCTATCAGCGACTTGATGGTTCCTCAGTCCTGGAGAAGCCCTCCTCTTTCTGCATTGAACCACTCTCAGAAGCACCTCAACACCACTAGGAATATCTTTCCACAGTCCTAAAATAATTTCAATGGGTTTCATTAGCAAAAGAGGATCTGCTTTGAAAGAGATGTTTTTCTTTAGTGGATGTTTCTCTTTGTAGTTACCCTATCTTAACACTCTAGTCTTGATTTTTGCAGTATTTAACTGAAACCCAAATGAGTTTCCCCTGATCCTGTTTTCTCTGCATGCTATATTTCCTCCCCTGAATATCAACCTTCATTAAGTAAAGGCAGTCTTTTTTTTTAATGCCTGATATCATGAGTGTTTTCTGTTTTGATTACATTAGCCCCTAGCTCACTTATAGCTACTGTATAAGCTAAGGGCTAGGAACTTTGTTAATTTTCAAAACAAAATGCATCTTTAGGCCTAGACCTGAATGATGGATGAGCAACACAGTGCTGTGACTGTGGCTTGATTAGACCTTAACATTTAAAATAATTGGATCTACTTTAAGTGGTGCTTACACTTTTTTCTGCCTACCCCTCAGTCACCATGAGGAGACATGGTGGAGCTTGATTAAAAGAAAAGGATTTCAAAATAATGTTCCTATACATGGGCACCCAAACTGAATTTGAAATGTTTAAATATGCATGTCTGCTTTGCCTTCATGTTAATCAATCACAGAGGTGAACTGGCCCATTTTCTGTTAGCTAACCAATTAGGCAGCACAGCTTACAAGCTCTAAGTCAAATATTGGGCAAGATAGCTGTCTGTCACATTTGAGAAATAGATTTAGGAGTTAATGGTCTGTCCCCAGATATGTTATGAGCAAGAAATTGGCCTAAATGTGTAGAATGAATTATTTACTGTGTACAATTCTCCCAGTTTTTCTCGTTCAAAATGCACGATAGTTAAACACATGCCATTATCTCCACTTTTCTAGATTCATAGATCTTAAGGCCAAAGGGGTAATTAAGACCATCTAGGTTGACCTGCAGCTTAATGCAGGCTAAAAATTCAGTTCTGATTATTTCTGCATGGAGAGCATAATTTTTGCTTGAGCAACAGCACATCTTTTAAAAAGACAGCTAATTATGCTTTGGAAACATCGTGTGTTACAGAATCCAGTACATCCCTTTAAGCTGTTTGGATAATTACCCTTGCTGCTAACATTTTTTTTCTTGTTTCTGGTCTTTTAGCTTTCAGCCATGGAATCTTATTATGCCTTTACATCACCAGATTACAGATCCATCTGCCACCAGAAATCCCTTTCATAATGGTTTGTAAGTCAGGATCAAGCCACCTTTTGTCTTCTCTTGAATAAGATAAAAGCATTAAGCTTTGTTCATCTTTTACTATAAAGCCTGGTTGTCCCATCTTGGATTATTCTTGCAGCTTCCACCTGAATCTTTTCTGGTTTTAGTTTTTATTAGGCAGGCATGCACAAAATTTCCTTAGAATTGCCAAAATCCATAGATGGCAATTCCCTGTCTGGGGGACTGCATTCAGCCTCGTATAGCTCTGAGCTAGTCATTAATTCAGAAAGAGGGATGCTTTGGGCACAGAGCTGAAACTTGCCTTGTTCTTGAGTGTCCCTATTACATTCATAGAAGCTAAAATCCAAGTCAGTAACATAGAAAGCTTAGTAGTTTAAAAATCCAGTTTCCTGATGTCAAAAACATTTAAAAGCCAAATAATCCTATAGAAATAATTTGAAATGCAAGACATCATGGTAGTTTTGTTTCCCTGAAGCTCCAAATGAGTAAAGAAGAGGTAGACAAGTTCAGAGAAGAAGTAGAAAAGTTCAGAGCAGGACAAGAAGAATGATCACAGATACAGGGAAAATACTTTCATTCATAGAGTGATTAAATAGACTAGACTTTGCCAGCTTGGAAAAGGGTTGATTGAGAATGGAAGGTGGCAGAATGCAACTGAAAATGAGGTAAAAAAGGTGACTGGCGATGACTGAGTGCAATAATGAGGGATGCATTGAATGAAAAGACAGAGTGAACAAAAAGAGATGCTTCTTCATCTGTCCTCTCACACACTTTGATGTTTCCTGCCATATGGCCTGCTGCTAATAGTCTATCTATATTCCAGAAGCCACCAGGCAAGGGAAAGGAAGTAAGATCCAGTGAAGGCCTCCAATGCCAGCTTGGGAGGACATGCTGGAGGGTTTGGAGGTGGTACAGGGAGGTGCTACTGGTGTTTGTGCTGCTCTGTTTGTACTCCAGGCAAGCTGGCTGCTGCTGGAGGGTCACTTTGAGGGCCTTGGATTGCACTCTTTCCAGCTGTTCTCGTGGTCTTCTTAAATTGGGAATTGTATTTGGGAATTTTATACAGTTGCTTACTGCATGCCCCAAAGAGAAAAAATGTTCCACTCAGCTCCCCAAGAGAAAAAATGTTGCATTGGTAAGAAAAACCAGACTGGCTTGAAATAGGCAAATGTAGCTGAATACAAATGCACACACACACAGGGGAAAGGAGATAGTAAAGAATATCAATTAGAAGGATGGAAAACCAGAAAAAGTCTTAATGAAGCGACAGGACACCAAGAAAAAAACTAAGGTAAGAGGGCCATTGGCAATAAAAGAAAGGTTTGACTATGTCTGGTAATACCAAAAAAAAAAAAATCCTAACAATGATTCTAGTCTATAAAAACATGTTTTTAATGTAGAAATGTCAAATAGTTTCAATATATCTTGTTCCAAGTGTTTTTTTTTGAAAAGTCTGCATGAAGAATTCACAGAGGGTGAAGATGAAATCTGTTCCCTTCCAAGAGTAACTTGGCATTATGCAGAGCTAATAAGCCGGCTGTTTTTAACCAGTAGGTCTGGATGCAGCAAGAACTTTAAAGAGCTGGATGAGGAGATGTGTGGGCTATTAAAGTTGGTAAATCATGGGGATGCTAGAAAGGCTTGCCTAGAGAAAAGGAAGATTCAGATATTGGTAATTATAGACATATCAGCCTGACATAGACAGTGAGCTGGAGCAAAATAGTGCAAACTCGTTAACAACAAGGCAAAAGAAAAAAAGAACTGCACTTAACAGTAATCAGTTTAGGCTTAAGGGAAACAAATTGTTCAATACCATCATGGCACCACATCTATTTCTTTGGTGGGAGAGTTGTTGGGAACAATTTATTAATATTTGTCAAAGGTATTTGATATCGTAATTTTTTTCTTAACAATTATTCCAAATAACAAGGAATATTAAAAATATGGTAACATACTAGGTCTAAAACCTGCTGCTGAGTATAGGGCTACATTCAGTAGGGGACTCTTGGCTTTCTTGACCTGTGCTGTCTAACCCTTGGCTGTGGGAATGTCTTAAAAGCAAATCCACAAATATTATTGAAGGCTGGAGAGAGAGGATAATGGAGACGTTATTACAACATTAAGACAAATTACTTCTTCCAATGGGAGCCTGCAAAGACTTGTACTTTAATACAGCCAGAAGTGAAGTGGTTCTTGTAGGGAGGACATGAGTAGGCTGCACTTCCAGAAAGGGGGATGCTGCTTTGAGTAACAGCAACCCCAGAAGAGATTTGACCACAGCCTGTATAGCTATATCAAGAACAGAAATCTTATCCTGGAGGGCTCCTTACCCTGCAGGACCCAACAGTTTGAGCCTCAGCTACAAAGCTCCATTTTGAGCTAAGATCCACTCTTTTTAACACCAGGAGTTCCTAGCCATGAAACTGCTTCCTAAGATTTCTCACAGACTCTTTGTTGCCATAGAAGCACATAAAGCTCTTTTATACAGGAGGTCATTCCAGAAAAGCAATTTTCACTTTATTCAGGAAATGGACTTTCAAAAATTTCCATATGCCTACTCTTTTTGTGCTCTTTTACAGACCTTCCACAATTAGCCCATGGACACCTCAGGAGACCAAATGGGCCCGTCGACCCCTTCTGCACACAAACACGTTTCCATGAGTCTCTGAAATGGGCACAGTATTTTTGTGGATTTTCACTGGATTTTTCCAGTATTTCACTGGATTCTTCCAGTGTTTCACTGGATTTTTATGAGGGATTCCTCCACCTCCTCGGTATTTTCTCATGTCAACTGCATAACCACTCTGTTGCATAGGATGTTAAGCTGTGTGCTCAGGCTGATCATCCTCATCCTTTTCAGTGTCCTGCTGTCCAGCTCTTCAGTGTCACTGTGTTCTTTCTTGCTACAGACATGATCTAGATCCTAAGTTATGAACTCCCTGGATTGCTATGTATAAATGAGTTGTCTCCTTCACTGCTTCATGCTCCCTTCTTTTTAGGCTCAGCCAGAACATTATCATTGATGATTTTAATAATTTATTTCAGATAACTGTGTTAAATGCAATTAGCTTGCAAACTGATAGTAAGCAGAGATCTTTATTGCCCAGCCTAATTCCTTACCATCTACAAAGACTCTTTGACTTTGAAGGGAGATGGATTCAGATTTGACCAAGCAAATTATGTTAGGATTAGGATGATAATTTTGTACTTAGCTTGTTTTTCCTGCTTGGACTGCTAGACAACATTTCTGTCTCATTTCTTTCTATAACAGCAGTAAGGGACAAAGCCAGGATTCAATTGAGACAAAGAATGAAAGGCAGAAGAAATGTTCTTCAGTGGTACAGGATTGTTTCTTTCTGCAGAAGCACACAAAGTGCCTGTTTGTTGTGTGTGCAATTGCCAAGCTGAGAAGTTATAGACAATATTGATTTGGGCTCCCAGCTCTTTGGAAGCAGGCACTGGGTGGGAGCCAAGAAGGCTGAAGTCTAAATGCGAAGCTGTTTGTGCTCAATGAGCCATTCTTTGGGAGAGGGGACCCTTCTTCTTTTCAGTGTTTGCACCTGTGTGGGTTGTGTGTGTGCATAAGGAGTTAACAGGAGGCAGCATTGTCCAGACACCACAGCAGGGAAACCAAGGGAAGGATACTCCCCACTAGCTCATGGTTCCAAACTCGCTCGCTGGGTTTGCAGGCAGCCTGTGTGAACTCTTTCCTAGGCTACATTTAAGTGCTCTCAAATGGGGATAACATGATGCATAACATGTTGAGGGTTGTTGGAGGGGTCTAAATGAAAGCCAAAAATAACCAAGTAGTAAGTTTCATTATGGAATTTCACAAATCCTTTTCATGAGTTTTGATGGATATTATCTTCTCATATAATTTCATGACTGTGTAAACCACGAACCTTCTCTCACCAGCCATGAGATGAGTTAATCCAGATTGATATGGTTTTTATTTTTTCAGGTAAGCCTTACAAGATTACGCAATAATTGTTTGATGGTGACTTCACACAGGTAAGAAGAAATATAACTTTATCAGCCTTTCTGGGCAGAGTGTTTGGACTAGGTGTGGAAGGTGAAGTCTCCTTAATGAAAGTTTTTGCTATTTGAAATGTTTCTGTCATGTTCTCTTTTTGATGTGGGGAGCTTGCCGTCAGAGAAGGCATTTCTCAATCTCAAAACTGGTTGGAAAATGTGAATTTGAATTATCTTTTCTGTTTTTATGAACAATGCCATTTCTATAAGAACATTTACATGGCTTATGACTCTCTCTGGTTTTTATGGCCTGTAAATGTGGAAAATGTGTGCCAAAGGGCAAAAGCATTCCCAGAAATCAATATAATACAAACATCCCTGCACAGCCAGCCTGCAAGAAAAATGTGATGCTTGACAAATTCTTTGCTGCCCGCAGGACTTCGGGTTCTTGGCTAACCTCAAACATGCATGAGTTAAAGTCTATGTGGATGGCAGGATTTTGCTCACATCGGCATTGTCTGACCTCTCAATTTCTGCTGCATATCTGTGTCACCTCCTGATTGCTCTCTCTGTAAAATAATCCTCCTTAAATTATTTAGATACATATTCTGTCTTCCCCTTGGCTGCTGTTCTAATTCTGGCGAGTGAAATGACCTCAATTAGAAATTCTTGCTAAAACATACAACATCACTGAGAGGGTTGCAGTTTGTCTTGTCCCTTTTTAAAGGCCCATTTTTGTATGTGTTTGCTTGTCTGCAACTCATTAACTCCTGTCATTACTTTCCCTTATATCAAAACTAAGTATAAGATAATTATTCAGTTTGCAAAAAGGAATTAAATTAAAAAATGCCGTAATTAAGGTTACAGTTTTCCTTTTTATATCCTTGAGGGGATACTATGTTCCCTAATTATATAATCATACAAAACCTAGCACCATACACACATATGTGTGTGTTTTATATCAGTGGGGGGTTTTTTATTATTTCATTAGAAATGCTTCCAATTTGTGGCAGCAAAAGCAAGACTGGTGTGATGGCTGTTAATTTGCAACTCAGAGCCTTTTATTGTTGCTCATGTTACTATACTAATTAAGACATACAGTATTGAATGTCTCTTAACAACTCTGTTTTAGTATCACTTCCAAATATGTTTTGCACATTATTCTTATGTCAAAATCAGTAATACCATAGCTCCAAAAGTAGCTGGTTTTTGACAGAGAGAGTTCTTCAGTTTATCAATTCTTGCAAAAAAATTATGTTTCACCCCAGCATCCACTTACTTACAAATATTTTTTTCATAGAAATTATCTGGAAGTTGATCTGAAATTTAATTCTGTAGCCCACCAAAAATTTTATCACATTTTTCCTTTTTAATTCACCTATCTGAAACTTCTGGTGCTTCCTCATTCTTCATTACCCCTGAGAAAATCAGGACTGATGACATGGAACTCTGACCTCTGCCTGAGCCAGGGGTCTCCTTCAGGTCAAGCTTTCCAAGGTCACCCCTGGCTGTCACATCCGTGTCATCTGAAGTTTACCGAAAACATGCTTCAATTTTTTACCTCATCTTTCCAAAAGAAAGGTACTTTGTGGAGAAAACCCACATCTGTCTGACAGGATTTGCCTTTCAAAAAACTCTCCTGACTCATGATTAATAAATAATTCTCTCAGAATGCACAGTTTATGGCCCGACTGTTTGATCCCTAATCTCCAATATTAACTGTGGATTAACTCATACTTGCCTGGTACTTTGTGTCTGTGTCCTACATGAGAAGCTCTTTTGCAGTCTTTCATTAATATCAGTAGTCTCTGGTTTGGACTCAGTAGCCACACATGTCCTTCATAGGTTTGTCATTAACTAATTCAGAGACTAGGAAAATGTCCAGTTGGCTTTTTATTATTTTTTCCCAAGAGGTCTGTTTATTGACCCATTATTTTTCTGCAGTTTTCATTCCTCCACTATGCTGATGACTTTTCCTTTCTTTAATGATGACATTTCCTTTCTATATTCTATAATATTAGAATAATATTTCTATATTTATACACTTTCCTCTTGGTTGCATTTTCCCCTCTTTTTATTTTTCTCACCATGTTCTAATGTTACTCATGTCTCTTCCTATAAACTCTGAACATTGCTGTTCTGTTATTTTTTTCAGTACCCACAGTTAGACCATCATTTCTTTACTGGAATCCTGGAAGTATGGCCAAATTCCACCCTGATAGCATTTGTTGGATTTGGCAGATGAAAACCAAACAAGCCACATCCGGCAATGGATTAATATGTGGATAGATTGCAAAATCAATCTTATGTTTATTTCAAATATTTACTGACGTCAAAAGACACCTTTCTTCTTCCTCCTGCCCTTTCCTCCTCCTTTTCCCCCTACATCTTTTTGTACTATACATCACCATATGCTGCATTCTAGATGGTCTCATGGGGCAACATCTCCTGGCATCTGATTCCAGTCACCTTCTTGCTCCTAACACCAAACACCTCTGGCATTCATGCTGAAGGCTGCTGGATGAGCAAGAAGGAGGTGCAGTCTTCCCCATGAGCCACTGGGCAGGAGCAGGAAAAAGAGAGTGGACTGAGCACAGTGCAATTTTTTTTGCATCATCTGATATCTCAATCAAATTCTTCCAAATGTATTATTTAATGGGAAAAGAGGGTTGGTTAAAAAAAGTGGTTGAGGCAAAATCCAGGAAAATGAAAAGTATTTGAGGAAAAAGGAGAAGAGCTCCACTTCAAACTCGGTCAAATGAACATGACCTTGCTCTATTTTGTAAAACACTATTTCTGGTTTTTCATCATTTCTAGCAAATACACAGGAAGGGTGCTGACAGGAGAAGAGATTTATTGTGGCAAATTATAGTCTGTGGCCAAAGTAAGGCTAGCCTTTTTCACTGACTACAACCTTAGAAAGACATTTGAGATTATATGAACAGAGCTGTCTGCAATCTGTTGAATATAATAATCAGAGAGGTACCTGGTGGGTTTTTTAATCTGTGTGAATTTATTATGTAGAGACTCCACACCTGGTGGCTGTGTGCACCAGGATCCAGTATTTTGCTGTCCCTGCTGTCAGTGACTATGGCTTGTAGATCTTCTCACTGACAACAGCACTATCATTCAGTTTTGACCACCTGTGTGAGAGCAGAAGAGGTAAACTAAACCAGACTGCTTACACCTACCGCCACTTTTGGCTTATTTATCTTTTTATCACTTTGCTTAGCAATAGTGCTTTGAGACTCTGTGGACTGAAACCCCACTGTGCTACATGCTGTGCAAGGACAAAACAAAAAGGAAGTCTTTGCCCTGAATGATTTACTTTTTCAAGATAAAACCCACCCAGACAGCAGAATGAGATAAAGGAACAATAGTCATCATAGCAGTAGTGACGCACCAGGGTTATAGGCAGGGGATGTGGGTCTCTGCAGCATTGTCCCTGCAGAAGGATAATGATTGCTTTAGCCAGGAAAATGGATGTTAGACCAACAGAGATGTGAGATGATGAGGAACAGGGTAAGATTCTTGCTGGGCAATTGCATCATATTATGAAAAATATGTGATTCGGAAAGAAAAGACTGTGGAACTAAGGGGAGAGCCTTGGAGCCCCAAAACATGAAGGAAGGACAGAGAAGACTTCCCAGCTGAAGGGACAGGAAAGAAATGCAGCAGCTGCCTGCATTGAGAGTGATGGACCAGTCAAGATAAAGGATAATGAGGAAGGTGGAATCTTGTAGTCTGATTTAAAATACTCATTAATACTTGCCTGTAAATCCCTTGCCAAATCATGTCCCTAATGATATCTGAACAGCAAAAATATATCATATTCATGTCCTCAATTTCTATGCGTAAAGCACAAAAGGCTGTTCACAGTCAGGTAGAATAAGCAGATGTGCAGAGAAAGCAGCATCCCTGTCTGAGAGCTATGATTGTTCAGGAAAGAGGAAAAGGAGGGATTAGAAGCTGCTCACACCTTCTCAGCTGCACAGTGCAGGAACAAGGGAGCTGCAGGGAGCTCTTATAGAATCCAAGAGCAGTGGCAGCAATTGAAAAAAGAAGCATGGGGAGTCCAGGAATGATGCTGAGGTTGCCAAAAGCACATGGAAGAGGAAACATGAGGAAAACAATTGAAGTACCAGTAATACAATTGGCAAGAGAGCTGATGAAATCCACCAAGAGATCAGGAACATCAGGACAAGGAGGGAGAGGAAAACAGGCAAATATCAAGATGATGCTGACACATCCCTGTGTGTGTAGACAGTAGCCCCTGGTCCCTGTGCTGCTTCACTTTCTTCTCCAAAGAGGCTGACAGAGCAGGTGGTGAACAAAGATGCTGGCCAGACACCATGGGGCTGGTGTCCAGTGAAAGGATTGGTTCTGCTGTGACCTTCTTCCTCACATCACCCCTGCCCCAAAGTGCACACCTCAAACAGGCCATTTTCTAACCACCAGCACTTTTAAACTCATCCTATATTTTCTGCTCATGGCTTGTGACAGCATCCTCCTTATGTTTATATTCACTTTGGTTCGTCTCTCTGTTTCTTCATGTGTGGATTTACACCTCTGCTTTGTGGTGTGTGAGATGGGGAGAGCCTTTACATAATATATGGCAGGTGATGTTTATTAAAAAAAGGAGGCTGAAAACAGAGAAGTGAATGATTTGGTACAGTAACTCAATAAGCTAAAACATATTTTACAAAAAAACCCACAGGCAATCATGTAGTATAATATCACATGCTGAGCAAAATTCGTGGCCATGCATAAGTTAGTGCTGTGTCTTGGCAGATAAAAAGATTAATGAAATCTTCCCTTTCTGCTCACAGAAAAAACAGTTCCCACAGACTCCCTTAAATCACTTGTCGTTGCCAAACTCCCATTTTCCTTTTCCATGAACTCAAAAGCCGGGGATGAAAAGGCATAGAGAAATTTTGCCAACCTCCAGCTTCATATTTTCTGGCATCAACATTTAATTATCTCTGCAGGCATGTGGCAGGCAAGTCTGTTGCCATACATTTTTTATACACAGAGTATGAAATTTTGTGTGGTGACTAGAAGGTACCTGATGTGGGATGAGGAGATTAATTGGCTTTAAAATGATTGTCTGTGTATCATCAAAAGTGTGTAGGGCACTTTACATACAAATTTAGAAAATCCAAGTCACAGTGAAAACGAAACCTCTCAATCTCCAGCTCTGCAGTGATTTACATAGCACCCAACTTAACCTGCCCATGCTGCTTTAGGAGACTTGGAAACCACTGGACTTGATCCAGTGAGCCTCATATGGATGTTTAGAGACAATGGAGGTGCCTCTGGATTATGAGCCACAACTGCAGCTGGTGACCTGGAGTGGTCCAGGGTTCCCAGGCACTGCTCCACCTGCCCATGTCTCAGGACCTGGGGGACCCCTCTGGCAGCACCAGAGAAAACCTGGTCCCCAATGGCTTTGGGAGTCTCTCTGGGTGGCACTGGGCTCCTGGTGAGGTCAGAGGTTTGGGATGCCCAGGTGTTCAAGGTGCCTGGGCCAGGTGACAGCCAGCAGACACGGAGCTGGACAATAGGGTGAGAATTTTCCCTGGCACTGCTTTCCCTTCCAGGACACTTTGTTAGCACCCAGAACAGTGGTGGAGAGGACTGAAAAGTGAACTTAACATTCATTGTTTTCCCTCAGACAGGACTCAGCTGCAGCCTGGACAGCTGTTCTGTCTGCATTCTTGCTGGCTATATTTTTCTAAGATGCTCATTATTTTAGGTGCTGAGTTGTTCAAACCCTGTCCTTCTTCACAGCTGCCCTTTTAGCAGCTCTATGGATTGCCAATCGATTTTCTTTTACTTTCTACTGTATGTGAGAATAAAAATTGGAGTGTGGAAGAGTTCATTTCCATATTTACAAGACAGATGCATGCTGGCAGAAGGAGTAACTACACACATTATTCAATCTTCCTTGTGGAATTTCTGCCCTTCTTTTCAGACCCTGCTCATAGTCTCTGCACTGTCATGTCTTTCACCTGCTGAAAAGGCTCCTCTTGGGAGGCTTGGTGTGTCTATCCAGATGAGCTGGCTGATGAGTGAGTTTGTTACAGCACAAAGCAACATATGTAGTTATTGTGAATGCCACCCGGAGACAAATAGTGTACTTCGGCAAAAAAGGAAAAAAAAAAAAAAAAAACTAGAAAAGGGATTCTTTAGCATTTTATTTGGTTGGTTTTTTTTGGTTTTGGGGTTTGATTTAAAAAAAATTTCTGCTTTATTTGAATGCCCCTCCGCTGTTAGTATTTTTATTTATTTATTTATTTTTGTTCTCCCTTCGGAGAGAGTAAGTGTAAAAGAAAAGATGTAAAAATGTAAAATGATGGATTTTTTCCCTCATGGAACAAACCAGAGCTGAATATTTTTAACCCATTTCCCTAACTCACATGGCTCTTTGCATCAGCAAAGAGTGTAAAAACACTTAACAAGCTCTTGCCTAGAAAAATAGAGAGCAGTGAGCCCAAACTTTCCAGCTTGGTGGGTCATGATGTCATTGTGGTGTCAGGGTGGGCTGGATGCCAGACCCATTTCTCTTCTATCTGACTGGATTTCCTGCCCATGCACCACACAGTCTAGCACTCTAAATCGCAGCCCCTGGTCAGTGCATTGCACAGCACAGGTCATTGGCTGCTGCTTGGGGACAGTGAGCAGCCCCCAGGCAGGCAATCCAAGAGCAGATTGTACAAACACCTGTCAGGAGGGCTGCAGGTTTAGTGTGTGATGGGGCTTGATGGCTCCAGGGTCCCTCCAACCATATGGCTGGGGATTCTGCCCACGACGTTCTTGTCACTCCTGGGGAGCTCCAGGAGGTGGCCATCAGCAGGGCAGTGCTGCTGCCTGGTCTGCACCATCCCTTTTCCTGAGAAATGCCTTCAGAGTATGTCACAGCTGGCTATTTGTCTCTGTGCAGGGAAGGCTTGAGACCCTCAATATGAGTGTTCAGCAAGCTTCGTTTATTGCAAAGAGCATCAAACTTTTATACACAACCAGTAATAAGCTCATGCATATTCCGTAAGTTAGCAGTCTATTGGTTATATACGGATATCAGCTTCTTTATTCTAAAAGAGTTACTTTTGCTTTTTCTCATGTCTCTAGTCTCTTAACTACAGCAGTCTGTTATGGCAACACAGCTATGCTCAAGGACAGTGTCCTTGCAGGTGCAGAACTTAGATTAGCTGGGCTCTTGTCATGTAGCTATTTCTCTACAAGAGCAGGCAGACAGAAATGCATTCTCTGCTGTAGCAGCCCTGACAGCTGCTGGGAAAACTCCTCCTTGGTCACTCCCAAGAGAAAAGGTGCCAGGGGCAGGCTGTGGAGCAGTAAATAGTCCTGGTAGTCTGCATTTGCTCCATACATGAGCTGAGTTTGGTATTCCAGTCAGGGACGCCTCAGGACCTCTCCAGGTGACACACTAAGGTGCAGGTAAAAGCAACGCAGAAAAAGGTGAGTGGAAAGAACCCACAAGAGTGAGACATTTGGAGGAAGACCAGCTGGTGGACCTTGAGATTTTCATCCTGTTACCCTAAGGAGCTGAAGAGGTAGTAAGAAAGATGTTGAAGAGGCTGGAGGAGACTAGACAGATGGCACCAAATTGGTGTGGGAAGCAGCATCCCAGAGTGCTTCTGGAAAAGCAGCAAGGGAAAGCATTGAGGAGGGATGGGGCAGAGATACAGGGAAAGGCAGAGCTGATGGGAGCATGAGGAACTTTGGGATGTGATGTAGGAAAGAAATGAGGACCTTTGGGATGTGATGTAGGTGGTGTACAAGGACCAGGCTGAGAGAGGACAAGGAAAGATTGAAAAGCTAGGAAAAGAGGTTATCCATTGTATTGGTTCATACATGTTATGGTTCAGGGAAGGATTATGGAGAGTGAAGTGACAGTAATAGCCCAGCAAGTATGTGGCCCAGTACAAAATCACAAGCTGTGTCTGGCTTTTAATCACTCAGAGACACATCTGGCTGGGATTAGTGTGCTCATGACCAGAGCAGCTCCATTAGTTGTGCCATCAGGGTGGATGAGACAGTGGCTGGCAGTGGCTGGCAGTGGCTGGAATGCAGGGAGGTCAGGGATAGAGACTGAAAAGAGTAACTTGAAGCGGGGTCCTCCCTCAAAACCTCCAAGCAGTTCTTTGGAGGATCTCTCTGCTATGCATGGACCACGGGGGCAGGCCATGGAGACTCACCTCCTGCCTCCAGCATCCTGTGGCAGCAACACAGCCCCTGGCAGTGGGGAGGGCAGGCAGGTGGGTGCTCCAGAGCTCCCCTTGCCATCCCTCAGTCATTGATGCCCTTGTCCTGTCAGCAATCTTGGTCCCCCCACAGTTTTATTCAGCCATGTAGTTTGCAGAGCAAGGGCAACAAAAATGTCATCAGCAGGTCTGTTGGCCTCAGCTTGGTCCAAGCAGTACTCAGACTTGCAGGGTGTTAGGTGAGGGCTGTGATAGCTGTTAAATGCTTCCCATGTGCTATTCATGTTCATATTGTTCTTCTGACCCGTGATACCTTTTTTCCATTGAAATGGTATCCCCTTGTTGGCAGGCTTTGGGTCAGCAAGGAGGAGACCTGGCCTGGTCCAGTTAATTCTGTAATTGCCATCTAACTGCTGACAGAAAGGTTTTGGGCAGCTTCCTAAGCAGCCTAATGACTTTACATTGTGTACACCTAGAGAAGCACTCAGCCCTTCCAGCTCTTTGGTGCACTAACATGTCGTGTAATGAAACCATTCAGTTGAGATTAGAGGAAAGCTGTAGGGGCAGGCAGCAGGGAGTTGGCTGGTCACAACTGTGTCTTCCTGGCACTTGTATTGCCAGGGTCACAGAAATGGGGGAATGGAGCATGAAATGAGTACATTGCTGAGAGTTTATTAACAAACCAAATTGATATTGAGCTAGCTAATAGGGAGACTAAGATTTTGCTCCTAAATCCAGCTGTGGCAATGTTACCCTCATATTCTTACAAAGCACTTTTCTCCCTCCAAGACCTTGAAGGACATCTTTGTCTGAGCTCAGTAAATTTCAGTGTAAAAAGATGGCAATTTCTATTCCATCACAGAAGCTGCCCCATGCCTTGTTATTAATTGTTTTTAAAGGCTGAAGTTAAGTAAGCAAAATTGCAATTGTTCTTCCCCTAATCTTTCAGCCAAGGGAGGGAGCATTTATACAGATACTGCTCAGAGTATTTGAGAAAATATTTGTTTGTGGTTTTAGTAAATTTCCAGTGGAGCCCCCCATGGGTT
The DNA here is from genome assembly GCF_027887145.1 of Ammospiza caudacuta. NCBI lineage: Eukaryota > Metazoa > Chordata > Aves > Passeriformes > Passerellidae > Ammospiza > Ammospiza caudacuta. The sequence goes on along the minus strand of NC_080595.1, from coordinate 45,711,050 downwards.
ATTTCATAGTTCTGTGCTCAGGGAACTCAGCTATGGTAGTGAAGGACAGACTTCTGCAACCCTCCAACTGCTGGGTGGCTTATGTTCCTGTGAGTAGTAGAAGATTCAAGGGACTACTTTTGCAAGCACAACTAAAATTGCTCATGAGTTTCAGGATTTACCCTGGAAAGCATAGTAGAGAAAACTCAGAGAGTGGAGTGGTTTCTCATGCTCCAAACCGAAGAAATTGTATTTCTTTTGTTCTCTCATTCCTTCATTTCCTTCCTTCCCTTACTGCCTTCTCATCCTTCCTGGCTTGCTTTCTCTTTCTTCTCTTCCTTCTCCCTCTTCTGTAACACAGATAATTGGAAAACATTCTGGAATTCCTTTGTCCCTGCAGAAGGCACTGAATAGTGATTCCAAAATAGTGCAACCTTTCTTTCAATCCATAATTCATCATCCTATATTGTTGCTCCTCACTGCAACCCTGAACAAAATGTCAGATGCAGCAGAAAGAAAAGAAATCAAGCAAATGAAAAAGGGACAAAGGGAAATGCAGCAAACCCTGAGGGTATCTGCAAAGAGAAGTAATTTAATACAAAAAGGCTTCTCAGGTCTCATACAGGAGATCTGACTTGTGCCATGTGTGTCACCCTGTATTGGGGGAAAGCAGGACTGGTTTCATCTCGAGATGTGCTGCAGAGTGGCTTACTGCGAGAGGGGGAGTAAAACAGAGACATGGAAAGACAGGAGAAAACAATTTTATCTACCACCTGTACTTTGACAAGCAGACCTGCAGTGAGTAGCCAGGCTTGGCTCTGTTGAGGCCTTCTCCACCCCATGTCAGACTGAGGTTTGCTCAGCCGACACCAAGAGCTGTCACTGACTGAGCCTGATGGCCCTGCCCTGATCCCTGTGGAATACTGTAGCAGCCATGGGAAAGCTGTGACACCGAGACAGTGAAGTGGGATGGGGTCTGCTGTGGGTGGTGGTAGTGCCTTCAGGTCCCTGAGGGCTGTACTCAGCAAAACTCCACACACCAAGGTTGCCTTGCAGTGATACACACCCCAACACAATGTTGCATTAATATGGATTTTCTTGAAAATGTCTTTAACTGGAAGGAATCCAAAGAGTGAGTTTTGTGGGATTGTAACCTGTAGTTTCTCTTCATCTCTGGCAGTGGTCATCTGGAAGCAGCTTCCTTCTGTGACCTGTGAAGTGCCACCAGCTTTAGGTATGGAAGCAGACAGAATCTAATCCTGTCCAGACAGGATTGCAAGAGTAGGCAGGTAGAAAGCCAGCTAGGCAACAAAGGATCCTGAGGGCTGGAATAATTGAATTAATATGTACTAGTGTTTCTGCCTCTGTTGAGGTCAATGGGGGCTCTTACCATGATCTTCACAGGAAATGGGATCAGGCTCACTTTGGGGAAGAGAAAAACAAAACTGGGGACAAATGCTTGCACAAGGGATTGTGCCATGATTTGAATCTTGTTTGTTTTCCTGTGTTATCCATGCAAGGATGTTGGAGAAATTAGATTGAAAAAGATTTTAAGCTCCTCCTGTCAAGAGAAAAAGAATGGAGAAAGCCATGGGGTTAGTAAATGCAATTATTATCCATTCATTCCCTTTATCCCCTTAGGCTTGTGGCATTCCCATTTGAGTTGTCCTTTATACACACTGATTTCAGTTAGTCTTGATGTTCCAAATAATGCCAGGAAAAAAAAAAAAAAGATAAACATATTCAAGGCCTTTCAAAAACTTGTTCTGCTGTGAGAAAGAGAGGTTAAGTCCTTGATCCAGGAAGGCATTTTAACATATGCCTTTATTTTAAGTGTGTGAGTCGTCCCATTGATTTACACTCAAGAATTCTGCTGAGGTAGGAGTCTTTGGCTTGTGCCTCAGCAGCACAGCTACACACGTGCTTTGCTTTTGGCATGTGCAGTCCTGTGACTTTCATGAGGACACTCACATGCTTGGCTGGCTCAGGGCTGAGGGAGAGTCTTCAGGAGAGGGAGCATTGCAGGACGGCCAGGGTTAGAGGAAAAAACGTCCCAGATCCCTGTCTCTGCCCCATTCATCACCTCTCTCTCAACTGTTTTACTCTGTCCAATGGTTTGTAGTTCTGGGATAAACAATAGTAGTGGGAGAGATTCTTAGGAAAAAACCCCAAATTTTACTCAACGTTTTGGCCTTTGCAGTTCTGTCCTTTGCCAGACATGGAAAAGAAAAGATGTAGCCAAGCCCTTAGAGTGTGGAAGAAGAGGATACTATAAGTTTGGTTTTAATCAGGGAGAGGAGTTTTGGAAAGCAGAGAGAAAACAACAATTTGGGTCCAATTCTGCTCCTTCTGGCAAAATACCCCCCCTCACCACTCTGCATGAGATCATTAGTGTGGCTTTTCTCCAGGCTGATAGCAGAAGTGTCTGGCTCGTACGCCTTGCTCCCATGCTCAGATAAACCTCCTGCCAGTTTTGGGGCTAAAAGGGATTTCTCTCCCAGGTCAGCTGCAGTGACTCTTTCCCCCTCCTCTGCAGGGAGAGGCACAGGTTGCTCCCCCAGACCACTTGGGCTGGTGTGTCAGACCTCATCCCAGTGCCTTCTGCGGGAATAGCTTTCTGTGGGAAGAGCCTCCTGCAGGAATAACTTGCAGTCTTTTACTACAAGCCTTGAAATTATAACGGCACACTGAGAAGCATTGTAGGGTGGAGTCGACTGTTCCTCTGCCCCAGGTCTCACCCCACATTGCCTCCAACGCTGGAGTTTGGGCTCAGCAGTCCCAAGATGCCCTCTAAAATCCAGCCAGTGTGTGCACTCTGGGGAGGGAGACCCATTGCAAGCAGTAACTGCTGGCAAATAAATATTATTGCAGTGAGGGAGCGAGGTGGATACATGCACAGGGTGTGTTTTGTCAATTCATTTTGAGCTGGAATAGCTTCTGTCTCGCTGTCAATGCACAACCTCCCTGCTCCTTCCAAAGCAGAGCAAAAGCTCTGTGCCAGGCATGCCACTAAAGCTTTGCTGGGAGCTCAGCAGCCCAGGCAGCTTGAGCAAAGCACACAGAGAAAGATCTGAGCATACTGGGGTGTAGGAATGCTGGGGAAAGGATGATGGAGTTGTCTGGGATTCCAGCTTCTTGGGCCTGACTCAAGGCTTTACACTTTGTTTATGCAAGAGTAATCCCAAGCACTTCACGTGACAGATCCCTGGTGATACATTTCGGGGGGGTTACACTGATTTACACGGCTTGAGGCTTTGGCCTCTATTTTCCAAAGAATTTTCCAAAGTTTTCTAATGAAAAATACCAGAGTGGTGGGATCAGTGCAGGGTTAGGTTACCTCAGTGAGCAGGCTGGAGAATACCGGGAGCCCCTCTCCCCAGTGTGCCCCAGGGAAGCTCTGGGTGAAATCCCTCCCAGCCTGAAGAGGGGCTCAGGGTGAGCTCTGTAGGCACTCACACTCCTGGAGTTTATCTGCTGGCTCTCACACCCTGGGGAGGACTGTCTGCAATGCACTCAGCTCCCACTTTTAAAGCTGTGGGGCACCCCTTGGAAGGCATAGAATTTAAAAGTCTCAACACTGATTAACTCCTTCAGGCCCAAAGAGCACCCCAGAAATATCCTTCTCCCATTGCCTCCATTCAGCTCTGGGAGTGGCAAAACTGAGATAGTACAATAGGGCCTGCAAGATCCCAATTCCCAAGTCAGATGAAACAACAGTAGGATCCAGACTTATTCTCCATGTTCCTGCTGCTGTACAGCTCAGAAACAGGCACTGCTTTTGCCAGTACCTGCTGGGGGAAGCCATTTGGCAGGAGGCAGGAAAAAGAGGTCAGGAGATCGTCTGTGCTCTGCTGGAGCCTCAGACCCTCCTCTGCATATGAACAGCCCTAGCAGGTCAGCCATGGGATCCATCTTGCCCTGGCTCCTGTTTCCAGCAGTGGCACTGGCTGGATGTCACACCTGTGACCCTCATCACCCTCTGTTTCCTCGTCCAGAGCTTCCCTGCAAGGCACTGTGCTCCTCTGAGTAAGGAACAGCACAAATGTAGGTAGCATCTGAGCATTTCTATCCAGGTAGGAGGCATTTGCTTGTGCTGAGTTTATGGATGAGTGGAGAAAGGGTGTAGGAGGAGAAAAGGGATGATGAGAACTAAGTGTGCAATCTAAACCAGAGTGTTTGTCAGGATTTTGAAGTCTGTGTAAACCATATTATTAATATTTAAACAAGGCTTGCTTTTAATTTTTTTTTCTTTCCTTTTTTTCCCCTCTCTCCTGCCTTCTTGTTACAGGATTGCAAAACTCATTTCCAAAGAGGCTTATTTTCTCGCTGTTACTATTAGCAGCAGAAGAGATTTATATGCACATTGGGAGAATAAGTGCATCTGAAAAGAAAAAAACATCCATCCTTTCTTCCACCTGTATCCAAACTTACTCTTTTTTCTTCATCTTTCCCTCAGGGCTCAAACACACAATGAACTTAGTGTGGTTTCTGGAGCTGCAATGGTAACTTGATAGTGTGTCCAGGCCCAAGAAAAGCCCAGCTTTGCCTTGTTGAAAGCAAAGTTTCAGTTTCAGGAGCTGGGAAAGGCTGAGATGTTAAGAATATTGTCTGCCTACAGGCAGTGAGGTTTCCTCTGAAATTCACTGCTCTGGTTAGAATTTGCGTTGCAGATTTTCACCTGGAATTAATTTTAATGATTCCATCATGAGAGGGCTCTGCCAAAGCAAGTTTATAATGGGAACATTGTCTTCACTTTAATGGGAGCAAGGAGAGGGCAATATCAATGCCTGTGAATATTTAAGCTTGTTTGGGCTATTTTTGGTGTTGGAAATCTGAAGGTCTTCCTGAGGGGCCCCAGCCCAGCATCAGGCTGAAGTGTGGTGGCAGGGCTGTGGATGGCACACGTCCCTGTGACAGAGCTGCTGCAGAGGGAGGCGCAGACCCTGGCCACACCAGCCCTGCAGTTGGTAGTCCTGCCCAAATGCTTTCCTGTGCAAGTGTTTTGCAACCAGAATAGAAGAGCCCAGCACCAGCACTGTGCTTACACTGTGGGAGAAGGGACAGACTTAACTGAAAAAAAACTTTCTAAGGTGAAACAAGTGACTGTGGGAGGGTTTTGTCAGGCTGGAACAGATGAAGTTGACAGCAAATACTGTACCTGATTTTGGTGGGTTTTCTCTTTGAGGTTGGTAAAGGTATGTTAATGAGTATCATTAGAATTGGAAAACAATGCACTTCCATGTAGGGTTGCCTGACTCTCTTTCTGTGCTTTCAAGCTGAACATATGTTTTCAATTATTAACATGATTAATGGGAGTCAGATGACTTGAATCCCAATGAGCTCTATCTTGCCACCAAGTGCAAACCCCTTGGTTATGGGCATGTTTACGCAGTGTGGAAGTGCATGATTTCCTTCTCTTTATTTCCTTCTCTTTCTTCCTGGTGTTTGGAGGTCCAGTTGTCTAACTTTGAACAAATCTAGACATCCACAATCAGAGGCCCTTGCTGTATTCGAGTGCCTGGGCTCCTGCCCCTGTGTCTCTAGGAGTATGGGATATGGAATGTGCTGTGCAGGAGTCAATTCATATTATGTGCCCCAGCTTGGCCTGGGTTCTAGTCCCAAGCCTGAGAAGGTTTGGGAAACATGAAATCACCTTCTCCCCATCATCACCTGCAACAACCTACAGGACACACAAATCTCCGATTCAGCTGACTCTCCCACTAATTTGTGTGGGCTCTAAACCTCTCTTTCCATTCTTACTGAGTTTTGCTAAGTTGTGCATAATTTTTCACTCTTCTCTATGTTTTTGGGAAGGGAGTAAAGTTGAGGATCTAGAACAAGAAAACCAGGCATTGAATATTCTTGTAATGTTTAATTTTTCTCTAGCTGCTAGACCCAGAGACCATGTATATCTCGGACCTTTCCCGCCACCCCCCTCATCAGTTAAGTCCTGGTCTAATTCCTTCTGACAAAAGTATATATAACTCCCAAAATCTGAAACTATGTATCTGCCAATGAGTCATTCAGCACCTTAGCCAACAGAGGTCAAAGCAGAATTGTACAGAATGAGTGCATCTGCCAAAGATCCAATATAGAAATGGATAGAGGAACACCCTCCTTCAGATCAACAGAAACAAAGCAGTGCCATGAACGCTGGAACCAGTGAAATCAGATTTCCCATTGTTTTGGGTCTGGTTCTTGAATTAAAGTTCCCATTTAATTTTCCTCAGATTCCTAGACTCTCAAAATTTGCTGTCTCTTGCAGATTCTGTGGGGTAAAGTGAGGGTAAGTTCATACCACATCCTTTGCCTCAGTCACAATACAGATTGAGGCTTTCTCCTGTGTCTCAATGCATAGTTTTGTTGATTCTGTAAGAAACTAGCCATTTCCAGGTAAGCTGCCAGAAAGGTTTGAGACTGCAAGGAGAGCAAGCAGGTGGAAGGAGAATGAATTCTTAATTTTTTATCCTTGGGAAATGTGACTAAAACTGCTATACAGTGCAAGCACAGATGGCTTTTACAGTACCAGCAGAGTGTGCATGTGTGTATGAAGATAGACATGAGTTAGCATCAAGGAGCTGTGTGACTAAATCTCCTTTTTAGTTTTGAAATATTCTATATATGTGTAAATATGTATATATACACATGGGCAAAAATTATATCTTCCTGTCTGTCTCTACACTTATATGTGTGGATTTTTCTGTCTAAGGATTCTATATATATATATAAAGAGTGTACAGCATTGTTAAATAGGCTGATATATGATTTTTTGTCTTACTGCACTTTAGTAATATACTTATTATTTTCAGATTTACCAAATCAAACAAACAGGTTGCATATCTGAGATCTCGAATTCAGCCACAGAAGAGTGTCTGGGGGGGTGTGTGTGGGGTGTGTGTGTTAGTTTAAGTGGGTTTGTGTGCAGTAGGTGATGTACAGCCACATAAAGGTTGCATTCACTTGGATGAGAGACAGCTACATATCTTAAAAGCAGCAAGGCCACTGCAAACAATGCTATCAGATGGTCCATAGTCACCTGTTCATGCTCCATCTTTCTGAGAGGAATTTTACTGCTAGCAGATGTGAGAATTCATGCCATATGAATAATCTGCAAATGGTTATGGGTCTTATTTCCCAATGTGAGTCTAACTGGGATCTGCATGAATAAAAACTTGTCTAGTAACAAACTATGGTTCCCAGACTGTAAAAGCTTACAATGATCTGCACTCAGTTGCTGATTTGTTTGGGTGAGCTGCCGTGACAGAGAGGAACATTACCAGTTAACTAATGGCATGCTAGTAGAAATTATGGACTCAAGACCATCACTGCTAGAGGTGTACACAGAAGCTGCTGTCAAGCAGCAACAGTTTCTGGTAATTGCCAAGCACAGGGTGAGGCAGCAGTGCTCCATATTCCATTACCCATTCTCCCAGACATCCACTTTTGCTGAGGAAAGGATTTTAGAAACAGAACCTATATTTAAGGTCAATTGAAGTCTGAAGAGGTTCCAATTTCTTTTAAAGTTGCCATTATTCAGTGTAATGCATCACTATGAGCATCTGGAAAAGGCAAGTCAGGGGAGGGAGCTGCTCTTATGCTGGGAGCTGAGCAGGTGTCTGGAAGCAAAGCAGCTGATGTTTGGTTGGGATAAAGCAAGCCCAAACTGCGGCCTTAAATGAAAGCAAACTGCAGCTTGTGAGAGAGCGTGTACCAGACTGTGAGCCACTTTCTGCATGACACTTTATCAGCATCAGCTGGGCTAAAGAGGTTATTATTGCAGATGATGGGGTTTCAAACAGGAAAGAGAAACTGCTTTAGCAAAGGGTGTTGATGTATGCTCATGTAGGGCATGCTCTTATGGCTACCAGGCTAGTCCCAAAAGACCTCTTAGCTTCCTGCATCCTTGGCTGCCTCCACCTGGGATAAAGCCATGTGTGTGCTATAGCAGGGCCTGATAAAAAGGACTGACTCCTTCACACATCTTCTTTTTCTATATGTAGTATGAAGTAAATCACACACAACAGCCTGAGTTTTAATAACAAATGTTCATCATCTGGAAAGTGCCTACAATTAAAGATGAGCAGGAGTCCATGGTGCAGCAGTGTTAGCTGGCACTTAAACAGCTTGCAGGGTTTGTTGCCCTGTTTTGGTACCATTTTTTGCTGGCAAACTTTCAAAAGCCAAATCTTTGTATTTCATTCTCAGCATCAGATTAATCCATTGGTTGGGCTCTTATGTGACCCTGCTAGAACCTCAGTTCTTGAAATACCTAAATAAGACGGAGAAAGGGGGACTTCCAAAGATGGGTCTGGGAGCTGATCATCCAGGCCAGGGTGCAGTATGCAGTGGTGTGGGCACTGCTGAGCCCCCAGGTGATCCCACTCAGGACCTGGTGCCCTGAGGCGTGAGCTGTGAGCTATGTGGCAGTGAGGAAGGAGTGGAGGTTTGCTTTATCCCACCCCTCCTTTCCCAACACTTTGGGTGGGCAGGCAGCCCCTGCCAAATGGCTGAGGGAGAGCTGTGGGAGCACAGCAGCAGCTGTGCCCAAGCCTGCCTTCCTTATACTTCAGTCACAGCCCTAACTCCCTTCCAGAGTGAATTAAGATAAACTGAATTAGGGGCTCTCTATTACTGAATGAGAGTGTTTAATCTGCTGCTGATTATGTGTCATCACCCAATCCCCTTCCAAAGATAAATCAATTTAATTCTTCTGTATGTCCCCATACCAACAAGCCCTGAACATGAATATCTTCCGTGCCTAAGGTGGCTGGAGAGATAACCAGGTTTAAGGACATCTGGAGCAAGTGATGACTGGAGGCAGGCAAGAGGCATGGCAATAACCTACTTCTCTACAACCCCATGAACGTTTTCCTGCAGAGACCTTTGTGTCTGTGTCAGCAGAGGCATTTGGTGCCTTCAGTAGGAGAGTGAGAGCCAGAAGCCTGCGGGTGCTGGTGTTGGCTCATTCTCAACTCCATCACTTCACATGCCCAGAGCACATTCCTGCAACTGAAGGCAGCACCATGAACAAACTCACATTCTTCTGCCCCCATTGTCTCCAGCTGCAGTAAATTTTAAGCAAAATCAGACCTTGTTTAACAAGGAAAGTTTACTTTTTTTACTTCTTCTTGCAGGTTTCAATTTGTAAATAGTACTTAAACCTCTGTATTAGAGTATTTTACCATTATGACATGGCAGACTGTCAGTACAATGCAGTATTTTGATGAATGCCAGAAGAGATATAGTGATCTGGAAGCATACCAAGACCTGAAATTCAGTTCTGAAAGTACTGTGAAAATTTGCCTAAAATGTAGATGTGTATTGGTACTATTATAAAACTGAGAATCTTTGAATTTTTGCCTTGTGATAGGATGACAATGAGAATACAGAGTTTGCTACTGCTGTGCTGCAAATAATGGGGTTCAAACCCAGCCAACTCAGACAGAAGAATCTTCACTGCAGACTGTTAGAAGGCTGGTAAGAACAATGACAGTTTTGCTGTTGGAAACTACATCTAGAACATCACAGCAGGGAACCTGAGTCATATTTTAAATACTTTTGAATTTAATGTTTTTTTGAGAGAGCTATTTGAATGCCACCCCCTGAAAAGTCAGTAACTGCTCATACAGGACAGAACAGGGAAGAATGTATGCTTCCCTCTCTGCAGCCCCCCGTGAGAATGTGTTATAAGCCTCTATGTGATGCACAGAGGGTAAGATTATTTGCATGTTTGAAGAGGTGCAGCTCTTTGAGAAATTAATGATTTTGTTTTGTTTAGGAAAATCCTGGTATTATTATTATTATTATTATTATTATTATTATTATTAATGCAACATCATTTGAGATGGAAACAAACTATTTTATTTCAGATAAAACAAAATATTTCATGGAAATGAATTGCAGATGGGGGTGTTATTCATTTCAGAAAACATCTACTTTTTTCCAGTCCATTTTATCTAAACCTGGAGTTGTTTTTTGTTTTCTTCCTCCTCCAAATGCACACCACACTGAAAATCCAAGTATCACAAATCCTAGATCCAACTTCCTTTCAGCACTATGTTTCACCCACTCAGTCCTCCTGCACTGGAAGGATGTGTCCATGACATCTATCAGCTATGCCCCCAGAAATAGAAGGACTCACCTCTGAGCAGGGGGTTATATGAGGAACCTTCTCTGCTGGTGCCCGAGTTTTGGAAAGAAAAAAAAATTCATACAGAAGATTCCAGATTTGTTCCCTCTGCCAGATGTTGGCTGAGAAGCTGTCTTCATCTGCTGATGTGAAAGCTCAATTTTTGAGACATGTGTCATCTGGTCCAGACCTATCAATATATCGTAGCCTGTGGCTTTTAGGTGAGCAGGATGAACAGGTGAGAAATCACCTGAAGAAGTTCAACAGGGGATAAATATTTCTCTCTATGTAATGATGGAAGACAAGACTGAGTAATGAGTGATTTTCAGTTTCAGCAGATGGCTTTTGTGCTTTCTTCTTGCTCCCTGCTATACCCAGAATAAACTCCAGTAACTCATTTGTAAAAATACCATTTCATCTTCTGCAAATCTCATGTTGTTTGTGAGGTACTGTTCAACTGTTTTGAGTAAATGTTTATTAGATGTTAATCACATGGTTTCAGTATTCCTAGTTGTATCTTCTAAAGAACATAACTGGGCTACTTGTGCCCAGAACACAAGCATCTTATAATTTCTAGTCCTTCTCTTCATTTCTCAATTTCTTCCTTATAGGTCTTCTTCTTGCACTTGATGATTTGCCTTAAAAATTATTTAAATGTATTTGATTTAGAGACTTTTTCCCTTGGTGCTTGTATGACAGCATGAGTCTTGTCTAGCTAGAGTATTCATAACAATCACACAATATTTGCTTATCATCACAGCAGGGACAACATGATCCTGTGGCTTCATCCTGCTTCCAACGGAATTCTGTGGGAATTCAGATAACTCCCTGTCTATGCAGGGGCAAGCTGGAGTCCATTACAACTGCAAGTCATCAATATCACCCTTCAAGGTTCATGCCAGGGGGTCAGAGGTTCTGCTGGCTCAGGGCACAGCTCACCTGCCTGGTGCATTTGTGGGGATGTCTTGTGCTTGGTGCTGCTCTGGTCACAGCTGGGCATCCAAACCTGATCTGGAGGGATGGTCAGTTCCTCACCCCAATCTGCAATGTTTCTGGTACCACTAAGCCAGGCAGTGGCTCTTCCAAAGTGCCTGAATGGGAATAGCTGAGATGCCAATTGACAGCAAGTAGCTTCCAGTCCAAAACACTGAATTGCAATTTGAGATGCATTTAATACCAGCTTGAAACAGCTGTTGTTCATCTGCTTGTCCATAGTGCTGAATTATTTACCTGTTGGCCATTGCACAGCATTTTCTTGTTGCAGTTTACTGTTTTGTACCCTGCACTCACTCTCAAAAGAATAATACAGACTCACAGGAAAACTTTGCATGTCAGTATCCAGCAACTGAAAATCCCTTTTATTGCTGAAGTTGTTCATTTTTGAACAACATGAGACAAAGGACAATTTCTGAGATAGATGTTGTTCCATCAACACACATTTTTGGGCTTTCTGCACTTTTCCAGGCTTTTGATTTCCCTCAGACCTCTTTCACAAAAAACAAGTGACGTACCATAGACAAGTCTGGCAGGTCATCAAGATGCAAAGGTTGGACTGTACACTAAGAAAAAAATCAGATACAGTTTAACACTTCAGTCATTGTTCCCAGAACACCATCCTTTTGGTTTATGGGCCTAAATATAGTCTGACTGGTAATTTATATACTATTTGACCTACCACGCCCACAGATTATTGTTTTTATCACACTGGAATAACTGGTGAAAAGTAACAATTACTGTACTCTGAGCTTGCAGTGGAAGCACATTTCCCAGTGCTGAAGGCAATGTGCCATGTCCAAGGGAGTTCCACACACAAGTAATTTCCGGGTATCCTTTGGGTTCTGCTGCAGGTTTTGTTATCGCTGTTTATTTACCGAGCACTGCCAACGAGCTCAGCTTTGTACACTGTGTAAGGAAAGCACGCAGAGCCTGACTCCCAGCCAAGTTAAACTGGCATGCTGTGCTCTGGTGAGTCTGGCTCTCACTCCCTTATCCTTGGGCTTACCACCAAAGGCTTTCCCTGCTGCATTAGGTACTAAGCTTATTTCATTTGCTAACTGTACATTCAAACCCTTCTGGGGAACCAGCCTTGCTGAGAAACTGGGACTTAAATCAGCTGCAGGGGGAATTCCAGTACCTCATTCCTAAACCGCACCAGTCTGCTTTTCCTTTTATTGTGTTTCTCTTATTTCTTTTGTACCACTTCTTGCATGCAGAAAAGCTGTCTTACTGTATCTTACTGGAAGCAAATGCCACAAGGTTTCTCTTATTCCTTTGAACACCAAATCAAAATTCTCCTGGACATGAATAGCACACAGTCAGGGCACTTGGTGATGTGAGGTGCTGCACAGCCAAAAACTTAACCTCCATTACTTTCCTCCCTGCTTGGACTTCTAAATGCTGTTCACCGAGGGGCTACAGAAAGTCTCACTTGTCTGGGGGAAGGCTTTTGTATTTGCAGAGTCTCCAGATGAAGAAATTATGAATCTGACTCCATGTTCTCAGAAGGCTAATTTTTTATTTTAAGATACTATATTATATTAAAGAATACTAAACTATGCTACACTAAAGAATACAGAAAGGATACTTACAGAAGGCTAACAAGATAATAATGAAAACTCATGACCCTCTCCAGAGTCCCGACACAGCTTGGCACTGATTGGCCATTGAGTCAAAACAGCTCACAACAGAAACCAATGAAACAATCACCTGTTGGTAAACAATCTCCAAACACATTCCAAAGGAGTAAAACACAGGAGGAGTAAATCAGATAATTATTGTTTTCCTTTTTCTCTGAGGCTTCTCAGCTTCCCACGAGAAAAATCCTGGGTTAAGGGATCTTTCCAGAACATGTGAATGCCACAGAAGGCCATTATCTCGTGAAGGAAATTTCCTTGTGAGCTCTGCAGGGAGCAGCTGAAAGGCTACATTCCTGGGCATTTGGCAGACTCTGGGCAGAGATGTGCTGAGGCATCATGAGTTGTGAGGAAAGGTACATCGGGAAAGGGGGCACATTTCTATTCACTGCCATTTCTAGACAGGACCATGTCTCCTGGAAGAGCCTTGGGCACATCCCCCTTTGAACCCAACAGAGTTTCTGCATTTCTCAGAGCATTCTGCAGCGCGGGCTGGGGTAAGGTACAGGTGGCTGAAGGCTGTCATGCCCTGCTCATGGAGGTTGTGAGCTCCCTGCTGTACCTCTTACAGCTACTTTGCTATGCAAGAATGGGCTTACACCTCTCTTGGGCCTTGTATTTTTGTCACAGCAATGAGCAGAGCCACAGCTAAGGCTCCATGTATTTATTAAGATCCTAGACAGACTTTGCAGTCCATGCTAAACTCTGCATTGCTCTAGTCCTACTGTTTTTCATACTGAGCTATTGTGAAACTAGGTGTTTCTTCAGCTGTAATTGTACTCTGGCTTGTAGTGTGCTCATAGTTGGAGGGATAGAGAACAGAAACTTACCCCACCTCCAGGGAACATGAGTCAAAACTGGGACATGATGGGAAATGTGAAAAAATGCGAGGGCTTCTGTAAGGACAACAGCCAAAAGCAATAAATATCTAAGTAAATAAATCCATAAATAATTGAGGAAATATGTCCTCAGGTGTCATAAAGAAAGTAAGTGGAAGATGGAATAGAATTAGAGAAAGGACTGGAAGAGAAGGAAAGGAGAAGCAATGAGAAAAACAGAGTATTTTATCATGTGTTCATTTTTCTTAGGGGAACTTGAGAGAGGGAATTGTGGAACAGGAAGAAAGGAAATAGAAACGTTAAGATCTGTGAAAGTAAGGAGAAACGGGAAGATGCTGAAAGATGTAAAAAAAAAGTTAAAAATAATGTTGAAGTTAGCGATAGGAAAACACAGGCTGTGAAAGGAAGCAAAAAGCAAGCAGAATCAGACTTTACTGTCCTTACACACAACATCTGCTGCTCAGTGTGATTAAACCAGTGAACTCAGAGGGTTGCTCTGCAGAGCAAAGGGCCTGTCTGTGAGAGAGAAGGGGTAAGAATCTGGCAAGACAGTGAGGTAGATGGAGAGTTGGATCAATGAGAATGTACAAGAGAAATAAGAAAAATCAATGTTACTCTGGAAAGGCTGATGCCAGAACATTATGGCAACAAATATTAATTATTCAGTTTCTGCAGAGCATGACTGCTGAGAGGCAGGAGCACTGGGTAGGTTTGGTGGTGGCTGAATTGTGTGTTCACAAGCCCCTGCATTTGGGTGCAAGAGTGAATCTGCCTCATCCGAAGTTTTCTTGAGATTTTTTTAGGAGTCACCTAAGTGCATCCATGCAGTGATCTTTTTTTGTGCACAGCGATGTATCCAAAGCCCAACAAGAGCAAGTTAGCAGGAGCCTTCCTTTATTCTGACTCAAAATCTCTTTTGAAAAAAAATAGAAATCTGAAAATAAAGAAACATCATCAGACTGGAGATCTTCTTTGCATCACCATGCAGTGTTTTTATTATGGTTGGAAAATATCCTCCTTCTGCTCCAAGAGACAACCAAATCCATGTGGAGAGGTAGTAAAGGAAAATGTAGAAGCTTGTATGCAAGTAATTCTCTTCTTAGGAAGTGTAAAAAGGTGCAATTTCCTGAGGCTGTCATTCAATTGATTGCATTGTGGGGGGCTTAGGGCTGTGAACAAATAAGAGCCGCAGTGAAACAAGGCAAATCAGCTTGTGTGGTGCTCCATCCTCCAGCAGATAAACTGCATCTTGTAGTTCGAGGTTGTCTCACACTTGTGGATACCACACCACTGTCAGCAGCACACAAGAGAGTAGAGATGAAGACAAACATTGCCCACACTGTTCCTCAGCACCAAGACAGGAGCAGCTGAGGTGATGATGGTGGTACCTTCATCTTCTTGCAGCACAGGCACTCCCTGTACTTTAACCTTCAGGGGGTAAACTGGAACAGTGCTGTGTATTTCTCATTTTCTGGGCCCTGGTGGGCAGGGGGGATACAGCACATGCAGCCGTTCACACAGACCTGCACAGCAGCCCATGGTTCAGCTTGGAGGGGTTCCAGCATCCCTCAAGCTTTGCCTTTAGCAAGGTTGGTCCTGGGATGGACATTGAATTCTAAGGGTCTTCATGGACAGCTGAAGCCTGAATAAACCTTCTCTCCTTTGGCTACAGAGACAACAAAGATTCAGGGTGATCTAGAAAATATTAACGGTAGCGTCCAATATCAGAACAAGTTTCAGGAGTGTCTGGAAAGGGGTTATGTGTGACACTGGAGTTTACTCATGCCATGTAGCTGTGAACATACACAGCTCACCACGGAAAGAAGAGGGAATGGAAATTCCTCAGGACTCTCACTACTGGAAAATCCGCATGTGAAAGCAGGGAGCAGAGTTGAACAATGATAATGATTCCTGCTTGTCCAAGAAAAGCATGAGAAAGGAAAGGTGTCTGATCCTGAATTTGTAACTGCCAGAGTGTTGAAGTGTCTGAAAAACACCTGCAGCTCAACTTCAACTCTGTGCTGTTGCAAACAAAAAGGAACTGGATGGATCTTTTGACAAAATAGGATTGAGAATGTTGATAAACTGTATGAAACCACTGAGAAAATTTCCCTGCTAAAAGTGGGATAAAATATACCGGTAGCACTGTCAGATCTTTTCCTAAACTTTTCTACAAGCAGAGTCCTGAGTGTTCATAAGAATTATTAGCCAGTTCTGAATTTTCTTTGATCACCCAACTGCCATTCTACCAGATCCACTGGACTTTTTCCTGAAAACTGAGTAAAGGAAGTAAGTTACTGTTGTCCTTTCTTGGACATTCTTTCATATGCTGGAAAACTATTATCAAATCTCCCAGTGAAGCTTCTATACTGACGAACCTAATCATACATGTGTTTCTGATAGGCCACATTCTAAAAATGTCTTATGTTTTTATTGTTTTTTTGAAAAGACATACTCAGAGCTAGGTCAAATATGCTAGCTGGCTCTTCACCAGTGCATTGAAGAGCTGAAAAATTCCCTATTGCCTTTGACACTCCTGTAATAATGCATCTCATATGAGATTTGTCTTTTAGGAGACTTAACTGCTTTGCTTGTATTTGCATTGAGTAATATTCTAGTTCTCACATCCTTTTTTCCCCAGCCCTTCCAACTCTTATGATTTCTCATTTTGTATTTGCGCATTTGATCTTTCATTTCTCCATTTAGTGTTTCGTGTACATTGTTACTAAATTCTGTCCTGATAATTTTAGACTATTTCTCCAACACATTAGGATAATTTTGTATTCTGATCCCATCTTCTGAATTACTTCCATCCGCTCCCACCTTGGTGTCATCAGCAATTTTTATAAATGCTCTCTCCACCCCATCATCTCTGAGGATGGCAAGAAGATACTGAGCTAGGTAATAAAACCATATTTTTAAAACTTGCAAAGATAAATAGTGAGCCTAACTCTGATAAAGAACACTTCAGGCTAAAAAAGGTGGGAATATATCTTAGCTCTAGGATTTCTAATCCCAGTTTGTGTGACTACTTTGCATGTACTACACACTTCAGTAAAGATTGAGAAAATGCAATCCTAATTTTTGTTAGAGGCCTTTTTCCTCTACTAGCCTAACCGCAAATGAAAAAAGATGCTGGTAAACTGAAGTATCAAAAGAGCCATATTGTAAAGTACAAGACGGTACCAGGAAGAAGTTTAGTATTCAGGGAATGTGCAGCACTAAAGTACTTGTCAATGTTGCAGTATTTTGACATATAAGTGGGACACGTCTGAAGCCTTATCTTTGCCCTCCATTGCCTAGTGCTAAGACTTGGCACAGTGACAGAATTCATCTTGCTCAGGAGTCAAGATGTTACAAGAGCCATCTCTAGGAAAAAAAAGGAAAGAAAGAGAAGAGAAGAAATGACAGCATCTCTAGAAGTCATACCTCTGGGTTGGCAATTGCAGCATCTATACTCTTGACAAGCTTGGAAGGTTTTCTCTGAACTCAGAAATTCACAATTTGTGAACTTGGTCTCTGAGAAAATGTCAAGAAGCATTGGATGAAGAGGATACTTTCCTTAGCCTTTGGGATGCTGCCAGTTCTCCCAAATTGCTGTCAACCTTGCCATTGCTTGTATGATTTTCCCATCTGTGTTATCAATTGACAAAATATATCTTTTTATTTCCAGAAGGTATTCATCCTGCCTTCACTTGAAGTGCTTTGTTGCTTTTGTTTTGTTTTGTTTTGTTTTTCTCTGTAGGGTTGTTTTCACGCCTGGAGATCTAAATGGAACAATGAGCTGGAAGTACAGTAAATTCCAGTTGTATCTGTTCAAATTTTTGGTTGGTTCCAGCAAATTTCATGGTTCTGAATGGTGCTGTGCCAGCAGCCTCTGTACCGAAGTTGCTTTTCTTTTCCAAAGAGCAGGAACAGGATCAGTGCTGGCTTTACCAAGGCTCCTTTACTGGTTTCTATCTCAGCCCAGTAGGGCTAAGAGCAGTGTAGGCACTCGGTTGTGGCCCCATCACACAGGGACCTGTTACAAGTGCAAATGGTCATAAGCTGTGCTGTGGATTCTGATCCACTGTGAGTGGGCTGAGGCCAGGCCATTTCAGAGACAGCTATTGAACAGCACTGGGAGGGACTGAGCAGCCACTTCTCTCTGGCACAGACTGGGAGCTCTGTGTGTGCTGTTCCCAGCTGCCTGGGGCTGCCAGCTCTCCCAGCAGACACATGAAGCCCCTGCTTGTGGCAACACCAGTCTGAATGCTTCTGTGCGTTTCTCAAGGAAGCAGAGGGAAACCTTGGCAGAGAGAGACTTAAATGGGAAGGGAGTAACTGATTACACACTGAAAAGACTCATTGGCTCAGCTGATTTATTTATTCAAACTTTTCTCAGCTCTAAATAATGTCAGTTGCCATGGGGCATGCAGGATAAAAGAACACTTCTAGACGGGTTTCCTGCACTGGAGAAGTTCCTCTCTAAAGACTTTATTCTTCTTTAAAAGCAAAGCCTCTCCACCTGGTAAATTCAGACTTCTCTTATATTTGCAGGTACATGCCCTTTGGTTCTGCATTTCTTAAAATGTCAGAAGCACACTAACTCCTCTCAGCATCTATTAGCTATTGCCTCAAGTTTCTACCAGGACCCTGTTTCCTTCTCTGTGGGGGTGGGGTGTGGGAGCCCTGTCAGGGTTCTCCTGGCTCTTGGAGGCCCTTTCTTCCAAGTTTTTTTCCTGTGCATTGGCACAGTACAATTTTTCAAGAACTAATAGAATGACATATGCAGAGGGACCCTGACATGCACTTGAGATCCAAAGTTCCTGTCTTTCCCTCTCTCTCCATGAGTGATGATATGAGCTCATGGCTGATCAAATGCAGTTGTTGAAGCACCAGTGGGATTCTGAACTTGTTTGGTGTCCTATTAAATTCTTTGATATAACTGTATAACAGCTCAATATTTTAGTGACTAGGAAAAAAAAAAAAACAACAAAGCACCTCTTCTGAGTGTTTTGGGCCTGCTGATGTTTTTTTGGCTTTTAGAACAGAATATCTAACTAAAATAATAATCTTATGAACTGCTTCATTTTTCCTGTTTGTTATTGTTACTCAAGCACATGGTATGCTGGGAGATAATCTAGCCAAGAAAGCAGCATTGACAGCAAGGAAACATTGTGGAAAGCCAACACAGAGCATCACGATCTAACCCAGGGTACCTCCAGTTGCCAGGTTAATTATTATTTACTCACATGGCAGAAAATATGTGATTAATTAAAGCAAGAAAATGCACTGCCCTTTATTGAATTTAAAAGTCTGCCTGCCAGGAAGAAGGACAAAATATATGGAACTGAAAAACTGAAGTAGGAGCAGGAAAGAGAAAGACACAAGCTAACAGTGGTCCCGCAGTAGCTGAGGCTTCCCATTGCATTCAGCCTCTTGCAGGGTCCCATCAGGAAGCTGGGAAAAACCATGACACTCAAGCACTGAGGATATTCCTTTTGTTCTGGCTGAAATTTTGTGCCAGTGTCAGGGTCCTGGGGAAGTGTGGGAGTATACAGAGAGATATTTCTTAAATACTGTGTTTCTCTGCACTGTGTAGGTGTGTGCCTGGCTAAGGTGTGGCCCTTTTCCTGATGGGATCCTTGCCCTTCAGGTGTGGTGGTGTCTGTAGCATCAAGTCACCACCCTCCTTGCCCTCTCCTTAGGAAGAACTCCATGCCTCAGCTGCTCCATCACTCCATCACGCATAACATGTAGGATCCTGGAAGGGCAGATGGCTCAGGATCCTGAAAGGGCAAACAAATGGCTCAGAAAATAATGGTTTAGGTGAGGCACTGCCAGAACTGGCAGGGGCTCTACAGGTTAAAGACAGGATCCTGCTGCTGGACTGCTAGGATTTTTGCCAAGGTCAGTACAGTGTATGCACATTTGTCTCACCACTGTCACACTGCACCTCTTCAGGTACATCTGTATCCCTAGGCAAGTACTTAGTGAGCTCCTCTGTAACAAGGACACACAGAGAATAGCTGGCAAATGTTTTATATGGGGCAGTACACTCAAGGATATTTGTTCCCATAAGAGTGTCCTGGGACATCCATCTACAGAGGATGACTCAGACAGTACCAAAAGAAAAAAAACACCACAGTAGAAGTGCTACTTGCAAAGATATGATACCAGAAACAGGGCTTTTCTTGTTCAGCATCACAGTTTTCTATTTCCAGAATCACAGCAGGAAGTATTTCCCAAAATGTGCAAGGTTTCCTTCCTTAACAAGTGATGTGTGAGAGGCTACAGCGCAAAAGTTTCAGGTCCCTATTGCTGGGCTACCTGACCCAAGCAGTTCATCCCCATACTTCACCAAGTGGAGGGCAAGTCTTCTCTTTTTCAATTCTTGCCTCTTTTCCCCTTCCTCTCTCTCACCTGCTCCCTTTCCCTCTCCCTCTCTTTTGCCCTCTCCCTCTCTCTTTCCCCCTCCCTCTTCCTCTTTCTGTGCCTTCTTTACCCTTGCCACCTCTGCCATCCCTGCACACAAGCCCCATGAGCATTTTCATGCACTGTGTTTCCAGCAGTGATGCTTTTTTAGGCGTGTTTGGTGAGATATAGATGCTGAAGTGTAGGACTCTGGAAGTGCTTTTCTTTTCTCCACTGTATATTACCATTTTTTTGGTAAGAGAAGGAGCTCTATGGGAAACCTGATTCTTTTTATCAACTTACATCAATTTAACTTGTTGTAATGACTTGGCCTTCTACAGAGTCACTCCCAATTTATACCAGTGTAAATTACAGTGAGATTACAACTGAACAAAGTATTGCTGTCTTGAACTTAGGGTGAATTTCTGAGGCAAAAAAATGTTATTTTCATAGGGGAAGCCTCATTTACACCCTATGTGCTGGAAAAATCTAATTTACAAGTAAAAATAAAATCATTATTTGACCCCCTCTCCCCAAGGTGCATGTCTATTAGTTCAGATATAGTTTTGAAAGCTAGAGAAAACAGTGAGCAATATCCTGGTAAAATGTGAAAAGAAAAGTGTTATTAACCTCAGTTGACAAAGTCACAGACTTTCAGCTCACAGGAAGGACAGAAGGTTCTTTTGTTTGATGTTTGACTCCTTGGAAGAAAACAGTTGCTCCTCTACTTGAAACTCTTGAAAGAACAAAGGGGATGGAAAATACATGGTCTCTGCAGGGAAATCCCAGCTTTTCTTTCAAATTATTTTGTGTGATAGGCACTGGAACCAAGGTCGTTGTGGTTCAATTGTATTATGGAGGGGGTGGGTCTGGCTCCTTCTGTTGGAAGAGGAAGAGTGTAAAACTAATTTCTTGAGGTTTGTTGTTTTTGGTCCTGCTTTCAGAAACAGTCTTTCATGATTTTAAGGGATGATGATAAAGGTTTGAAGCCAAACTGGTCGTGAAGGTTACAAATGGGGTCAATTTCCATCTCTTGTGGTAAGTGAGCCTATTTACTGTCTGTTCCAAAGTACTGAAAGATTAAACTTGGGAGAAATCAATATATGACTTCTGGAGAGTATGTGAACTGAAAGAAACATCTCTTTCCCCTATTATATGAAATACGTTATTGAGTGTGATAGAGATGACCTGTGTAATTTGTTATAATGATCTGGGGGATCCAAACACAAAATTTTGCAAATTGGCAAATATGCAAAAGGGACATGACAAACTAATGTATTTATTGATATTATGTGCTGTCTGAAAAGACTGCTTTTAATTGCACAGTGAAAAATATTCTTGAAGTACAATATATAGTGTTGATGAAAATACATGGCTGGGGTTTATTTCTTTAGCCACTGCTTTGATGCAAAAAGCAGACGTGGTGCTAAGGCAGGTGTGGGGGGAGTGGTGTCCTTCACCTGGTGCAGAGGATGTACAGCACTGCTAACTGTCAGATTGCACTGTGTCCAGTGGGAATAGGTTGCTATGGGCAGCACACCACTTTTGAGGCATGAGCTCCATTACGTGCACCTGAGTGGGAGGCAATAGTGTGAAGATGAAAAATTATATTAAAAAAATTAATCAAAGACATCTGAGCTGTATTCAGCCTGTTCATGATGGCATTTCTGATGTGACTTGCCATTGTCAGTGGTCAGAATGTTTCTCCAGAGAACTGGAGACCTGCTTGCCCTATCTCAGACTGAAGGCACATGCTTTAACTCCTAATATGAGAAAAGTGGGGAAGAAGTAAGAAAATGCTTTCCACTATCCAGCTGAATCTAAAATATTGTACAGCAAGGAAAGGTTTTCTCCTCTGCCCTTCTGAATGATACACCATCGCTGAAGAGAAATATTTACAATACACTCACTAAGCATCAGGTTCTCCCTGTCATCTGGGTATGATATCCTGAGTAGCTGGTGAACTGCACCACTTATCAATCTTTTCAATTTAGAAACTGCAGACGGTGCAGCAGCTTTGGAAGACAAAAGCCTGTGCTGCTTCCTTGTACTCTCACCTCCCCTCTTACCATGCCTCCTTCAGTCTTCTTCATGGTTTTTTTTTTTTGTTGTTTATTTTTCTCTTTTTCTATGACATTCCCTGTGGTGAGCTGATGATGGTGCAACTAAGTAAGAAAATCTTAGTGGAAAGACATGAGCAAAACCTGATTCTGGTAAAACACTTTGACTAAGGAATATCTTTTTCTTAATCTCCACAAATCTGATAGTAGGGTAACTCAGCTGCATTTTCTATGCTTGGCTGTAGCAAACTTGTATCATAGATAGTCTCAAATTTCTTGGCTGTAGCCTTACTGCTCTGGATTATAAACTTGAATGGACAAAGCACCAGTTGCCATTACACCACCATTGTCTGATGGGTTCACATTTGTCTTTGTTGCTCAAAAATAGACTTATGTATTATGCATTAGGACACAGTGTTTACCCCTAGCCTCAAATTACTTACAGTACTACAGCTGCCCTCCACTGCTACATAGTGTTGCTCGAGAGGAAAGGATGGAATTTCCTGCCTTGTCTCAGACCATAGATCATCAGTCTTTACCACTTCTGGTAGCTATGACCTTCGGAATTTGGATAATTCCAATGAAGGAGTGTCAAATTACCTCAATCAAAGGTGAGGTTGTTGTTTCTGCAAGTCTCTCACCACAGCTGATTCTCTCCTTCATCTATCATCGCTCTCCTATGAGAGAGACTTCTGAGCCATATCACATTTTGATATCGGATCAGCAGCCTACAGAATGCTGCAAGAGGTTTGTTTTGTTCTGCTGAAGTTCAGTCCAACATGCAAAGTGACTCAGTAAGAATAGCTGGCAGTGGGACTGCAGTTTGTTCTGGCTTCTGCCATCTTTAGCGGGAGGCCGAGCAAAGGCTGAATTGTTCTTTCTTTGCCTTCACCACCCATAGGAAAAGAATCTGTTTCCTCTCCTCGTTGAACTGAATGACTCCAAGGAATGTTGAACCTTAAACTTTATTTAATAGAGAGGAAAGACTTCCAGATTTGGATAATTTGCCTTGGAAGCATGAGGGCTTAAGCTGATACTTCAAACTCATGTGAGAAAGTGCAGTGTTTACAATATCTGCATCGCATGATGTAATGTGATCAATCTCTAATGTGGAAACAGCATAACAGCAGTGCTATCAGAGGAAATAGCCATTATTTTATGCTTTAAAAGAGAAGATACTACCTTCTCAAATTCAGAGTCTAGGATGAGAGAGCTTTAGTTCTGCAATGCCTGAACATATTTGGACCTTGCCTGACAAACCCTGTGGTCAGACACAGTGACACACTGTTTTCAAGGTAAAATGTGCATGTACAATATTGCTGCTTGGGGTTTCAACAGTTCAAAAAACATTCTTGGAGGCTAACAAGATTTTCTGGAAGTGAGCCACTTTTGAATGCTATTGCCAGCACGTCTGCCTACTCTGGGTAGCATCAGAAACTCTGCTGAAAAATTAAACAAACATAGTTCTTGGCATCTAAACAGATGGGAAAGGACATGTTGACTCCCAAGTCTTTAGCTGAGGAGGTAGTCTGTTTCTCATTGTTACCACTGTGCAGTGAGGAATTGCAAAACACCTACATAGATTTTCAGACCTGCTAGCTGCACTTAACCTTTAATCCTGCAAGTACTCAGCCATAAGCATATAATTTTAAATGTCTGAGTAGTCCAACTGACTCCAATGGGAATACGTGCTGAATGAAGTTAAACATTTGCATAAACATTTTCAGGATCAGCCTCTTTCACTACAAACAGAATTCTAGCACTACAAACACACACTGGGCTTGTGCTGAGTCAAGATTTCAAGACTTTAGTAGACCTATATCCTCTACAGATGTATTTTAAATTTCATGTAAATGTGTGATTTCTGTGTTATAAAACACCCTACATTAGGCTACTAAGTAATCTTTCTCATGAGAGAGGAGAAATTATTTACTTTGTGACATAACTGAATAGGTTTGAAAGAATGTAATATGAACTGGATCACCTATGTTTTAGCTTCCATGTATCAAAGAGGTTGTGACATCTTGATAGGTTATATTTTTGCCTTTTAAAGTCTTTTAAACCTATTTTCTGTGTTTTAGACCTGGTCTGAAAATCCTTCTTCCTGTTTTTGCAAGGACAAGATTGCTAGCATGAGTAAGAGGTTGACTCACTTATTCCTGAAGTTGAGGGTTGCTTTCCATTTGCCCTGCAGAAGGATTTGTTCACTTTTGACTAGATAATATAACTCCAGAAAAGGAGTTTTTGTGTTGTCCAAATTAGTCTGGTCATGGCTGTGGCTGGTTTTGTACCCTCTCTCATATGAGTTCAGTGATGCTCCCTCTGGTTTACACCCTAACTAACTAGATCAGAATTCTGTCCCTCAAATCTAGGTGTCTGCATTGCAGATCAAAAGCAAAGTTTTGATAATTCCTTCTGCAAATTTCACTCCCATTTGTATTCTCACATGCTTGATCTCTTTTGTTTAAAGGGCTGTGCTTGATACAGAGGCATTTCTATTCTGTGAATCATTCTAGCAATGCTGCTTTTAAAATATGCTAATATTTTCTTTTGAAATGCACTGGAAAGTAATTAAAAATATCTTACATTTTTCTTGAATTCCTTCCTTTAATTGAAGCACATTTTTTTCAGTTTTTCTTTGCTGACTAAACATGTTAGGACTTTTGAGGTAAAGAGATATCTGTATGCAAATGCATTATAATAGAACAGGCAGCTTTTCCTAGAGCTGAATCAATGTAACATTTTCCATTCTAAACCTCTGTGTTTTTTGTGATCTCTGAAATATAAATGATTCAGGATGAAATCTGCCGAATTGGGACTTTGTCCAAATCTGAATATTTTGGAAAGACTTGAACAAAACTGGTTCAGCCAGTTCAGAATATCAGGAGAGTAGAAAAAAAATTCTTGATCTAAATAGACTCTTACAACCTTTTTTTTTTGAGCATTTCTGTAATTTATCAGCAGAAGGCGGAAAAATGAACTCTGACATGGAAATAGCCTTCCTTGAAGTAGGCATGTATCTGCTTGTTTGAGAAGAAATTAGTTTTGATTTGACTGAGTTATAAACCTTTGAGAACTGTGGTTGAGCATGAGCAGTGGATTATTTCAATAAGCTTGTGAAGTCTGTAGCTATGGAAGAATTTTCTGCACATGCATGGCTGGCTAATCTTGCTGGAAAGGGAAAAATCTATCAAAGCACATTGCTAAAATCATTGAAAATACCTGCGGCTGCAGGGAGACCTTTGAAGACCATCCCAAGATATTTAAGACTATGAAAAGGGCAAGAAAAGTTCCTGTAGGCTTTGTAGGGTGTTTAAAGACTAAGTGGTCTGCAATTTTGTAAGTTAAATAGGATTATGGCTTCCCTTAGCACATGAAATTGTATGATGTTTTCTGTGGAGACATATGTCATGCAAAGCACCATTTCCCTCAGCAGATCTGCCCAGTGAAGGAATTCCCCAGCAGCAAGAAAGTTACTTCTCCATCTCATTGTAGAGCTCAAGAAGTAGGAGTTTATCAGGATGTTCCCAAGCTTGGGTGGCTGAGTCCTCTGATTTATATAGAAAACCTTGCTAATGGAAATTTAGCTTTGAAGTGAGGTGTGTTTATGTGTGTACGTGTGTGTGTGTGTCTTTTTAGATGCAGGCATAGTCAGTGATTTTGGAGGAACTGCTCTCACTTGCACCAAACACACTCTGGATAAATCAAAAACTCTCATCTAGAACATCTGTGTGTCTCCTGGCAGCCCATACGCCCCAGTGTACATCACTTCAAATAGATGCTAGCTATTTGATTCCAAAACTTGTATTTTGCTGAAATTGGGCGTCTGTCTCCAACTCCCTCCAAACTAAATTCATAATGCTCAGTTTATTGAAAGATTCATTTGCTCTGAAGAAATCAATCTCTTTGTTTTACACTCCCTGAATGGATACTTATTTGGGATTCCTTCCTTTGTCTTTTTACCATGCTATCTCTCCAGCAGTGCTATGGCAGGTGGGAAGGTATGTAGTTATCCCTTGAAATCTCTGCATGCCAGACAACTTCTGCCCAGGCAGTGCCAACACTGGCACAATTCACCTTCTTGACAAGACTGTCAGCAGAGTGACTGTGCTGGTGAGCAGGTGAGTTTTTGATGCCATTTCTTCTAGCTGCTGGATCTTTTCCTGCTTATGCAACAGAATTTATGCCAGACCCTCTGGCCCCAGCCTGGCCCAGCTTGGTGAGCAGTCTGCTACAGGGGCTCTGTAGTCACTGGTGTGGCTGGACTGAGAGAAGCCTGACATTGGTGTGGAGACAGGAGAAATGTGGGGTACAGTCAGAACACGTGGGAATAAAATAGTCTATTGATAGAACACAGTTAGAGGACAGAAAAAACCCCAAAACGTTTCAAAACCAGGCATGCTCTCCTTTGAGTTGATATGCCTCTGACATAGAGGTGCTTTTTAATTGTTAGAGAATGTGTCCCTTGTTAGTCTTGTGGTCTCATTTTTTGATGTCTCACAGTGGGATAAGATAGCAGCAAATGCTGAACAACAGGAAACTCATTGGTGTGGAATAACAGCAGCATGAGCTGTGCACACACGAGTCAGTGAACTAGTGCACTGCAGTGTCTGTCCTGGGGTGTTCAGGGGTGGAACTGTGTCAGTAAAAGACAGATAATTTTACCAGGCAATGACCATATCAACTGACCAGCCTCTAAGAGCAAAGCCTTACATGGGTCACCCGTCTGGGAAGATTCAGGCATAATCCCCCAGAGGTCCCGCTAGGCCTGCGTTAGTGGTGCCCATGCTTCCAGTCTGGGCACTGCTGTTGTGGTGACTTCAGAAGTGCAAGCAGAGCAGGTACGTGACCCCAGTGGGGTGGTGGGCTGTCAGGTCCTCGAGGTGTTCCATAGGGCCATGGAAAAATCTCTTCAATAATGTCATGCAGAGGGTAGTGGACATGTCCTGACAAGACTTTGCTTTCTGACCTTTGAGGCGTAATGAAGACCTGCCTCGCTACCTACCTCAAGTGACTTTAAGGGCAACATCTTCATAGAGCACAATTTCCATTCTGAAAAGTCAGAGTCACAACTTGTGTTGTGGTCAGTCTGGAACTTCTGGTGGCCTGGGAGCCTCTATGTGATCATCTAACATGAGTAGGGGAACAAGACAACTCCAAAGGGGTGAGAGCCACACACTAGTGCTGTATTTTAGCCCTTGGAGAGTGCACTGAACGAGGGCGCAGTCACTTCCAACCGCGGTGAGCCTGGAGCCCCCCTCATGTCCGAGGTGCCCTACGGCACTGCCCAGGGCCCGGCTGCGCGGGGACCCGCGCACCGCTGCAGGAACGCGGGCACGGACACTTCGGGCTACGGCAGGCGGGGGGTGCGGGGCGCGGACCGGGGCCAGTCTGGAGTTTTGCGGTACCGAGAGTCTCCGTGTAACCGGCCAGTATGAGCGGGGAGAGAGTGGCACAACTCCGAGGAGGACAGACCCGCACGGCCGCGCAGTCCCGCGGCGCCCCGCCGCCTCAGGGCGGGGAGCGGCCTCCCCCCCGCCGCCTGCCCGCTGCCCGCGGGGCGCGGCTCCCGCCCCCCGGCCCGGCTCAGGCAGCGCCCGCGGAGACCCGCGGCCGGCGGGGGGAACCCGAGGGTGCCCGGCGGCGGGAGGGGCGGGCGGGGCCGGTCCGGGCCGTGCCGGTGCCCGCCCTGCGGGGGGCGCGCAGCCCCCGGCCCGCGGGCGCGGCGGAGGCGGCGGCCCGGCGTGCTGCAACCATGGCGACGGCGGCGGAGCCGGCCCGCCCCCCGCGGGGCCGGGCGGCGCGGGATTGGTCGGGGGGCGGGCGCTCGCCCTCTGCCCCCTGACCCTGCGCGGCGGCGGCGGCGGCGGCAGGAGCGGAGGCGGCGGCTGCAGGCGGCCGTTTCCTGGTGGCCTGGCGGCGGCGCGGGAGGGAGGATGCGGCGCAGGTCTCGGCTGCTGCTCTGCTTCGCCTTCCTCTGGGTGCTGGGCATCGCCTACTACATGTACTCGGGCGGCAGCGCCGCGCTGGCCGGCGGCGGCGGAGGCGGCAGGAGGAAGGTGAGAGCTCAGCCCGGGGAAGGTGCGCCCGCTCCGTGCCCCGGCGGCGGGGCGGCGCGGGCCGGGCGGGGGGCAGCGCTGCGCGGCCGCGGGGCTGGGAGCAGGGGCGGCGGCCGGGGTGATCTCTTCGCCGCCGCTCCCTTGCAGGCGGCGTGAAACTGCCCCGGGCTGCTCCTTCCTCCTTCCCGCCCGCCCTTCTCCAGCCCGCTTCCCGGAGGCAGATGGCTTCTTTGTGGACTTCAGACCGATCTCAGCCCCGTCGCGTCGCTCCTTATCCAACTGCAGCCGGCCACGTCCCGGGGCGGGGGAAGTTGGTGCGGGAAGGGAGGCTGGGGAGGGCCAGGGCTGCGCTCCGGGGCGGGGGGGCCCCGCCTGGCCCCGCTCCGCTCTCGGCATTCCCCGTCTGCCCCTCTCGGCATTCCCCGTCTCCCCCTTTCAGCCTTGCGCGTGTGCCCCTTTCAGCATTCCCCGCCGGTACCGGAGTCCTTCGGGCTCCTGTTCCCACCTAGAGAGCACGCGAGGATCCGAGCTGCTAATGCATTCTCCCTTTGGATGCAAAGCACTTTCATTTCCCTTTAGCTCTGTGTCTGAAGGGTACCGTTTTCCGACCGGTTTTGTAAAATTCCAGGAAATTGCCGGATTTGTCATGTTTTGTGTCTGCGGCGTGGAAGGTCTGTCTCTTCCTTCTTACAGCAGCTCACGTTACAAGTGTTACTAATGTTCAAGAAGTTCCCTGCGGACAATACATGAGTAATTTTTCAGTGTTCTGGCCATCAGGTTATTAAAGAGATTTTCCAAGGTGTTGTAGTAATTCATCGATCGGGAGCACAGCTGGAAGTTAAGCCCCTCACAGTTCACGTTTGTGTCGATCAGAACGGGTTTTTGTGGCATGATGTGGACACAGTTGCCACTTCCCACTATCTCTGCTTAGAAAAATTCAGTGCTTTTTGTTTTGTGGTGTTTTGCCTGCAATAAAGATTAGGGATATCAAGAGCTTTTAGAAACTGCTGTTTAAGCCTTCTATTTTGAAATAGGAAAGGGGTAAAGCATCTCATAATTCTGTAATTTTTTACAGAAAACTCAGAGCAGGGCAAGAGGGCAATTGAATGAAGTACACTATACTTGAACGGTGTTGTTTGCTAATGAATTGCTGCTTCCTGTTAAATGAAAAGTAGTGTTCTGTAGGTCTAGCTGGTATATAAAAAGAGGAATATTTTTATGTTTCTTTGATACAGTTTGGTTCATCACTGTATGTATTCCCTGTAAAAAAATGCTGATGACTTGTTCCTGTGTCAGGTTGTGGAAGCAAATACTTGGATGGCTACTTATGTGAGCAAGGGTTTAGAGAATGAGTCACTGCTTGCTGATAATTGCCTCTCTGTCCTGCTTTTTATTCTCTCTGTGCCTTAGGAATGTGTTCAACTGCGACTTTTGATGTAATATATTAAAGTAAGTGTAAGTATCTATTGCCACATACAAGCTCCTGGTCCTTCAAAGTAGATACAATAGCAGAAATAGATCAAGCATGTGATAGGAGGTAAGGCAGTAGCCTAAAGCCTTTCTTGAAGAACCACCAGAGTGTATTTAGAAAGTAAAAGCAATCTTACACTGCTGCTGTATAATGGGATAAAGAAAAGCTATCAAGGCAAATGTATCTGCAGATAGGGAAATATATTTTTAACTCTTATGGTGTGTTACATTTGGAGTTTCCAGACAGATTTACAATTCTGTTCAATTAACTTTTACTGCTGGGGAAGCTGCAGTGTGGGGGTAGTGATTTGCCCAAGGTCACCTAGAAGACTTGGTGAGAATAAAATAGGAAAGAAGCCAGTATTTCTGAGTGAGAGTCTGGTGTTTAATCTGCTAGAACCTGTTGCTGTTTATTATTGATATTAGTAGCAGTTTTTATTATGTTTTTAAGAGATCAATGAACCTGTTACTTGCTTCGGTAGCATAATTTGGTGTCATTCTGCACAAAATTTAGTAAACCTTACTGGTCTGGGTAATTGGGAAAGTTTAGTAAGGAACAATTTCAAGAAAATTAGACATTTTGTAGACCTCAGCTGAAGCCCACTGCTGTGTTTAAAAATATGGAAGTTTAAAGTAGGGCCATGGTAAGGAAGAAAGTAGGTACTGTGACCACAAGAAACAAGTGGGAAAATTAACTATTATATGTGGATTGGTGATTTAGGGTTCTATTTTCTGTCAGTGAAGCATAAAATTTAATCCTAGGCTTCAGCGTAGGTTAGCAAATGTAAGTAGAGGAAGATGTGTGTAGTGTAATAGCTTTTGAATCAGAATAAAAGGCTTATTAACTTAGTGTCAGACACTGGTGTAAAGCAAAAAACACAGACTGTCTTAAACTTAGGAGCAGAAACCCTGCTGTAGTAAATTTCTTGATGTATATGACTTCATATAGTCCTTTTGACTTGCCCACTATTTCAATATAATGGAAACAGAGTTGCTTATAGGAGAACACAATTTTTAATAAATTGTAGTCTCTGCTGTTTTCAGTCTATAAATTTACAGAAACCAGGAGGGAATAGTTCTTCATTTGTCTAAGTAATTTGCATGTTAATTACAGATCTGGTTGTACAAACAGAATGTGCTTTTCCATAAGGATTATATTTTTCTTTTTTTTTTTTTTTCATGCACAGACCTAATGTGTTATTCAGACATACTGGACTTGTTTGATATGGCACCCAGTCCTGTGATGTATTGAACAGCACCAATTCTCTTTCTCTTCAGTAGAGTTGAAGGTGTTTGCCCTCTGCCAGGATTGCACCTGAGTAAGAGAAAAGAGTGATTTTTTTTTTTAATTTGCTTTTCTTATTAGAGTAGTGTCAGAGTTAATCTGAGCTCCTGTTTATTTTGGTTCTTCATTTACAGCCTTTGTTATAAGACCTGTGAAGCTGTTTGGATGTTGCAGGGTGTGGTACAGCCTTGATAAAGTCTTTGGTCCCTCTCAGCAGTGGTGCAATCCACAGCTCTGTGTGCAGTATTTGGCCTGGTAGGCTCTGAGCAGGCATGAAGGAGTCTAAAGCACATGATGTCTCACTGGTAAATGTGTAAATAATAATAACCTAAAAAAAAAAAGGATACAATGCTTCTCATTCTGGACCTAGGCATAAAAACTGTAGTAAAAAGAAGTGATGTATTCCACATCTGGAATTTTGTGTGTGACAACTTTTTTTTTTTTTTTTTTAATATCTACTTAAAAAGAAGAAAAGGGTAGAATCAAAGCCTCTCATTCAGGATGTACTTGAAGGGGGAAGAAATATTTTGGGGTTTTTTTCCCCTTTTTCCCTCTGGTGAATCTCCAATCAAAATTTCTGTGAACATGAGAGAGCCATGTTCAGTTGACTCCTTTCCAGCTGGATCACTGAGTTATAGATTGGAAAGAGTGAGTCTGATTCACATGTCTAAAGGTTAGAGAAATGGTTCCCATACAGAGGCTGTGACAGAGAAGAGAGCAAGTTGAAAGCCTGGCAATTGTGAGACTGAAAAAAAATGTGGTCTACTTTTATGTTCACTAAATGTGTTTTATATTAAAAAGCCTTTGGAGTGGAGACTGGAAGTTCCCTTCTTTTCATGGGTGAATTTCCTAACCCAGAGCAAAAGCAGTTCATGCTCTCTTAGACTTGCATAAAAATGCAGCAGCTTCTGCAAGATGGTTAGAAAGCCAAAGCCATCCTGATGTGATCCCCTCCTAAGACTGGTGTGAATTTGTATATTTGTCACACAGATTTTAAGTTGCTGAACCACTAAGCTCTTGCACAATAGAGTGATTGGATTGAAATCAAAAAGAAATTAAAAAACCCAGTACAACAAAACCCCACACCAAAACCCGCCAAAAACTGCAGCTGATTTCTAAAGAACTTGCTCTTCTAGGCATTAAGAAAGTAGCTCCATATAATTGAGCCCTTCAGGCTGGACAGAGGAAGGTTTGCATCTAGTTGAAAGTGCCGAATGCTTTGCTGCTGCCAAGAGAGAACTCCTGAGAGGCATCCCCAGGAGGAGATCTGTGGGCAGAATGGGGATTTACTGGTGAAAGCTGAGGCATCCAGAGTGGCCTGCAAGGTTAAGCCACAGCTGAACCAAGGTTCGTAGCCTTCTGGATTTAGGTGCCAGAGTGCTGACAAGCTTTTGCATTTGTTGCCATGTAAAGAATCTCAGTTGTTTTTAAGTGGAACATCTGTCATCTTCCCCCCTGTGTAGAGGAGAAAAGCAATATTTCGGTAAGGAGTGATGGATCGCTTTCACAGGTAGTTCCTACATTTAGAAACATTCTTCCTTTTCATCAGCTCCACCCCATTGAAAACCAAAGCCCCAAACTGCCTTGAACTAGAAGGCTGTTACTCTCTTGGCTCCCCAGATTTACTGGGTGTAATGGAATGAACTGGAGAAATCTAATTTAGGGCTAGTTGAGCCACAAGGAGGCAGGCTTTTCCTGTGGAACTGGTTATCCTGTACATAGTGCTAGTTTTCCCTTCTCTTCCCTTTTGTTCGTTTTGCTTTTTTTCGTTATTATGGAGCAGACTTGAAAGAGGTGACTATACTGGAGCTCGCTGAGGTGAAATAAATGAAGGTAAAGGGTGATGCTTCATACTGAGTATGTGATTGAGACATTTTTAATCAATCACTGGGTAAAGCAGGGGAAAAGAAGCAAGCCCTGTAAGTTCTTGTTCTGTATGGATAAAACTTTAAAATAACTCCTTTCAGCATACACAAAGTTTTCTTTTCCTTTTTGGTTTTTGTTTTGGGACCCCTCTACTATTTCAGTTACTGGTAAAGGAGGCTTTTATTGACATGTTCATAATACAGTCTTCCTCTCTTAATGCATAAACTACAGATTTAGTGTACCTAAGTGCTTTTTTGATGGTTTAGGTAAGGAGGAAAGGGTATGTTGACTTAAGTTCATTAATCTGTTTATGTGCAACTTGAGTGTTTCTCTTGAGGTATGTGAAACAAAGGGGTTAAACTTCAACTCTGTTGGTTTCTTGCATCACAGGAAGGCATTACTTGATTTAATTTCTAAATATTGTTTACTTTGCTGCATCATTTTTAATGTAACTTTAGTCCCTTATGTGTTGTGACATTGAATGTGATTTCTGATACCTTGATCTTGAGACAAGTGAAGATATCAGAGGTTAAAAAAGTCAAATTGTCATATGTCCTTTTCTGTATCATTCACTTCCTAGAAGGAGCAAGGAGATAGAAAATGATGTTCCTCTCTATAACAGGTAACAGTTTCTGCTAATAGATCTTTCTTTTATATGATTCTGTAATAAATGGGAAAGAGATTAAATGCTCAGGCACTTCAATAATAAATCTGTCCTCTCAATAGAATGTAAATGTCATACATGTATATTTTCTTAATCTAACATATGTCAATTGACTAAATTACTGTCTTGGCAATTCAGCTACTTATTTTTATGGATTACTTCATAAAACTTAACTTTGGGTACAATGAAAAGGTGGTCTGATACAAATTCTGTGCAGTCTCTTTAGGTCTGTAGCTGTATTCTCTTTTCCTCCCTTTTTTAAATGCGTCATTGAGGGAGTTTTTTTGTTTGTTGACATTGAGAAATTAATTCTTTGCTTAGAAGACTTGTGTTGTCCCCTGCAACCTGCTAGGTTAGAAACTGATGAGTGATACAGAGGCTGTGGCTCTTGGATTACTGTTAGCTGCTTGTTTCATAAATGCAGAAGTAGAGCAGGGCCGTAGATAGAAGGGGTTGGAGAAACGAGAATGACTTCTTTGGTACTTTCGTACCAAATTGGGGTAGTTAACCACCTTTCCCTGTTGTTTTTCCCTTTCATGTGGATATTGTAGTAGTTTGCTGAGTCCTGTGTTAGTCCATTGCTGCTGTGGTTTGCTGCTTTCTGGAATCTCTGGTACAAAGGTTGTAAGCTGTAGTGATGGCCTTTGACAGATAGGTAGTCCACTAACTAATTGTGCATGTGCCTTACCTGTTTTTGTCCCATCAGTCTTGTGATTTGAGGTGTATTGCAAATAAACGCCAGTAAATTTTTCCATGTGTTCTAGGCACTTCCAAAGATACAACATAAAAAGTGGTGGAATGGCACCTTTTTTCTAATTTAGAAAAGGCACAATATGACTTCATGTGTAGTGAAAAAAAATTGCGAGATTCATGTCAATGATGCTGCCTCACTTATTCTTTACACCAGCCTAGAATAAAAATATAAACTGTGTAAACAAATCTTAGCAAACTTAATTCTTAGTCTTCAAAATTACACGAGCATTCTGCAATTTTTCCTTGGAAATCCTGGGTTTTTTTCCTCTTTTGACTTGCCTGTCCTTTTCAGTTTTTCAATGTGACTTGTTATCTTAGTGTTTGTGTATAACTGGTACTGTTTGGTTAAAATGATGGCATGTCAGATGAGAGAAGTGTTATTGTCTGCTGGAAAGCTGCTTGCAATGGTACTCTACTACAGAATAGAAGAGACACCTTTGTCATGGAGCTGGGAGTCCCAACAGAGTGACCCTTGTTGCATGCCTAGAAGCTGTTTAAAACAATTCTACCAGGCAGCCTAGAAAATGGGTTTACTTGGCTTTTGGTAGCTACATATAATTTATACATAATTTAATATACAGTACTTTTGGTTAAGTTTAATCAGTTTGAAAGGAAAACATCAGAATACAGTTGGTCCTGTGAATAGAAACTGCTCAAATTAAGTCAGTGCAAATGATTTGTTTTAAGTTGATTTGGTCCACTTTTAAGTAACTTTTGGTTACTTTTCTTAAATGATCTACTCTTGACAGTGGTTAAGCTATAGTGGTACAAAGCAATATATAGCCAGGTGGTGTACAAACATTTTTGACTCCCTGCCCAACAGTAACATTGTAACTAAATGTGATTTTTATTAGGACTTAGGAGAAGATGTGTATTGCGAATATGTTGGCAATGCCATGTGTTGGCAAATCATTTGAATTCTAAAAATGAATCTGCAGGAAGCAGTGAGGCATTTGCAATTTTTTCAGGGATATGGGGCTGAATGTCATTGCCCGAATATATCAGGATATTGTGGAAGTGGAATATCAGTGTGGGTGTTACAGAAGGAAATGCTAAGCAGGTTGTTAAAATTACATATTGCCATCATGTAATGCAAAGTGGTGGTATCTTAAGCTATATACATTTTAAAACCTGGGTGCAGTCTTTAATGCTGTTTGTTTTGGATTAAGTAAGGTGCCCTCTTCTGCCTTTCCCTTTCATTTAAGCTTTCAAAGGAATAAGGGATGGATTGAGGAGGGAAATGAGGAAAAAAAGTTAGGTGTCCACATCAAAATGTTTGGTTTGTGTGTTTGGGATTTTCAAGATACGGCATAAGAGAATCTTGCTAACACTAGAAGTGAAACCATTTCATGTTCCCTCTAAGTCCATAAAGTTCCTCCACAGGAATCTTCATACAGGGGACCTTTTCTGATAAGTGGAATGAAGATATTTGAATGTCTGATGTTTTTTCCTTTTCCTCCGTTTCTTGGAGAATGAATTTTTTTGTGTGCCTGTATCTTACTGACATACCCAGAGGACGTGTTTAGCTGTCATTCACTTAAGTGTTCACTTGCCATGTGTTCTTACCATGAATTAAGCAGACCTGCTATTTATTGTGTCACATGAAGTCATTAATGATCAAGAAAGTTAAAAAACATCAGTGTGTGTTTTCTTTTCTATGAACTGAATCCCCTGTTGGAATGTAGCATATTTTAAATTTATATTTTGCTTATAGATAGGATTTTTTTTATTGTTTGTTTGTGTGTTTTTCTTGGATCTGTCACATTGAATGTTAAAAGCTGTTTTTCTTCTGCAAAATCAAGGTAACTTGTTAATATGATTGGCTTTCAGTGTAGCCTGCTAAAAATACTATCGAGACTATTTTTTTCCTTGTTTACTTTTCATGTGTCTAAACTGTTTAATTTTTCCTACTATCCCTGTTTTATACACTGGTTTTGTTAATTGCTCAGGGTACCTGTATTGTCATTTAAACAAGTTAAAATATGGAAGTTCAAATAGCTCCATCAACTGACAGGAGCACATTTGTGTAAAGGGACTGTGCAGACAGATGTTGGTTTTGAGCTTTGCTTATGAAATTCAAATGGGAAAAGAACAGGATAGTAAAAGAACAGCAAGTTTGAATTTTAGGGCATTCCATATATCTCCAAAATTGCTATGTAGTGCACATCAAAGGCAATAATTTGGATTTCTCTTCTTTGTAGCTGTGGTCTTGTATGGAAAAAAGAACCTATTGAAAAGGTTGCAAGTTCAGTTGTTAATAACTTTTCTGAAGCTGTAAAATTGTAATAAAACCTGGGCACTTTATTAAGGGAAGCAGAGAATAACTAGAGATTCTGCTGAGTTCAAGCGTTATCAAAGTGCAATGGACCTCCTGTACTGAGTAACAGATCTGCTCAACAAAAAGACTTTGGCCAAGGAAAGTCTGTGCAAAGAATTGGCACCCAGCTAACGCTATTGTGCATGAATTCTCCTAGAGCTATGACTTGATGGCCAGAAAATGTTTTCTCCTTGTGTTAAGTTCCAAATGTTTAGCCACCCTGGAGATATGAGCACAGCTGAAATTTGTTACTAAAATGAATTTTCTCTATCTGGCCTGGTTTACAGATGCTCAATAAATATACAAGTGTGTGTATATAATGGATATATGCTTCGCTGATGTGAAGGTTTTTGAGTTGCTTGATTTTTCTTCTTTTATTTGAAATGGAAAAGTCTGTTCACTCAAGTACACTTTGACTCTTTTGGGACCTTAGTAAGGAAAAGGAAAGTTTTGTCCTCATAAAGTAGTTCATTTGGTAGCAAACTCCTCCCGGCTAATGGTGGACCAGCCTAGATTCTTAGAGGTTACATTGTTCCAATATTGGGAAATGCCCCTGTGGCTAAACTGCTGCTGTGGTATGTGTGCCTACCAAGAGCGTGGGGGTGATGGAATTGCAGTATCTCTCTGCTGGAGTGTGTCAGTGTGTCACAAAATTAGGTCTGCACATGTTGTCCAGACAGTGTAATAAGCTCTTGTTATGGGTGGTGGTGTGGCTCCTGCTCCAGTGGAATGCCAAAGTCCTTCTGGTTGCTGTGGCACACCATCCATCATCTGCAGCCTTGGCATTTTCTGAGTGGAGCAAATAGGGGCTGGTATTTAATCCTCTGACTTGTGCTCTTACAGCACAATGTGTGTTGTGCTGTAAGAAATGCGTGTAAATGTCTTACTCACTTCAGTGGCTGCTGAACAGCCACTGAAATGAAGATGTGCTATGTCATTTAGCCTCCACAAACATAAAACTGGCTGTTCCATCATGTGGAATAGTTACAACACATATACGCTATGTTAGTGACTACTGTTTAAAGTTTTAGCTCAGGAAATGTTCTTTTTTTGTCCCACTGACACAGTGTATGCCTTTCTTTCAGTGTACTCTGAAAGTGCTATGGGTGAACAGTAATTATAGCAAGTCCTGTAAGGACTTGGTGAGAAAATTGGAGTTTGATTCCTAAAAGTGCAGAGAGTCATTCTTAAAACCTCTTGAACTGATAGATGTCTATCAAAGTCAATGTCCCCACCACATAGGCTAACCTGTGTGTTTCTGTTAATAAGTGTGGATTAAGAATTTACAGGTCTTGACAATTACATTGAAAGGCATTTGGAGCCTGAAATAAGTATTTAAATGAAAAGTAGAGGGCAGTGGGCTTGCAAACATCAGCACACTTTTACATTCTTACCTTCATGCTTAACGTTCAAAAACTGATGGAGAGACTTGATGTATTTGTACTGCAAGAAGTAGTCTGAAGGCCCTTTTTTGAGGAAACTTCTTTCCCATAGAGATATAAGTGCAAGTGTTGTTTAGCCTGGTAGATTCCTAGTGAAAAGATTGAACTGAGTGACAGGTTGTTGATACCACCCCTGAGTTATAACAAGACTTAGAAATATGTTAGGGCAAAATGTACACTGATCAGAAAATTTAAAAAACCCACATTTTGAAAGACTTCTCTGCAATGGCTATCAGATTTCTGAAAGGCTTGATAAGAATGCAGTATGTCTTGTTAAGGTACAATTTCTCAGTTATTCCCAATACTTCATGAATATTCTCTAGTAAAAATAAGCAAGAGATTGATTTTGATGTTCATGTTAGCTTAGACCTAAAATATCTGTCTTTATACAAAGCAAAAGCTATTTGCTTAAAAATCCATTTCTGTTACCTACTGAGATAACTAATGCCTCTTGCATCCTGGGAACAATAGTGAGAAAATCAAGGTGCATCAAGGTGTTAAAATCAGCCTGCAGTCATTTAATGTTGTCCCTCATGTACGTGCAATTCTAAGAGCCAGAAACTTGGGCAAAACCTGATTTTATACACATGGATTTTCATGGTGTGTGACTTTTCCAAAAAATTTTTTTTTGTTTTCATTATTCCCTCGTGGTTGCAGATGTTTCAGATTTGGTCTTTGTTTTTTTCTTTTAGTTAAGCATGTAGAAAATATTTTGACAGTTTCAGAGTGCATTTGCTAGGTTGTTTCTGTATAAGTAATCCTTTTCTTGGTAAACTTGGATGTTGTAAAAATTGCTCAACTGTATGGGAAAGAGTGGTGAAAGGATACCACCACTTGCTCAGGACACTTCTGAATGTTGTGTTCTAGTGCTGTTTAGAGTCCTGGTTCTGTTGTGCTAAAGATTGAATGGTCTTAACCAATGTCTTAATAACCTTAAGGTTATTTCTACACCATGAACTTAGAAAAGGGTTTATTCCCACACTCAGGATTTAGATACCTGAGTGTGAATGTTTGCTGTGGTCATATGGTAGAAATTCTCATGTGGTTCTCTCTTGCTGTGGCCTTCTGCTCAAAACCAGACTTGTTTTGTACTCAGCAAACTTTATTAGATAATTGGCTTTTATTAAGTCTCAGTGACTGAATGGATTTCAAGAAGTTACAATGTCCCAAGTTATATGTCATATGGAAAAGGTAGCTCAAGCTTTTCAGTCTTCAGCACTGAGGTACGATGGGACCTCGTGCTTCTTGCTGAGCTTACTGGAGTATGGATCTGGAGCTGGTACAGTAGTCAGGCTATGCAGGGAACCATGTCTAGTGTCTGATCTTAGTGTGGTTGATGCTGACCACTTCTGAAACCCTCAGTTCACACATGTTCAGTTTGGTTTAGAATTGTGATATTGTAATGTTTATTTGTAAGAGCAGCTTACAGCTCAGGGGCAGGCAACAGTTCGGAAATGTCACAGTATTTGTTCAAATTAATTGTGATTGTGGCTGTCATCTCATGATGTTGTTATCTCAGTTTCTGAGACAAGTTTCCAGTGTAGAGGTATGGAAGAAAATTGATGTAAAGACTGATTGCTTTCTCAGTTGTGCTTTGAAGATTTTTTTTTTTAAGAGAACTTTTACTTGAATGATTTGGTAAAATCTTGTAGAGACATTAAAAACTATGTTAAGAAGTGTTGGTTTTAGTACACTCAGTTTGTGATGAAAGGCAGTTTGTAATGTTGAATAAGCAAGGTGTTGGCTGCTGGTGGGTGTAGGTACTTGATAGTTTTTGAAGACATTGTCTTCTTTTAAAAAAGATGTGACTGGTAGAGCTTAGAGCCCCGCTGTGCTTAAGAAGACAATTTCTTATAAAATATTCCACAGAAACACTGACATTATCTGAGTTTAAGACTCTAATCACTTGTTTATGTATGCAAAACAAATGTCTGTAGCTGGCTTTGATTATTAATACTTTTTTTGTTTGAATCTTATACACCATCTTATTTTGAGTTTATTGCTAGCTATATATTTATGTAGGTTATCCCCTTAGCTATGACTTAGCTGTGTCCTTTCCTCTTCTAGTGTCATAATGTGTTGTCAGAACCTCATGGCACATGGTGTGTGTTTTCTTTTAAAGCATAAGTAGTTTAGACAGGTTTTTAGGTTGAGATTCTATTTTATTATACAAATGAAGATAGATGTAGAACTTATTTTGGCAAAATGTGTGTGTGACTTTTGTTCTCAGTGTTTAAGTTTTTTTTTCGTATAAAACTAAAGACAGTGGCCTTCTTGTTGATACTGATAATTTGTTTGCTGCTGTTTCTCTTACAATAGTGAGCATATTTCTCATAGAGTATTCTTGCTTGGTTTATGAACTTTGCAGTAATGCAGCTTGATATCAAGTGAGTTGAAGATCTTTGTCTGCATTTGTGTTCTGTAGGCTAAAGTAATGCACTCCCTATCCTGGAGGAAGGTGATAGAGGGGGAGCATTAAATGATCAATCTGGAAAATGTGATTTCACATAAGCATCTTATTAGAATAATTAAAAAGCTTTTTGTGATCAGCTAGGGCTCGTAAATATCAAATTTCTAGCACTGAATTCTTTTGTCAGCTGGAGGAAGAAGAGTCTCCAATGGGAGAGTTTTTTTGGAAGTATGTCAGTTGCTGTTCTGGCAACTGCATGATGTTTTCATTTAGACTGTTCTCATGCTCTTACTGGCAGTAGGCTATAGCAGCTGGGATGGCAGTATGTTTGCTTTCTTGCGACATGGTTTAGGCTTCTTTTTCTGGCTTATCAGTTTAAGACAATAATTGTGTAGTAATTTTTTCCTCCTGTATTTGAATGGCTTTTTGCCATTATACAAACAGTGACGAAAATGGCAGTGAAGTGATAGGAAGTGCTAGTGCTGGCTTTCCTTCTGGCTTTGGAAGTCAGAGTTGTTGCTGCATGCCTGAATGCTATTATTTGCCTCAGTACAATGATCAAGCACTTGATTCTTTTCTTCCACAGACTATGCTGTGTTGGAAGGGAGAAAACAAAACTTTCCCAGGTCTGCCAGTGAACAGCAGTGCTTTCCAGTTACTGCAGTGATATTAGAATGGATAGAGCTACTGCTGAGATGGGAATTGTTCCAATTGTACTCTTTGAATAGAAGCAAAACATGGTAGGGGCTACATTCCTCCTGCTTCTTTGAGTGCCAACGTGCATAAATCTGTGGTCTTCATGTCTGTGTTAACCTAGAGATTAATTCCCTCAATACTTAAAGCTGGTATAGCCTGTCTCACATGCAGCACTGTGTAGTTCAACTGTTAACTTAATTCTGCGTGGTTTTTCTGGAAGTGCAGCTCTAGCTCTTATGCCCATTCAAATAAGAGAGGTGACTTTAACATTCCCTGCCCTCTTACTCCCTTGAGAACTGAATATGTGCAGCAGAAATTGTATTGGTTCTATACTCCCAGTTTCTGTGCTGTGCTCCTGGGTTTGTATTTCAATCTCTAGCAGCTTTGCTCTTCATATCATAGTTGAAAATTAAGTGCTGTGTAAATAAATTGCTTGTTCTTTTTCCATGCGAGAATGGAAAACTACTGAAACTGACATGGCCTATTCCTGCCATGCAATAAAGAATATAGTGTAAGAAGTATTCTTGGGAAATCTACCGTCTAACCAAAGCTTAAAAAGACAGTTGGATGGACCCTTGATTGTTTTTCACTCATTAGAACTCTTGTGGTCTTAGATTTAAGAATTAAATGATTGCATCCTGGTAGAATATGAAAAGAAACTTCAATATTTCAGTAAGTAACTTAAGCTAGGAAGTGGCTGCTTCTATTTTTGATGCCCAAACCCCGTGTTTCTGTGAAGGAAGAAGGGCTGCAGGAATCCAGTAATTTTAATAGTATCTGGCACACACTGACATTTTACTTGTGTTCTGCAACAGAAAAGGGAGAGATAATTATACAGGCTGCTACTTTGTTTTAATGGCTTAGTAGCTGTTGTACATAATTTTCATCAGTTGCCAGCGATGCATCCTGTGTAGAGAAGGAAGTAATGTGTTGAAGATAAGCTGCAGGTCATAAAAAAAAAAAAAGGTATTTTAAAGATGTGTAGCCTTTTACTTTGTTTTTATCTATCTCAGAAAATCATCGCAAGCCCTAAGAAAGCAAATGTGTTTTTACTAATCTTACTG
This sequence comes from Ammospiza caudacuta, assembly GCF_027887145.1. Classification (NCBI taxonomy): domain Eukaryota; kingdom Metazoa; phylum Chordata; class Aves; order Passeriformes; family Passerellidae; genus Ammospiza; species Ammospiza caudacuta. Next base: position 45,668,988 of record NC_080595.1, on the reverse strand, counting down.
TTAGTATAAAACCATGCCTGTATTGTCTGTACTCTGCATGAAAGTCAAATCCAGTTGAACTGAAGAAAATCTGGGGAGAATACCATGCTGCAGAGTTTTTTTGATGTTCATTTGTACTAATGGTAGCAATATATAATTTTAATTATTCTATTAAATTCTCTTAGCTTTGACTTTTACAAAACGATAAATAGTCTCCGTGCTAAGAATAGCAAAGCAGTTTCTGACTGAGCTGTTCAGTATACCTATTTACCAAGTTTGCTTGAAGGCAAAAGCAGTTATTTTCTATTCAGAACAAACATGAGTGGAAAGCTGTTCTCTTCATGTTTGTTTGGTTATTTGGGCTCTTGTATCCCTCTGCTTGACCATTCTGTCACTTCTTGACAACACAACTGATTGATTTCTTTTTCAGTCACATTTGGATTTTAATGATGACAATTGGGTTTTCTCAGACAGTCAGCTGCCTTCAGATTTGCATTAGCAGAGAAGGAGGCTTCTAGAAATGGAAATTATATCTGTCATGGTACTATGGTGTCTTTTTTTCTCAGCTCTGAAGAATGGCATTTATAGAGAGAAATGAAATACGTTGTGTATGAGTGCACAAATCTAAGTTAAGATACAATAGTCACAGTGTAATGATCCTAGGACACCAGGTCATTTTGATTGTACCCACTTTTGAGGGATACATTTCCAAGGAATTTTCAAATCACAGTAATCTGTAAAAATCTGGGTTTTGTGTCGCCACTAATGATGCTACAAAGACTTTGAAATACTCTTCTGGGTGGGAGAACTCACAACTGGCAAAATTAAGGTATTGAAAAATCTCTTAAGAGAAGATTCTGTTTACTATAGCCATCACTGTGACTCCAGATATTGAAATACTGGATTTAGGTTATGTCCCTTTTTTGCATTGATGGCTCTTAGAGAACTCACAGTAACTTTTGGCTAGCAGCGCATCGGATTCTGGAGTATGGATTGCCTGTGGCCTCCACTGCATTCAGTGTCTTTGTGTGGTACAAACCAGTTGGCCCTGAACTTGTGTTTCAGTCTTCCTTTCTGCTTGGGCCATCACTGCTGCTAGTCATAGGCACTGGCTCTAGCAGTGTCAGTGCCTTTCTTAATGCTGCACTTCAGCTTAGTTCCAAAGAGATCAGAAGGAGTTCTGAAGAATTATCTACAATTATGAAAGGGAAGTTAAATTGACAGTGTAGTTTTTATGCTGGGGTTGGGTACCTACAAATTTTAACTTGTTTGCTATTTTTGCAATGTGGTTTTTCAAACTCTACTTCAGTGGTATGCTTGGACTGTTGAGAGAAGCTGTTTATTTCACAACAATGTTGATCTGCCAAGGCTCTATTTTGCAGCTGCCATTAGAGATGCACTAATTCTGAATGTGCTGCATGTTCAGCATCCCTCTCTGTCCATCTTTGTTTCCTAAATCAAAACCTGTCTTGTCATGTTATTGTAAAAAAAGTTGGAATGTAGATTTCTACTATTGCAACAAGAAATAACAGGCCCCGTTTTTCCAAAATATTTTTACCATTTGATGTAAGCATGTTATTTTACTTTATAAACTGTCTGCTTGAGTGAAAGTGGAAAGTATTATGTCTTATAAATAAAGGCTAATTTAATCTGCTTGTGATATTTTTGCCATTGTACTGTTTACAATTTAAGACTTCCTAGATAAGCTGGAGCTTGTTTCTTTTTGGGATTAGCAAAATATCTCATTGCTTTTTTTAAATCACCATTTACTCTGGGCTACAGTTTGAAGCAAAAGTGCTGTTGGAGCCTTCAATTCTCTACATAAGGCTGCAGACCAACACCTTGTTTTCTTCATCTTGGGTTGTTAGACAGTTGTAGTTGAACATGTGTTCCAAAACAGAAATGTTGACCTGAAATGTCACAAGAATAAGGACTTTGTAATAATTTCATCTGTAAAGAACTGAGGAAGTAGAAGAAAATCCATGTATACAGGTCATTTGTGTTTTATTTTTGTCTGTTGGAGGAAATGCACTGTTACTGAACTATTTCATGGCATAATACCACGACCATATGGTCATGATTAATGCATAAGTGGACTTAATTAAAAATGTGACAGTCCTTTCTTTTTTTTTTCCCTCTTTTTCCTCTCCTCAGTGTGCAGTGCGAACTAAGAGGAATGAAATTTTAATATACACTATTCTTTTCCTTGACAGTTAAAGAGAGTGATAACCTTTGGGAGATCAAGTAGCTCGTGATAGCTCTTGATGGAGCATGTTGTTCTGTATAAAAAAGTCTTTCTTCTGCAGAGACTGAACAGCATCTTCCACATACAGTTGTCACTATAAACAAATTTCGGTGTGTAGGCAAATGCTTGAAATTCAAGTAGGGTTTAGTTGGCTTTCTTTGAGTCATTATACAGAAGTTGTACAGAGGCTACCAAACTTAAAATTAATGTTTATTTTCAACATGATACTGAAAAACATTCAGTATTCAGTTTTTCAAGTGTTTTTCAACACTAATAATCAAGTGTTCAGATGATTAGTTTGTTCCTGTACCGAGCTGCATCATCGGATCTGCTTTAGGGAGGGAGCTTTGATTAGGTTTATAAAGGTTGCTGAGAAGGTTTTCCTCCTGTGCTGATTGGCTTTCTTTGTGTCAGGTAATCGTGTTGTCCCTTTTGTTTTCTCCCTTCCTCCTGATATTAGACTGCTCCAACTAAATACGTGTGTAGTTCCTGTTGTAGTTCCCTTTCTTGTCTGTTGATGTTTTTGGCCCCTAGTGCAGACTAGTACCCTCTGAGGAGGGAGTTATAAAAACTTTGTAATAAAACAAGAATAATTTTGACCCCCCTCTTGTGAATCCTCAAATCATTGTGAGAGGGGGTAGTTCCGAAACAAAGGAAAATAACAAGATTATTTTCCTGCTGGTGAGAAGGTGTGACACAATGCTATGTTGATGGTGACCAGAACCTGAGGAATATAGTGGTCTTAAAACCCCCCCAATTTTTCTGTGTGAGAATGTGTGTTGGGTGCTAGAAGGCTGGAAGGCAGCGCTTCAGTTTGCTGCATCAGGCAATTTGATGTTTCAAACTGATCTTGGTTAGGAATTTTTTTCAAAGATTTTGAATGAAGGTTAACTTAAAGATGGCTTCACAAGGACATTTTGAGAAAGAGTTTCTGCCAGATCTGGGTTTATTTTCGTTGTGAGTTTTTTTTTTCCAAAGAAATCTGCTGCAGCAGCAGTCTTGGAGTCTGTGAGTTTGTGTGGCATGGCATATCTCCAGAGGCTTGGGGGTTTGTTTTTGAAGAGTGGTGATGTAGCGACTTCCTTATTTTAGTTGCATTCAAAATCAACCATCTTTGTTCTGCACATTCTAAGGTATTTGTTCCATGAAATAGATATAACCCTCTATATTTTTCTTTGAAAATTCTCTTGCCTTGGTGACATTGTCAGTTGCTTGGCTTGGAGGACTGGCTTTCAAACCCTTGATGAGTTTGTATTTAGTGAGCGGGATATAAAAATTAACATTTCTGCTTTTCACATCTGATATTTGCACATATTGATGTGTATTGATGACAAGAGTACAATACATGAGCTGCAGGGAAATACACTGGTGCAGGTGATCAACACATACGTATGGGTAGAAGTTACAATAATACAGAAATCCCTTGAAATTCAGCCTTTGAAGCTGCATGTCAACAGCTAGATTCAGAAGTTGAAATGTTGTTATAAGTAGTTCAGAGTGGTTTCTGGAATTTAAAATCTGGTTTTAAAATTTTTGGTTGTAAGCTATACATTTTTGTACTTTGGCAAAGCCAATGTAAGTATATTTCTGATACAGGAAAAAAGCAATCTATTCAGTGGCATTTAATTTTTGACAGCAACACACTGGAATTCTTGCCTGCCATTGCTCCCTTTGACCACATGACTGCTCCTAAGGGTTTTTTGTTTCTCTAACCATGTGACTGCTTGTAAGGGCTTTTTTGTCAATTTAGTGTGGTTTTCCAATGGAAAGGTTAAATTTTTCATGCAGTTTTTCTTTCCCATTGCCATAATAGTAGTATTGCCATACTCTTGAGTAGCTTGTTTTGTGATCAGAAAGCAAGTCTTATGAAGTACTGCATGGGCACTTGCCTGTTGAATGGATGAATAAGTGGTCTCAATTTGTGCAGAAAGCAACTGACATAATTATTTTGTTAAGAGACAGATTTCAAATATGCTTGATTCACTGTAATTGCTGATTGACTAGTTCAGTAATTGGCCACTTCTGTATATTGTGCATCTGGTAGCTTCAGACTTTTGGTGGAATGGTCCTTGCCTTGAAGTTTTGGGAAATGTAGTACTTAATTTTCAAGCTGGCATCAACTCCAAAAGCAGTCATGCTAGAAAATGTTTCAAGACCCAAAGCTTCCTCATTCTGCACAAACTTTCATGGAAGTTGTTCCTAAAGGAGAAAAAGTAGGTTTTCCTTTTCCTGTTTCAGAATTTAATTTCTCAAGAAGAACATGTGTTTAGGGGAATGGAATTCTTGTGTTGAACACAGGTGCTCCTGTATTTAATAAATTAATGGTTTTGATAGTTTTAACTATTGTTATTTTTTCAGAGAATGTGCTTAGAAGAGCCGAGTTGATTGAATTGGTTAATTTTAGACTGATTTTCAGCTATAAATCTTTGTGACCTTTCTTGTGGAGAAGGAGGAACATAAGGAGAAGAGTCTGAAGAGAAGTGTTACTGCATTAAAAAGGAAGTCTGGTGTTCGACTCTTAGGTACTGCACTAATTTTCCCAGTTCCCTAATTTTCTCAGATAACTGTGCAGGACAGAATGTGCTTATACAAGTGCTATGATGATCTCTTCTTAAGGGGTAAGATGCCGTGTGGTTCTATATACCCTTACTAGCACAATAGTATTTAAGGGTATTTTTAAAATCAAAGTAGTAAATTTTAAAATTGAAAAGCTGAATCTGTTAACTAATAGTGAAGGGGTATTTTGGTACTTCTTAAAGTACAATGACTTTCTTGCTAGGTAATCTAGGCTTCCATCTCCTCCCTGCTTTTGGGGTAGGCAGTGTGATAGGTAGCTTCTCATGGTTAATCTGTCTAGTCAGACTCCAAAGAACAAGCCTATGGACAACTTCATAAACGTTGTGGTTCTGTATTATGTTGGAATCTGAGTCTAAAAGGCAAGTAGTGAAGAGGAAAGTCTCACAGCCAGGCATGCAAATACCCTTTCTTCTTTGGTTTTGCTGTATTTTACGGTAATAAGTGTTGCCTATAAAAAATATTCAGTTATTTTCTCAGTGCTTGCTCTTTGTGAAGACATTTTTTTCTTGTAATGTGATAATTCTTGATTCATGGATCTATGCTAGAATATCGTCAGACTCTGAACTCATAGCTACAAACATCCTAGTGAGTGCCATTGTAAAAGGCCATTGTAGATGGAAGTAAGTAAAAAAAAATTGCTTTGTGCATGTTGGGCTGTGCTGTCTGTGAGATTTTTTGTCAAAAGCACTGTGGGATGAATTCACAACTACAGTAGAGTGCAAGCCCATGGAATTGCTGCAGCAGAAATAGCTAGTGCCTTGGAAACACAGCAGTGTGTCTGTGTTGCAATGGAAATTAGACCTGCTCTTCCTGCTTGTGAATGACCATGTATTGTCAGCCTTGGCTCTCTGAGGTGAGTAGGATATGCTTTGCTCTTCTCCACCACATTAGGGTGGAGTACAATATGGTTTTGTGCATGCGGTTACACTGTGAGGAAGATTTTACTCTGGCCATGATAGGACTGCGTTTGTACGACAGTATTGTACAAAAAATACTTTACACCACAAGTTAGAAAGGAGATTCTGGAAGCACCAACAATGCTTGATGGCTGTTCATTTTCAAGTCAAGTGTATGACTATAGCACTTCATTCAGCTGTGCTCAGTGTGGTGGGTTAACTTAACTGGCCACAAGGTGCATACCAAGTTGCTCTGTCACTTCCCATCTTCATGAGGATGGTGAGAAATGAATGAAGAGTTTGTGGGTTCAGGTAAGGACAGGAAGACCACTGAACAATTGCTATCACTGACAAAACAAACTCATCTTAGGGAAATTGATTTATTGCCTGATAACAGATTAGGATAGTGAGAATAGAGAACAAAAACTAAAACCACCTTTTCCTACCCCTCCCTTCTTTTCAGGCTCAAATCTACTCTTGATTCTTCTACCTTCTCCCTTTTATCATGTAACAATACTGTAAAACTCAGTTGTTTTTTAATTTTCTGCTTGTCCAGCTCTTTGAGTAGAAACAAATTACATTACTTAAAACTGTGGAAAGATAGTAAAGCAAGAGAGTAATTGTCAAATCCAGTGCACAGTTCATAGGCACATTTATGTTGTAGTAAAATGCACCAACTTGTCTTAAACATGGCTGGGAAAAAGGGACTTCTGTATCATTAGGAGCATGACCATGGACCTCTAACGACTTGATACTATCTGCAGGAAAAATGTATGAGCACACATGGTAAAACCTCTTGGTTATCACTGCTGTTTCATTCAGCAGTTGGAGCAGTGTGTGTGTGTAAAATCTAAACAGATGTGTTCACCCTCTCATTTTGAGGAAATAGAAGTGCATCATGTAGCACCATTGATATAAAACAGTTACTAGTCTTGGTAGAGGTCCAATAAATGTGTGAGGCCTTTCATGTAATCAGTGGGTTATTAGACAACATGCTAGAAAAGTGGGCATGTGTTCTCGGACTCGCTGTTAAAGTTTGGTTGCCTTTCAATATGTGTCACTAATCCCTAGGTGGTTTTCTAAGTTTTGTGCCAGTAACCTTTATTTTGGGTTGATAAAGTCTGGTAAGGCAGTACATCATCTGGAAGCAAAGCAGAAGTGATAAGGAAACAATTTTCTGTTTACCTTGTGAATGTCAGTCTAACTTAAAGCAGTTAAACTCAGGTGTGAGTCTGGGCTCCTGCAGGAGGCCTGTTTTAAGCATTTTATTAACTTTAATTGGTTTCTGTGATCTCAATTACTGTGTATCAATACTTAGCAGCAGATAATTTACTGGGAAGTACTGCTGAGTACTTTGCTAGAGAATTTGCTCTAGACTCAGCTGTTCTGCAGCCCATAAAGCAAAGAGGTAGGAAAACAGAATTGGGAAAGGGAGCACAAAAGAAGCTGAAAATAACCCCAAAACAAAACAGTAAAGGTTGAGGAAGAGCAGAAGAGGAAAATATGTAAGGATGCATACCAAAGTCTACGAACACAGCACAGTAGGAATGGTTGCTCTGCATTAGGAGAAAAGAGTTGGCAGAGCACAGGGAGTGGGCACTGTAGAGCTGGAGGAGCAGATGCGTCTTAGCAAAAAGAGGGTAGATCATAGAATGAATTTAAGCACGTTATTTTTGATCTTGTGCCTTTAAAGTGACAGTGGGTAGACCAAACACCTGTTCTTTATCATCACTTTTTAGGAAATGTAAATAAGTCGAAATGTTAATTCACTTCTAAAGCTTCACCTTAGCTTACTTCTAAAATATTTGCTGGTGTGTTTGTTCCCTTTGGCTTGCTGAATTTCTATTGTAAATGCAGCTGGTGTGAGCCACATCTATTACCTCATTGTTAACGTTTTCAATGAGCTGTAATCTGCTTACTGAATGCTTGATTACATAGAATCACAGCATTATTTAGGTTGGAAAAGACCTTTAAGATCATCAAGTTGAACCCTTTACATACCACTGCCAAGTCTGCCAGTAAACCGTGCCCTGAGCGCTACAACTCCTTATCTTTAAATACCTCAATGACTAACAAATTCCCTCAGTGTAGCCCTTGTGTGTTGGCTCTGATGTTTTTTTTTTTTGCATTTGTTTGTTTTTTCATCAGCCATCAGGGCATACAGGAGTATAACCCTGACAAATTTACAAATGGAGAAAGAAGCATGTCCTACTTTATTTCGTGTTTGTGTCTTCAGAAAGTCCTAGTGCTAAATTTTATGAAATTACAACCCTGAGATTTCTATAAGGTAGTGCCAGTATTAGCCTGCACAACTTGAAGTTATAATTTTTCTAATCGTTCTTGATTACATCTTCATTTCTTGCATCCCAGGGATAATTAAGTGTTGACTGATTGTAGTGCTTTAGATTTTTGCTGACAAAAGCCTGCTTTAGAAGGTGCAAATTCCTGTTCCGGTTATAGTTGTCTTCTTCCAGCCTATATTTTAAGACACAAAAATATCACTTGAAGGCTGTCTAAGTAAAAGTGAAAACAATCTGAATCACAGTGATTGGCCTCCTTGAACTTCAGGAGCTGTAGAATTAGCTGACTTGAAATGGTGAGACTTGCTGGGCACATCTACCTGTGCAGTGGTTCTTATACCTGCCAGCCACTTCTACAGTTCTTTTGCTGGAGTCTGGAATAGTAAAGAGTTGTGTTTTCTGTTGGGTTTTACTAACTGAATTCAGGTGATAGAAAGTTCAGTTATGTTTCAGAAAGCACCATACAAAGCTTAAATGTGGAGCATCTGTAAATGAGATCTCCAGTTGTCAGTTAGCAAGATAATTACATTGCAATTGCATTACATTCATTGTAGAAAGCAACTATCTATGGGAATTGCAGGAAATTGAAAGATATCTGGAAACGCTAGCCATACATCTAGAAGAGGATGAAATTCTGGTGATGCTCTTCAGCCTTTTAGAGTGTAAGACTTGTGTTTTGGTGTGCCAACTGGAACAACTGGCTGTATATCTGAATTCAACCCCTAAAGTAGAAGGTAAGAATGTATACTACTCTTGTCAGTATACTTCTGTGATGTTCTATTTGTCAACTTGGGATGGATTTTCAAGAATTAAGGTATGAATTGCTGAAGATGCACCTCTAGTTCTCCTAACTCCAAGAAGGTTTTATAAAGATTCAATGATCAGTATTTTATGTGCAGTACAGTGAGTTACCATACTAGAATCTTTTTAAGAAGTACAAACGCAATATCCCATAGCTTTCTGTAACAATTTCTTTAAAAGTATCACGTATAGCCTTGAAGATTTAAAATACTTCTTCACTTACTGTGAATATATAGGGTTGTAATTTTAGATAAGGCAAAATATTCTTGGCACTTCTTGTGATAATACTTCTTTAGTTGACTGAGAAAATAGAGAGATTATAGTGATTTCATGGCAGAGTGACCACAGAAAAATTATTCCTAGTACTGAAGCAGACCTTGGTTCTGGCTTTTTGGTTTTGCTATAAAGCACACTCACAAGCAATTGTGAAAATAAAACTTATCTAGCCTGCTTGGTGTGTAGGGGAGTATTGATTGTTCTTGAAATTGATTTAGAGATGCAACTTGCTGTGTGTCTCTGTGATGACTATATAAAATCTGTGGGCCTGTTCTACATGTGGTGGTTTTTTTAGTGTTTCATTATAAAGAGCCTCCTGACTGTGCAATTGGTATTGCTGTGTGTGCTGCCCAGGAAACAGGCACTGCCAGTGTGCCCTCTGAAGCTTTTCTACAACCCTCACAGCCCTGTGCAACTTCTAATGGCCCTGTGTTAGATGTGGAAAACATCTGGCTGGGAGGATGAATATGTCTCATGTTCCTTAATGGCTTTCTTTTGAAATATCTATAATTTTTTTTTTTTGCAATGTACTTGGCAGGTTGGTTTCACACGAGAGGCTGTATCTTGTTTCTGCAGTTCCAGAACTGCACTTCTTTGTCATCAGTGAACAATCAGTAGAGCTAGTCATGTACAGATATGCCACTTTCTCAGAATGATTTTGATGATTAAAATGCAATTTGTCAGTGAAGTCAAATGTGTGTTTTCCCCTCCGCACTAGTCTCCCTTGAATGATGAGTTTTGAAACTTGACTGTCAATTAAAACAAGAGTTGAAGCCTGATAGTCTGGGTGGAACATGCAGCTGAGGTATTTTGGATGGGACCTCTGATGTTGGTGATTTCTGACAGGAAGGTTACAGTTGGTGAAGTGTATTTCAATTTCTTTACATTATTACTCCAACCATTTCCATTTGGGTTTCTTGTCTTCCATATCTGATCTCCTTAGCCACTTTATCCATTCAGCTCTGTTCTTTTACTGCAGGCAAAAAGTCTGGTAAAAAGATACAGAGCACTCTTCCCTTGATGGGTAGGTTGTGTTGCATAGCACACTGGGTGTACAGGCATCTGTGTTCAGTTTCCTGATCACTCCCTTCCCAGCTCCAGTGAGTTTCACAGTTCTTAATGTTTTTGAAAAGCCTCTTAGTAATCACAATGCTAAACAAAGGTTTAGTGGTTCTGATCCTGGACTGTGGTTCTGGGAAGAAAGAGGTTTTATTGTTACCTTCTGCCTGCTGGGGCTAACAGAAGGCTTCCCAGGCAGTACAGTTTCTCTAGCCTCTGGTAGCAGGTGTAGCATTCATCTAAGCTTCAAATCTCTCTGAACAGGGAAGTAAAGGTTTTCTTCAGGGTGCTGCAAAAAGGTCACTAATCTAAAACTGTCACTTGTTTTTATTGCTGTTTTTCATAGCTTATGCGATTTCTCAGATAAGTAATAATGGCATCCTTCAAATAATTAAGTTTATATTTCTGTAGTGTTTGAGAAGGTTTTGAACAAGAATATTGGGACTGCAACAGGGATGCTTCACTGTAAATTTGCTTTGTATTGACTCCTGAAAAACTGTCTTTAGGGGAGAATTAATGTCATGTCTGACAGTCATGAGAGAAGTTGAAAAACATCTTGGCTCTGCCTTCATTTGATGTGATACTTGTGTTTCCAGTGGTTTGCTGCTGTCTTAGAAAGCTGAGAGGAGATACCGTCTGATCTGGACAGTATCCCTAGCTGAAAATTACTCTAAAATAGAGATATACTTATCTGTTTAAGTGCATGGTGCTATGGGCTTCTGCTGTACCTTCTAAATTTCTTTGAAGACCAATATCTGTAGGAAATAAATTTCTAGAGTGATTGGAATTTCTTTGATAATAATAGAGGGAAAAAAATGGTCAACAGTGCAAATATGAAAAATGAGCAGAAATTGAAACTTTTTTCTTTGTGTGATTGTTGTTTTGGCTAAAATTCAAGTTTTTGAATCTTTTGTGTGTCCTTCTTAGTTTGTGTGAATACTTGAAAATAGACACAAACTATATGCCAAAAGATTAAATATCAAAATGCTAATTCTCCTAATACTTGGTCTTCCTTGTGTTGGTTCCCTATGTTGTAGCCCTTTCATACTTTACTTCCCACAGATTTTATGCAGTTCTTTGTAATCACAGCTTGGTGTAAACATACTTTTTTTTAAACCAGCATGGATGCCAGTTCCATGATTCTCTAAAGTTAGGGGCATTTTTAAGGTTATTAGCTGCAAAATTATGGGTTTGAAAGTGAATTTGGACGTGCTGAATAATGGAAGATGTGACTTCTAATGAACATCATATTATCTGGATGGAAAAAAAAAGCTTTTCAAAAATTGAATCTGTGAGAAACATGAGTGTATTCCTACTGTGTAAGTAGTGTTCCAGGCTAAGCAGACCCTGGATATTCAACACAGAGCTTGACAGTTCAAGTTATCAGAGAAAAAGATGCACACAGGCTATCAGTTCAGTGAGGGGAAAAATTACTTCTTCCTTTACAGTTGAGTGAAGAAAAATGTTTCCTTTTCCTTAATGTGAAGGTGCTCTATTTTAAATAGTTTACTTCACCTTTGCCTTCTACTAAAGTGTGACAATTAATAGTTGATGCTCTTTGATAAATCTGAGACTAAAAGAATTTGATGTTATACTCTTTGTTCTCTCATTTAAAAACAAAATTTAGGAAAAAAACTTTGGAGGCACAGAGCACTCTTGCAACCAGTCCTTTTTGGGTTGAATTTTAAAAGATTTTCACTCAAGCAAGGTTTCACTTGTAAAAAGCATTGTGTCTCATTTCTTGCTGTTCTTCTATTGCAAGTTGTTGGGTTAAGGATATCTTTTGGAGTTTGTATCTTCTGCAGCTGTGAAGTCTGCAGTGGTGTGGATTTGTGGCTATGAAAACATTTGTTCAGAGCATGGCTGATCAATTAAGACAGGGCCTCCTTAGTTTAAACAGGAAGGAGCATGGTTGCTTGTGAAGACTCAGGGGTCAAGTGTAAAATGTTTCTCTGGGAATTCTAGTTAGCTTCTTGCAAAAATGCTTCTTGAAATGCATGTAGAGAGGGAAATTTCACTTGCAACTTTCTTCACTTGTGCCTACAAGAGAAAAAATGTTGTATTTCAGGAGCTTATTTTTGCTCTGTACTGAAACCTATGGCAAGGATTTTAATACTCCAGTGGCTCTTGAGAGGTTTTTTTGTAGAAGCATGGTAATGATACATTTAAGGTATTTTGTACCTTTTTAGATACTGAATGCTTTAAATGGGTTTCTGGAGTTAAAACAGTGTATGAAACTGCTTAGCATTCCTGGGCTGGAGATGTGTGTCTCACTTCAGTGTGCATGCTTATAAGTATTCATGGTTAATTTTTACAGTATTTTTACTGAGATTCTCCCTTCCAAGAATCTGTGGTATTGTCTGATTTTCTTCTATTCTTCTGTTCCTTGTAGTCATGAGGATTTTGAATTATTCTGAAGACACCACAGAGAGATCAGATTTTCCCCAAAGCATCTCTGCAGAACTGAAAGTTATTAGAAATGTCATATTACTAATCTCCAATATTGCTTTAGCAATTAGGTGGCTCTTAAGCGCTCAAAATCCCTTTACCAATTAATGATGACAGACTTTTAACTACATGCATCTCTAAAATGAGTTTTATGTGAAAGATCTGCTTTTACATGATAAATGTAAATCCAATCCACTGGAAGAGGAGGGTTTGAAATGCCTTTACGTAAGTTTTGTCTTAAAAGTTATACCAAATAGGTCTAATAGATGATGTACTTGAGAAATTTTTCTTTTTTTTTTCCTCTCTCTTCCTGTTAAGGTATCTTTTTTGGTATTGATGAAGAAAATTCATTGTGTGTTTTTTTTTTTTTTTTTGTTTGTGCGTGTTTGTGTAATGATAAACCAAAGTTTGTTTGCTATTTTTTCCCCTCCCTTCCCCTGTCCCAATTATTATCAGTATCAGTTTATTGTTTTAAAGTGGAAGAATTGTTATAGCTCTACCTTTATGGCTGCCTCCTTCATGAGTGACATCTCTTCCTCAATAGCCCAGCTGTAGGACATTTCTTAAGCTTTATTACTTGTCATTTTTATAAAAGCCCTCTACCTTAATATTTTTCCATTATAAAGTAAGCCAGATAATAATTTTTTTAGATTTTACTGAAGCTTCTTCACTGAATCGCAGTCAAAGAAAGTTTGATTGAGGCTCAGTTTTGTACAGGTAAACTGTTGGTGGGGAGGAAAGGAAGGTAGAGGTTTAGGGAGGATTGCTTTTGTATGATGATAAGATTGCTTTTGTATGATAAGATAGAAATGTCTCAATTAACTTCTAGTTAACTTTTTTGCCTCCACCTGTGTAATACTGAAGAGATTCTTAACTGATTTTTCAATTTTTTCTTTCCCTTATCTGGGCAGACACCTACTATCTTGACTGTATTTGAGTTGTCTCTTTTCTTGAAATTACTCTCTTTACAAGAAACGCTATGGCTTGGAATCAAGTTACTTAAAAATGAGGCTAACCCTTTCCACATCCCTAAATCTTTAGTTATTGCAGAGAACTAATAATCATGTGAAACAATGACTTTTGTTTTCTAAAAGTACTCTACAGCTGTTAAAGTAGTAAACAAATTATTGTAATGCAAATTTTATCTTTCCCAGTACCTTTCTCTACATTTGCAGAATCTTAATTATGTGAATTTTTGGTCAAGTAAAGGTTGGCTTCCCAAATGAAGTCCTTAGAGTAACTGGGAAATTCTTTTGTTGTCAATGTGAACTAATTAGTATCACATTGCTTGGCTTTTAGCACTTGCTAAGTGAACTCAAATTAAATTGCACATGTCTATTTGTTTCCAAAATAATAATTTTGGATGTTTGACAAATGGGCTTGCCTTTGTTGTCACACACTCATTCTGGGATAGTTTCTCCATTCCAAATGAAAATAATGTCTGTGAATCTAATCAGAAGATTAATGAGGTAGCTTTGTATTTAAGTATTTCAAGCAGATAGGGCCTAATTATGTCCTTAGGTGCCTTAGACTCTAGTCATGCAAATTCAGAGAAATTGAGTATTTCTTCTCTTACTGTGACACGTTTATTTGAAGTAAGAATCCGTGCTGTACAGTGTGAGATGGATAGCAAAACCGGCTGTTAGATTCTTCTGCTTTTTATGCCATTTGGTTAGATACTCACTTGTGTGCCAGAAAGTGAGGCATTCCACAGGCCATGCATCACCAGGCTGTCTGGTTTTCAGGCATATTTGTCAGTTGCATTTATTGCAGTTAGGAAGTGTATTTTATAATAAATCATCTATTGCTGATGGGGCTGATGGGCTGATCAGAGATGAGGCTCAAGTTGTATTTGCCGTGAATGGTCTCACAACAAGGGGACTGGATGCACAGCAAGCACCCGTGGGGCAAGCATGTCCAGGCACTTTGGTTTTTTAACAGTTAAATGTCATCAAAACTGCACATAATTGATTTGAGCCTGCTAAATGTAGCAGTGAAGCAAAACCCAATGCTTTTTGTGACTGCAGTAAATTAATGGTGGAAAATATGTCTGGAGAAGAGTGATGAATTTGAGTGTGCTTGCTGCTTTTCAAGTTGTTTTTAAGGACTAATTGATTATCAGTTGCTCTTTCCCCCAGACTTTTCTGAATCCTCAGAATAATGGCTTTCTGGCAGAGCTCAGGGCTCAGCTGGCAGCTCTGAGCAGGCGCGCAGTGCCAACTTCTGCGTGGTGCAGGGGATGGCCCAGGGCCAGCCACTGAGCCATGAACTCTGGGTATAGTTCTTCTGCAGGTCATTGTGGAGGCACTGAAGTGAATTCTGTCCTTAACACAGCCTTTTGAGTTAAAAGGAAAGCTTCCATTTACTCAAGTTCTTATTTGTGCTGGCAGATTGGCCAAACAATTTAATTCAGCTCTCTCTCTTCGGTTAATGCTTCAGAAAGGTATGAATCATGTTGCAACATGGGTGTTGTGCCTTCATTCTGAAGGCTTAAAATTCTCTTGCAAACAAATTATGTTAGGAATGGCTGTTTTTCATTTCAAAAAGAATCACGGAAAACTCTGAATATAATACCAAACTCCATGTGTGTAGACTTCAAATGTTCAAAACATATCATAAAGAAAACCTTAAATTCTTGATTTAAGCAGGGCTGAGAATGTGAATAGACCAGAATATGTTAACTGCATGGAAAAGCTAGCTGTAGCTGCTGCTGAATATTTGACTGTTGTGTAATGTTCTATTAACTTTATCTTTTAGATAGTTTGAGTAATGTCTATAGTATATGTTCCTCCAAGGGTTTAAAAACAGAAGTTGAAAATCCTTTTCTTTACAGTCACCTTTGCAAGATGGAAAAGGAATGTTACTAAGTAATATTTTAATGTATTAAATTCTCACGGTTTTGCCACATTATTCTTCAATCATTTGAAAGCAGAGTTCTTAGTAAACAGCACCTTAATTGGTAGACCCAGACACAGGTGTAGTGTACTCTTAATAAATCTTTATTATTCTCAATACTTAAGTATTACTTAGAGCAGGACTGCTATCAGCCCACAGATAAGCATTCACATAGAAACTATAGGGTTAGCACTTTTTTTCTGCATTTTCGCTATCTAATTTTGATAAAGCCCTTTTTTTCTTGTTTGCTTCTATATAAACCTTATCAGTGGTAATTTCATTAAAAACTATTTAAAAGATGAAAATTTGTTTGCTTGTATGTGAGTCATTGGAAGACTAATGCAAGAACTCGATAAGATCATGAGTAGGAGGAAGAGAAAGCCACACTTGGTTTTCTGGTACTGCAATGAAGTTTGGCAGCCTGAGGATTCAAGAATTTAATTTCTTTATTAATACATTTTTTCAAGATAGATGACATGCAGTGTGTTTTTCTAGGATAAGAGAAGTATTGATTGCCAGAACAGCTATTTCATTTTCTCTTCTTTCCCTTGAAGCTCTCCTCCCTTTGAAAGGAATATGTTTCTGTAGCGTTTGCTGGTTGTGCAACAAAAGATCTGTTCATCCAATATTTTTTTTTTTTTTTTTTTTTTTTTTGGCTGGGGACAGTTTTATGCTTCTGCTGTGGTATTTGGTTGTATCCAAGTACCATGAGAGACCAGTGGAAAAGAAGAACTACCAACTGCCTTTTTTGTTGTATTGGTCCATGTTGCTGTGTAAGGTGCTGTGAAACAATTAAGAATGATTTCCCATAGCCTGTGTTAGCTTCTGGAAAGATAGGCTTCTGAGGTGAAATCTGTTTTTACTTTTACACAGAGATCCTATGATGGAAATCAAGTTTGTTGCTAGCAGATTCTTTTTTTGTTACAAAAGTTCACACCTTACTTGTATTGCAAGTTAGAAAGACCTGTTTGAGAGTTTACCTGTAAGAATTACACACTCATAGAGTAGTTTGGGTTGGAAGGGTCCTTAAAGATAATAATGTTCCAACTCCCCTGCCATGGACAGGGACACCTCCTCCTAGACCAGGGTGCTCAGAGCCCCATCCAGCCTGGCCAGGAGCAATTCCAGACATGGGGCATCCACAGCTTTTCTGGGCAAGCTGAGCTGGTGCCTCCTCTCCATCACAGGAAAGAATGTCTTCTAGGTATTGTATCTAAACCTACCCTTTCCAATTTAAAACCATTCCCCTCCTATATCACTACATGCCCTTAAGCATTAGGCACCTGGAAAATGAAAAATGACACATTTCAAAGTTTTGTACCTTTTTAAAGATTAAATACATATTGTGGTTTAGGTTTTCTCATCCTTTCTTCTCCTTTTTCTTGTGTGTTTGAAAGGTTTTCAGGAAAGGTGTGAGGTGTTTTTGTTTGGGTGGGTTTTTATTTTGTTAAATTATATAAATTATATTCGGGGCAATTTTGGTGTAGAAGTTAACATTGTTGAGAAAATACATCCTTTCTTTGGGATCAACAGGAATTACAAAAATGCAACTGAATTTACTACCAGAAAGTTGAGTTTACTTATGTACTTTTTAAATTGTCTTGCACGTTGTTTTCAGGTCAGCCAGATGAGATTTAGTAGATCTTCCAAAGTCTAGAAAAAGAGTGAAGCCTTTCAGGGCACAAAATCCTTTAGTTCTAAGGTCTCTGAGCAGTCAAGGTGGCTGTTCTCATGACCAGATTCTCCTTTTGATGGCTCAGCCCTGCTTGCTGCCTTGGCTGGACCATACCTTCCCAGTACATTATTGAGTTATTTTTGTTGCAGTGTGCCCCCAGCTTTGCTAGCTTTGCCACATGACGAGGATTAGTGTAACTGGTCTAGCAGAACACCTTCTGTGGAACATCTGGGTTCTCATGGCACTGCTTGCATGCTCTTGAGCTTCACAATTTTTGCCTGGGTCATCACTAACGTAACTGCACGCCTTGGATTCCAGACTCTAGTGTAATGGTTGATTGGAAATCCTTGGAAGTGTCTTCAGTGGAAAATGAAACCAAAAGCTGAAATGTGGTGCTGTGTTGGCACTCAGGGATTAATAGATATCTTGATGGAAGGATGAGAAGCTTATCTTCAAAGTATTCTCTGATAGTTTTGAGTCACTACTAGAAGAGCTGAGCTCTGTCAAAGCAGAGCTCTCCTTTGTTCTCTGTTCTGTAGATCCCCGATGAAAAGCATTTGGACAGAAATGATCTGTGTCCACCAGCTCTGCTCCTTAGCCTTTATCCTGTGTTCTGTAGTGTTGCTGGCTGAGTTGATTGCTGTTGGAAAAGGCTGATCTTTTGGTGGCATTGTGCATGTAACAGAATTGGATTTATTTTTGTGTATTCAGAATTAGATATATAAAACTCATTAGAAATAAGCTTTAAGGTTTTTGTAACAGTTTTTCAGCCGTGACTAAACATATTGTCAATGTACATGTGTAAGAATATGGTTCTGTGTGCTGAAACGGTGTAGAAAGCAGATTAAGAAATCAAACTACAAAAAGTCTGATATGAGAGCAGGGAAAACTAATTTTAGTTTAGTCCTTTATTGAAAAGCAGACATGTCTAGTTTATTGATAACATGGAGGAGCAAGGAGGTATTTTTCTTCCAGTAGATCTCTCATTTGTGTTCCCTGAGCCATGTATTGGCTCAGAGATCACAAATACATACATTGTATTTAATTTCCTGCTTCATACACTGCATTTCTTACCCTAGCTACAGTAAGTAATGCTAGTGTTTAACTGGCAATGAAGCCACCTTATTGCCAAAAGAGTAGAAGATTTCAGTACAGTTTTTGAAAAGCTGGGAGCTCTTAAGGTCATACTGAACTTTGCCAAGAAAATGCATTGTCATCAGGGAAGCAGTTCCACTTTTAAGGGGATGAAAATGTGAGAACTAAAGTAAAAATAGCCAATCTTTTATTTCATCTCCAAAGGAATGATTTTGTTAAGAGAACTAATATTTACTTTCTCTCATCTGGACTATGTATTATTCATACTGTTATATAGCTTGTAGATATTCATGATTCAGATTCATTTTGGACTTCAGAGCAGATTTATTTTTTCTTGATCCTGCTGGTGCAAAGCTTTGGGTTTCTTTTTGTTGTGGACAACCATTCCTTATGATCTCTGCTTCCTTTCAGGGAGTTACAGTAGAAGTAATCCCAAGATGCTTTTCCTTTATTAAACCTGAGTACACAGGAGTTTTTTTTGTTTGTTTGTTTTCCTCTTAGATGCATGGGTTTGGGTTTTGTGAGTAAACAATATATTATATTCACTTTTCCCCATCCCTTGGGAGTTCCAGATGAGCCCCTTTCTTCTGAAAAGTCTATTGACTCTGGTTTAGTTGTGCATGTTCTGAATTTTTTTCCCTCAAATTGATTTATCTTTGCCCTTGCTACAAATTTTCCTGTAATTTAACATGGGTGGATCTAAGTATATACAAAGGACTAATTGGTTGAAAAGGGGAGGCATTATATTTTGTTCAGAAGAGGGTCCTTTTAATATGACATCTGAGGGTTGATAGCTTATATTCTCCAGAGGACCTTTTTTATTATTTCCTTGCCTCACATATTCCCCCTTCTTCATATGGTTGAGATTCTATTGGTTGTGAAGGTAGGTGCTCCCCAAAATTATTCCGAAGAATTGCAATCAAATAGGTAAACTGCTTGAGAAGTAGTCTGTATTTTTTTTGTTGGGAAGGCAGGCAAGAAAAAAACCAGCATATATAGTGAAATAAGAGCTACTGTTCCTCTTTTAATTTAAATCATTCTATACAGAGAAGTGAATTAAAAATCAGCAAACTGTTTTAATCCAGACATCCAGTGGAATGCAACATGTGTTGGAAAACTGGGCTAAGAAATAGAAATTAAATAGGATAGGAAAAACATACTACTTTAACATTTTCAAGTTGAAAGTGAGAAGATGCAGGCATAGGTTCATCCCTGTATAAAGGGTCACTAAGAAATAAAATATGCTGCTTGCAATCCACAAAGCTGAAAGTGTGGTTACCAGGGTACTATTTTCAAATTCTGTATTCAGTAGATAAGTCTTGAATAATAGTTGGTAAAACTTTGTATCCTAGGCTTAAAAAGTCCACTCTGCTTTTTACTTGCAGTGGTGTCAAGGGTATCTCATTATTTCATAAATCAAATTTTATTATTAGTTAAAATATTTCTGAAAAGCAATGTGGAAGAGTATTTGAAAATCTAAAACTGGAATTGTGTTATTTCTCTTCAGTGAGGCTAGCAGCAGTGGTTTGTAGTCAGTGGAATGAACTGATGGTTTAGACAGAATCAATATCTTCCATTCAAGTGTAGGGTAAACTTCAGTGTTTGAGTCTCTCTGTAAGTTTATCTTTGCCTCAAGGAGGTTGATTTCATAAATGCAGGATCTTCCTGTGTCCAAAAATAATCAATAAACCTGTCTGTATGCACTGCTTCAGGCTTGTTTTACCGAGGATTGAACCAGGATCATTCTCCAAATTGTTGTTTGTAGCTGCGCATTTAATAAGATGTTCCTATTACTGTATATGAAGAAAATTTAAACCAATAGCCTGATTAACAAGCAATTTACTTAAAATGTTTTTCCTTAAGGGCAAACCTATGGCTCTTATTTTAGGTTGTGGATTTTAACAAATATTCAATTTATTGCTGTTTTTCACCTACTTGAGTATAATTCTAAAATTTTAAATTCCTTCTTATGACTGACAATTCACCTCTTTCATCTTTAGCAACGGGCCAGTTGTTTTCACTAACTCAACCAGAAAAGAGAATTCTCTTGGTAGTAATGAAAGTAGCTGATACAAGAATAACCACAATAACTTTGTGCTACAAGTGTTCCAAACCAATTTATTGTATTTGTTCACCTATGAAGGGAAACTCTTGGCCATTTTTCTGTGTGTAAGAAAGCTCAGATGCTGCCTCTATATAATCTCAGCATTATTTATAAATATGTACCTTTGCAACAAATGTTTAGCACTGGATATATAGCTGATAATGGGGTTTTGAGTGTTTTGCCTTAAATGCTGATGGTAAATGGGTCACAAGTATGAGAGATTGTAAAATCATTCATTTATCTGTATGTGGCTCTGAAGCAGTAGCAGAAAATAGGCAAAGAGTGTTTAATAGACTACAACCACCTGGAATTATCCTGTACAGATTTTTCAGATAATGCTCATGGTAAGCAACTCCTTTGTATAACACCAGGAGTTCTTTTCGTGAAAGGGAGAGACACAGGATTGGAACAGTTTGTGATGTTAGTGTGAGGAAATAGAGCTGGTGACTTTCAAAAGCAATATCAGAGACAATTGCTGTAACCTACTCATGTTTGTGTTACAGCTTGGGTCAGTGGCACCTGATCAGCTTGAGCATCAAGGAATTCACTCTGGTTTTAAGGACTGATAAATCCTTTTTGAGGGAAGGAGTGTGGGTGTATGAGTGGAAAGAAAAAAAAGGAAGAAGGCTGGAGACATCAAGCACTATTGCTTGGGGCTGGCAAAAAGGTACCAGACACTTGGCTTTTGGAAAGAAGCATTCAGTGCCTGGAGAAGTTAACGTGTATCTGCCCTTTCTTAAGTTGTTTGTAAATGTTTCTTTGTGTTTCTGTAAATTTAGGGGATTTTCTCTCTCCAGGTTTTCTCTAGCACTTCTTTTTTTCAGCTTTAATCTCAATTTGTGGATATCTATCAACAGAATAAAACACACTGTGAGAACAGGTGATCTAATCTGCCTGTCTTTATCTGTGATTTCCTGCAAGTGAAAAATAAATGAGTTTTCAAGGGATCTATATATTTAATAATAAACCTTTTAAAGCTGCTGTTATCTAAAACATATGTATTCGGTAGTGAAAATTAAGTGTCAAAGAAAGACTTACTTTGAATTGTTACTTGGTGGGTCTGAAGTTTTTTCTTTATTTTCTCTAGGAAGTTTTAGGTTTTTTCTGGTTTTTCATGTGTGTGTCAGGCTTTTCTTTAGGCTTTCCTCCTGACCCAGAAAGATCTTTTGATGGCCTATCCTGTTCTTTCCTTTCTTATTAGTCCTCCTTGTTCTGCTTTTGAATCTGTTGCTCAATTCAAAATAGACTTCAGTGTGTCATCTTTGACAAGCTGTTTGAAAGATATTAGACAATGTAGCAGATAAGGGCAAATCAGATTATGATTTGCCTGAAGGAAAGGCTGGATTGTGAATTTAAATATTTGTAGCTCCTTGTGGGTTAAGATTAGAAAGCCTAATTTCTCATGGCCTTAGTTTATAAATGCTTCTGCTTGTGTTGTTCTGTTACCCATTGTTGTCTTAACTGGAACATTAAATTATGGTGAAGGTGCATTTAGGCTGCAATTCAACTATCAATCTGGGTATGTGAGTCAAAATAAAAGGAATTCTGACAGATCATATTTACTCATTAGTCTAGAAATAGCTTTTAAGTTATGAGTCTGTTTGAGAAATGTGCTACACATTACTTTTCTGAAGCTCAACTTGTGTGGGATGGCTCAATATTTAGTCCTTTTTTTCCCCAAACTAGAAGCATTAGAGCAATGTGTGGAGTACTAAAACCTGGTGTCTCTAATTTTTTTTGACAGCATGACCGGTCTAAAAAGTCAAGCCATTAGACTGTACCCACTTTATTTATCCACACTATTCAAAGCAAGTCATTGAAAAGATAGGACATTCTGATTCATGTAGTTTGAATTCCTCCAAGTCTGATGAACAACTTGTTTCTTATTCTCTAAATATTTTAGAATCTCTCTTATCTTTAAGGACTTTTCTAATCCCTATGACTATTTATTCTACCAGCGAAAATTGAGAATGCAGCTGTTGCTTGGGTCCAAGATGGTTATTACTATTGCTTTTCTTAAGT
The DNA here is from genome assembly GCF_027887145.1 of Ammospiza caudacuta. Taxonomy (NCBI): domain Eukaryota; kingdom Metazoa; phylum Chordata; class Aves; order Passeriformes; family Passerellidae; genus Ammospiza; species Ammospiza caudacuta. The sequence goes on along the minus strand of NC_080595.1, from coordinate 45,646,616 downwards.
TTTGTGAATTCTTGTTGCTCCTTAGGTTTTGTTTTGGTTGTTTGTTTTTCGTCTTTGTGGTAATATATCTTTAAATTTTGCTTTTTGCTCTTGTGCTGTGATTGATCTCAACTCTTCTCTCTCTTGCCAGAGACCAATTAATTATATTGTTTTTCTTCTATCTAGTGGAAGTTTACATTTGTTATACTTTTGAAAGTGCACTTGGTGTCTTACCCTGTGCCTCGCCCCAGTTTTCTAGTACAACGTAAGTCTGTGATTAACTCTGTATATGCACATGTATATATTTTTGTGTGTACATATATTTGTATATATACATGCATGCACATCATACACATCAGTACAAGGAATCTTTCTCCTCAAATCCTTTTATTTTCTCACCTACTTTGGGCAGGCTTTAATGTCAGTATATGGTCACATATAGTGAGAAGAGGTGGAGAGCTTAGTGTTAAAAATAGTGGGGTAGTTTGTGTTGTGAGAACACGAGATGATAGGAATGACATTTTGCTCTTGTCTGTTATATACCAGTTATGACTTCCAGACTAGATGATGACTTTGATCTCATCTTCTCACATGTTTTAACCTTAAGGTTGATATTCCATGTATTTGAAGGTATTCTAGAGAATGGTACCTCATAAAGTTCTGCAGAATGTTTTAAATTTTGCTTGAAAGGTTTCTAATAGCTGGAGTTAGGCAGCCTGAAAGCAGAGTCTGGGTTGGAGTAATTTTTCCTGTTGGAGTCTTTTGAGTTGCTAAATTTCAAGACTGTTTCATATTTTGGTAGGTTTGAAGCAGCAAAAAAGCTTTTTGCACTGCACTTGGCTTAGCTGTCATGCTTGGATCAGGCTTTAATTCTGGCTCTCCCCCATTTACGTCAGTTTGTGTGAGAAGGGCTCTTTGTGGAGCTTGTGTGAGATCGTCACTAAGGGTCACAGTTAGTGACCTCTCCTCTGAGAGACTGCAGATGAATAGGCCATAACTTCAGCAGACTTGAGCCCCAACCTTTTGCTGTTAGGCCTTAGCATCCAGGAGGAGGTTTTCCATCTCTCTTTAGAATGGGATTAACTCCAGTGTGCCTGCATAGTGTGAAATCGCCTTGCTGCTTGCAAGTGTGCAGAATTCCTTGAGTGCCTCAGTAAATTGCCCAGTCTTTTCTAAACTTTTCCCCCCTAGGTTTTTTCCATGAATAAGTTTGTGTATTGTTAACTTTATGTGCTCCCAACTCTGATAGATGTCTGATACACAGTGGGAGTATTGAATGTTTTGCACACAGGACCTAAATTGTATCTAAAGAGCTCAATTTATACTCTTGGTATAAAATTTGCCTGAAATTACTGCTTCCCTCTGTGCCTTACAATCTGCCTTGCTCAGGGCTGGACTAACAGTATCCCAGCTTGAAGGACTACTTTTTCTGAGAGTACAAACCAACTAATGCAGCCCAGATTGGAGGAAAGGCAGTGCTGTCTGTGAGGAGCAGCAAGGCAAATGCCTGATTTCCTGCCTTGAAGCTCTGGGTCTGTGTGTGGTCGAAATTTTACTAATAGAGTGCTCTCTCTAATAGCTTCCTGTACTAGCATGGGTTTGAGTGCTAACCTCAGTAGACAAAAACCCTCCAATCTTTTCTTTTCCAGTTGATGCCTTATTGCAGAATGGTGTCTCTCAAAGGAATAATCAGCTTTGTTCTGTGTTGAGCACAGATCCAAAGATCTGCATTGCCTACTTCAGGTAGAAATCGTAGTACTAAAGTCTGGCAGAAAAAATTTGAAGTATAGATGTCTGTTATCTCAGGAGGGATTAGTATTTGTTCCTTCTGGTGTAGGGGTCTGTCTTCCACACTTCCGTCTTGTTTGTGGTGGGCATTTGTTTCATTATGGGATTGAGTTTTGATTTAGTAGTCCTGACTATTGCAGATGAATGATGCTGTCTGGGTCTGGCAAAAATCAAAGATGTTACTGGCAGTCATCCATGTGAATTTTGTAGTATGGAGCCTTTTATGTTTAATGCATTAATAGATACCATTTTCTGTCAGAAGTTTTGAACTGGAGTAAAACTTCACACTAGCTGTGGACAATATATTTTTTTAGTAAAAATCTGCAGATCTGCAGTTAGACACAGATGCCGAAAAGTGATACTATGTGTACAGTGTCATGTGCCCAGAGCTGCAGAGACCTGATCATAAATCCTAGTGTTGGGATGGAGGGAAAATATGCAGAGAGTTATTGAAGGCAGAAGTCATCTGTCAAGCACAAGCTTTCTCTGAAGGTTATTTAATTAGAGGAGTTACTAAGTAATTTTTCAGACTCCAGGGACTTATTTCATCTCTTTGTGGTCCAAGATGACCTCCTTGAAAGAGGTAGAAGGAAATGGTTTCCTTGTTTTTCAATGCCTTGATTTTTGAATCTGAAGATTAACCTTTTTCCATTTAAAAATAAGTCAAGATTTTTGTGTCATTTGTATCATTCTTGCTTTTTTTTTCCCCTTGTTGTTTTCTTAGAAACCAACACAATGCTCTTGCATTCTACAGAAAAGTTCCAAGACACAGCAACTTTAATTCCATGGTCTCAGTCTACCTTCACTTTCTTTATGCCTGTGGTAACCTTCCATTATGGCTGAGAAAACGTGTCGTGATGTTGTGTTGCTTTATTGCATTGTAGCTCTACAGATCTCATCCAGCAAAACATTCAACTTGTCAGCTGCATCTTGGTGTGTTTTTTCCTTTCTTTTTCCTTAATGCAAGATAGTTTTCTTGGTTTAACAATTTCTATGTTATTTTGGTATAATAGTCATCTTTCCCCTTTGCTAACAAACTGTAGATGTGACTGCCCCAGCAGTTGTTGTTTTAGATGTAATTGCATTTCTCATATCCTTTTGATCTCAGGTACATTTGCAGGTTTAAATATTTATTAAGTAAAACTAAGAGAAAAGGATTTTGTTCCAATTACTTTCTGTTTCTGCTCTCTGTGCTTCAAGATGCGTGTACAAGTTATGGGGATTTTTTTTCTTCATTTTTGCTGCATCTGGTTCTTGTATTGCTGGTGAGCAATTTTCTTATTGTTTCATTCAGATGTATATAGGTGGAGACTTACAAATGCCTGTGCTATTGGAATACTTCAGTATACTTAGTTTTGGATCAGTACTTCACTTTTATTTTAATTAACTTTAGTTCTCGGGACTTCCAGAAAATATAACACACTCACATAAGTAAATATTAAAATTAAATTTTGCTTTCTGTGCTTTCCTTTTTCTTCCTGTGCAAAAGCTTTTTTTTTTATATTTTCTTTAGCAAGTAATTCTTTAGAGAGCTAAGAGCAAGGATTAGGGGTAGGACTTTGAAATACAGACTAATTCCTCAGACACTTCTGATATTGTAGAATTAAGAGGTGGCATTAAATCATGCCTGAGCATTTGTTGAGTAATTGCCTTCTTTCAAGGAAGGAAAATTTGTAGTGGTTTTGAGTGATGTGTAGTTTAATGTTGTAACTGAACTTGTAATCCTTTACTTGTAATGGGAATTCCCCTTTTGGCACTTTTTTCCCTGCTACCCTGGCTGGGAATGCTTCCTTGCATCCAGTACCCCAGATTAAGTGGTTGGTCTTGTGGTTTAAAAAATCCCACCCGGTGAAATGATACATCCACACCTCTCCCCAGCTCACTGCCAAGTCAGCCAAATGAGTTGGGTGAGCTGATGTGCCACACCAGTGTCTGTGAGGGGAGCAGTGGGGACAGTGCAGCAGCTGGGGATGGAGGTGTGGTGAGGTGTGAGCAGCCCCTGCCAGCAGCAGCTGCCTTGTCAGAGGAAGCAGCACCAGCTCCACATTTGCTGTGCAAAGCATTGCAGCACTTCAGGATGATGTCCTTTCTCCCCCTTACTGGACTAGTTGTTCCATGGGATCTTTCATCTCCTGTAAGTAGAATCAACTGGGATTGTTAAACAGTTTAGTCTAATCTCATGAATTTTTTGAATGACATGGCTTCTGTACCCCTTGGATCTGAATTGACGCCTGCGTACTTGTATTAAGCTATTTGGATGTTCACGTTTCACATCTTGGAAAGCACTTGAGTGAGAAAATGAATGTGCACTGTAATTCTCAAACAAGAGCTATGGACTCTGAAAGAAACACAGTGGGCAGATACAGACTGTGTACCAAGCCATGTCCTGTTTGGAAGCTGTTGCCACTTTTTCTTCATTTTCCCATTTCAGAAACTCATAAATTAAAACAAAAAAACCCAGAAAACAAAAACAACAACAAAAAACCCAAACAAGAAAGAGAAATATTACTTGCAAATATTAGAAGTTATGGGATAGGCATGCTACAGTTATTGCTGCTGCCTAAGTATGTACTTCAAAACACTTTTAAACTCACATCAGACATGATGACAAAATGTTCCTTGGTGATGAATATGACCAGTAAGATGTTTTTATCAAGTTGCAAATAGTAAAGTTTTGCTTTCTTTTTTGCTATTGGAGTTTCGGGGGGGTTTTTTGCTTGCATATCTCTAATAGATCAGCTCAATCAGCTCCTTTTGATTGATGATGATTTGTGATAAATATATTCTTAGATTTTTTTCCCCCAATCTAGCACAACTGAAAGAGCCACTTAAACACTATTGCTGCTGAGTGTGTACTTATAAATCATATAACTGTGTCTGTACTGATAAATACTTTCAGAATAGAAGGCTGTTTTCAACATTATTTTAAAACCCCCCATGAATTAACTTTTCAAGGAAAGGTCTTTTGTCAACATCAATGCTTCCTTTTGGAAACTAAAATTGAATGATAATAGCCTTTGATGTTACCCTTAATTGAAATAATCACTGCAAATGTTTTCTGATGTTTTATTTTCATAGTTTGTGGCAGGTAATGCAGACAAGTGAGGTTTTTTTGAGACATTATAAATTTACCAGGAAATACTGGATTCTGTTTATGACTTGCTGACATTCTTAGAGGTGTTCATTCCTTGCTTTCAAAGCTACTGGTGCACATGAGATTATTGCCTTCTGTCAGTCCCAATACCCTTTATATGTTTCTCCTACTCTTCTTCCCTCTCCTTTCTTTTTGCCATCTATCCTTGTACATTTATGCAGCTTCGTGAATCATGAGGATTGAGTGATCTTAGAAAAAAACAGTAAAGCCTTTTCATGACTGCTCTGCAGTGTTTTTGTCCATTTGAGTTCTTTGGGGGTATGAGACCTTCCCCTCACTTCTGCTGCTTCTGTGAAGAGGTGACAGTGAAGCCGGAAGAGTCCCATGTTGCTTTCTGCTGCTTGGGCACTGCACAACAGGTGCTGATTCTGCTTCTGCCTGTGGTGGCCTCTGTGGAGATCTTTGGTTGGCAGGGCTTCTTTTGGCATGGAAGACTTCAATAGAAGTAGCCTCTAGCAAGAAGATGTGTTCTTACCCACACTTCATCTCTTTGGGAGGAATGATTGTGTTGTCTTGACTGTCAGTGTGAAAATCACTTTAGCTCTAACAGTGTTTTTTCACTGTAGAGCTGAAGGAAATGGAAAGGATGTTCTAGTTTCTGGGGTTTCTGGTTTTTTTGTTCCCTCTTTCTGGTGATAGATTGTCAATTTTGTAAGGCAAGTAACGTTTAATTCTCTGCTTTTCTGGTAAGTGATAAGGTTGTCCCACTTAGTTTTGACATTTATCACTAGAGTGGATGAAGCCTCTAGGCAAAAGGAAACATGGTTTATTATGGGTTACCTGGAGCTGGGTATCTGAGTTCTCACCAAGCTGTAAGTGTTGTGGGTTTGTTTTTTAAAATTTATTGACAGGTACTTACAGAAAAATGCATTTTTTTGTAAAATGCTGAAATACAGTCTGAAAGTGTATAGCATTTGTGGGCTAATCAGTTAATCCCGTGTATGTTATACCAATGTGGGTATTGGGGAGGGAACTCATGCTATTATTTTTAGGAAACTAATGAAAATTTGAAGATAACCTAAAATATACTTGCATGCACATTTTCATATTTAATAGCTTATCTATACTTCTTGAATAGCCTGACCTGCTCTACCTGGAGTTTTCTGTTGCTCCTTGGCTTTTGTCATTTGAGTAGGTCTATTGTGCCCAGAAATTAAGTTGAACCCAAATTTCCAAATGATCCTAATTGCTGTACAAATAAGTCTGCAACTGCCAAGTTGGATGAGACCTTCCTCAGAGAATATGTATACTTGTTTTCCAGAAACCTCAGATGAAGCATTATTTTTGTTTAATCCCATTCTAGGTTTAGAAAATGTCATGTTTTATAGTTGTTTTAGTACTTTAGATAGTGCCTGTAAGCTACAAAATATGTACTTTGCACTAAGTAAAGGTAACATTTACAGAGATGGTAGGACACAAAGGCATTTAATTTTGTCTAGAGAGTACAGCTTATAGTAATTGCCATTTTCAAAATGTTTTGAATGCATTAACTGAGAGTATATCTAAACACATTTCCTGTACATGCAGCTATCAAGGTATAATCTTGATGCTTTTCCCTGTTTTTTGTTTTTTGTTTTTTTTGAGAATATAAAATGTTGTTCTTATGAGGGCTGTGTGTGTTCCTCCTGCTGGAAGCTTCTATTTTTGTTCTGAGTACTCAAATAGATGAAAAGAATGTGCCTTTGACAGCAATTTACTTACACTGAGTAAAGGAGTAAGAACGAAAATGAAATCATCTTTGCTGTAATAATTGTGGACACTAACAGTGATAATCAAATATTGCAAAATATCTAGTTTTTCAGTGTTTATGTTTCGCTTCTTGGTGTGCTTGGAAATGTCTGCTTTAGTATGCTAAGCAGGTTGGCAGTCAGAAGAAGTTAACATTTTTTTATGGGATATTTTCTGCTTGTCTTTTCTGTGAGAAGCAGCATTCCAGGCATTTTCAGAGGATACTTTATCTCTGTTTTATATAAAGTGCTTTTGCTGAGAAGGGAAGAAGTGGGTGCCCCATAATATAATTACATTAAATTGCTAGAGTGCTTGCCTGGCACACAGGGAAGCTGGATTCGTTTACTGCAGCAGGAGAGACTGGAGCTGTATTTCTGGAGACTCCTTGGGAGGCAGGGAGTGAGTGCTGGGTCAGAAATCAGGCTGAGCTGGACACTGGACTGCTGAAGGAACTCCTGTGTTGGAAGGAACTGGTGCTTCAGAGCTTACTCTGCTGATTTGATGGGTAATTGAAAGATTGTGAACTGAATTGGGGTGGGGGAAGGGCACACACTGAATACAGAGGGAGATGCTAAGCAGCAGCAAAGAAACTTGGGTTTAGTGTGTCAGTGTCTTAGTCAGCTGTCAGATTCTCCTCATCTCTGAGACTTTTTCTTAGGAGGAGCCTTTATGCTTGGTTTAGGGATGCAAACCTTGAGCAGGCATTACGCTGTTGCAATGCCAAGTGCTGCTCCACACCACATGGAAGTGCTTCTGTGTGTCTGGTCCCAATTATGTGGTCAGAACAGAAGTGTATGAAGTCCTGAGAGGAGTCATCTTGCAGTGAGAGCACCCTTCCAAACCCACCAGTTGGTGTGACTGATGTGTGCTGCTGGATGCAGCACAGCCTTGTGTTAGGCCAGCTGGATCAAATGCTGCTCTTTGAAGGTGCTGCCAGTATGCACTTTCCTCTTAGAAAATCACCAGTAGCAGAAAATCTGTCTGCAGTAGCCCTCACCTCAAAAGTTCTGCAACAGATAGTAAGCTTTAACAGGTATTTTGTTCAACAAAGATACATTTCTCAATTATTTTGTCTGAGTGTCTACCAGTCCAGGTAGGACATAGCTCACAGCCATCTCTTGTGCCCAAATGTTGCATGCTGTTCGGCATCTAGGTTGCCTGTGAGAGGAATGGCTGGTATTGGGAGCACAGTCAGCTCCCACTTGAGTTATTTCCAAACTCAAGAGCTTTTCAGAGATGTGTGTTGAGTTGCTACTTGTAAGGTCTGTGTGATATCTTAATGTATCGAAGGATGTTTCGTGTTGTTAAGTTGTTCTCTCGATAGGAAGCCACTGTGGGGTTGGAATCTCTGCTATAATGAGATCGAGTTCGTAGCAGTTAAATGTCAAATCCGTGATACTTGAAACTATAATTAAAAGGAAGAAAAAAGTATTGTGAGACAAAAATAAGAAACACAGTAGTACTTTTAAGTGTGGTTTAAATTTTTTTTTATATAGAAGCAATACCTAGGGACTTGGAACTGTTTAAAATTGGTTTTGATGCCAAGTGAAATAACTGACGAAGAATTGCTTTGCAATGCTTGTAAGGAATATAATATTCAATGCATACAAATATACCAAAACTAAAGGGAAGTGGTCTGGAAGATTTAAATAATGGTAATGAAATTATCCACTAATGTACATCTGTGTATAATTATAGCTTTCTAAACTCAAATTGAGTACTCTTAAATTTCTCATGGCATACGATCATGTCTTGTTGTATATGTGTAGAAATGCTGTGAAAAATGTTTGAATCCTGCTTTGAATTTGAACTACCTCATCCTTTCCCTGCAGCAGAGCAGCTGCAAATGTGTAACCAATCATTTCCTGAAACAATTTTTTTGAGTCCAGTTCACAGAAACTAGACCCAGAGAAGCTTGCTGTTGCATCTTCAACATGTCTCAAATTCAGTCTTCCAGCTAGTCTTGATGGAGTGAGTGAGTAGAGCAAGGGAAGAAAAGTGATCTGTAATAGCAGGGTTTGTCAGTAATGTGGGCTTTCTGCGGCATGCAGAGCTTTCAGTGTCCTGAAAGAAGAAGTTGCAGCAACTCCGTGATTAATCAGCCTAAAAAAAATCCACCCCACCTTCAGATTAGTCAATTTACCATAATGAATTGTGCAAGGTTAGGGCTGCAAGGAATGTTTTAACAATGTTAAATAAATGTGCATCCCTTAGTTTCAGAGTTTTAGGAATAGCAACGGTATTTAGAAAATTGAATTAAAAAATTAGATTTAATATACATTGATTTGTTATGTTAAAAATATTACTGTAGTATTATTGCAATATTTCCCACTGAATGGACTTGAAAGGTTGCAGTTTTGTTTTTTTTGCATGTCTTCCCACTAATTTCTGATTCAGTAGCAGAAGCAGTGACATGATGTGTAAAATTAAAATATGCCAAATCCTTGCAACACTTGCATTTTAGCTGGTGTGCACCTATTTTTTTGTTGATACGTGTCCTGGCCTAAGAAAATAACTGCATGAGTAATGGCTACAAAGGTTTTATTCTAGTGATGTTCTGTGTGCATCTAATGTGTGGTCAATGTCTCTGCTAGCTGGCAGCCTCATTTTTGTTTTTCAAAAACTTCAAAGTGGTTGTCCATGTGCATTTACATACCAAGTTGTAGCCTGAAATTGTCAGCTCTTTTTAAAAATGTCAGGAAAATATTATTTTAAAGTATTAGTAATATTTTAATGTAGAAAAATACAGTAGCCTTTTTAATTTTTATTCATTAAATCTCCCTCTTGTGCTCTCATGATGAAAGAGCTGTGCCTCCTCTTAAGCAGTTTAAGTTGCTTTCAATCTTCCCTTAAGCTTAGCTTTCTGTATGAATGAGTTTTGTCAGTGCCAGCATTGTTGTCTTTTACCAAGAGGATTACTCCTCAAAAGCAAGTGGCCTTTTAATATCACATTAGAAGTTGGGATTTTGTTTGACTCAAGGCAAGCTGAAAAAGCAACTCTGTGGTGATGGCAACATGGTAATGCCATTTGAACATATGATTGATTCCTATATAGCACCAAATTACCATGCTGAAGCACTTTGCAATCAATGATATAAAGAAACTGGGTGTTTTTATGCCTGTGATTTCAATAACTGCTTTCATCTATTTTCCTGCTCTCAAGTTCTTGCTAAAGGGTGTAAGATCTTGTTTGCACCTAAAAGGTAGGGGTTTCCCACATGTGCCTTCCAAAGTCTTAACTGGATGAAAGTTAGGGCTTACACCAGAGTATCAGTTTTAACTGAGTTGCTGATTTTAGAGCCACTAAGTCCCAATCTAGGGCACAAAGTTCAAGGTAAATATCCCTTAATGCCCCATACCGTCCCATCAAAATACTGTTTTATAAGGAATCATAGGAGGCAAGGTGAGCATCAAGCAATGTGCAGTGGCAACTTCCATCCTGGCAGCTTGGCTCACCTCAAAATGTCTGAAGGCTGTACCAAGTAGTTCCCTGAAAGGGTGACATTTCTAAGAATTCAAAATGGCATTTAACTGTGAGATTTCTGAATCTAACTTTGCCTTTGGCAGTTTATTTTATAAAAAACAAAACACAGCATCAACAAAATGCAAAGTGGAAGAACTTGATAAATAATTACTCTCAATGGCACATGCACCTTACCTAGAAGGATCAATGTGAAGGCAGAGTTTTACCCCAAAGACTTAAAAGGGAGGGGGACAGTGAGGAAGTACTCAATAGTTTTTGTTTAATTACAGGAGAAACGGTTGCATTATTACTTTTATTGTTTCTATTGTTTAGCAGATGTTTTGCATTTATTTTTCAACTTATGTGTTTTTTAGACTCATTGCAGTCATCTGGAATAGTAAAGAGCTTAATTGAATTTTGCAGCTACCATTGATACTTGGATTTCAGTGTTTCTGTAGTGTCTAAAATGGTGCACAAAGCCAAATAATGAGTGAAATACAACTTTCTCAAAATACAGAAAGTATCTATTTCACTGTGCTGGTGGGACTCAGTGCACAGTGACATATAATTTCCCTCATCAGTGTGAGTCATAAACATTTTCTTGAAATGTGTTGTGTGGTTTTGGGAGTGTGCTTTTGTATTGGTGTGGGTTTTCTTTGGTTTTTTTCATTGTTGTCCTACAGCTTTCTCTAAGCAGAGGTATCAGTTGAGGTCCACAAGGCCCAGTAGCCCAAAGCATGTACCAACATGAGGATATGTAGTATAAGAACCTGTTAAAATTCCTTCTCTCTAAGATCCTTGATGCATGATGCAATGAAAAACATGCACATATATATATATTTAGTAGTACTCAGAGTAGTACTCAGTTTTTAACTGATTTAGCTGTAATTCTCAGGGAGGGGGGTGGGGGAAGCCTCTGTATTTAACTTTTCATTTCACTATTTTAGAAATATGTTGCCTTTTTCAACATATTTCTAAATATTAGTGCCAACTTAGCACTTAGTGACTTAAGCTGAATTTACATTGGAAAGTTCTGGGATGCCTGGGGACAAGCTGGAATGGTATCATTTGTGGTTAAAATGTTCCCCAGCATAACTTAGGCTTGTTCCAACTACTTACTATTCCATCAAAGAATTCCCCAGATGTGGCTCAGGAGCTGGGACAGCAGAGATATTTTCCAGTATGCACTTCATACACCATCACCCTGCTCTGGAGACTCTGGCAGATTCCTGTAAGGGATGAGAGCTGTTCTGTACTGCTTGGCTTCAGTGCACTCAGTGATTAGTACAGGCACAGTGTTGTATCTTCTTGCATGTTGTAGTAAAGGTCTTCTCTTTCTCAGGATAGTGCCAATAGAACTGGTTTTATAGATGGGACTCCTTTGGTGCAGATTTAAAAAAGGAAACAGAATTTCTTTTGGCAAGTGTGCAAGAGCAACATAAGCTGATGGCACTTAAATCAATTGGCTAAGTGTAGTACAAATTGGCATACAGTCCATGCAGTTGCTAGTTTTTTTTTGTTTTAAAGTTAGCTTCTTCTTCACTTCTTCCAAATGCATAATGGGGTAATTCCAGCTTTATATTTTGTATTTTGTGGTGATAAGAATGCAAAAGTGTGGTGGTCAGGGGTTTTTTTTTCCCTGTTGAAAGGAAAATGAGATTTATAGGTTCAAAATAAATGCTAGCAATTGGAGGAGGGCGTTGGTGAAACTATTTGCCCCCCACCCATCTAAATCATCAACATCTCTGCAATCACAAATCCAGCAGAGTTGCCTGTGAAGCCCAGAATAAACTCCCATGATATTAACATGGGAAAATATTTTGGAAGCATTTTTCCAATAGTAAGGGTGCCATTCTGGATATAATTGCTAGATAACCTGATTTCTCTTTTCAAAGAACTTTGTTTAGGCTGTTCCTTGTTAGAGCAGGGCTTTCTTCAGGTCTTGCTTAGCCTTTTTGCACATGTAGCTCCTTGGAACATAACTGATTAAAAAAATAATTCCATCTTTCCTAATAATTTCCTTTTATTTTTCCAAAGAAGAATTTTTACATAAATTAATTGCAAAAGTCTGACTCTCGTGTTTTTCAAGAAATTGAGAGAATAATCATTGTTTCTCTTAAAATCCTTGTTTTCTTGGACCACTCTTAAGTCTAAAATCTGGAAAACCTAGTTTACTTTGACGACACAAAACTAAATTAAGATTATTTTAAAGATCATTTACTTTTTTTCAGGAGGACCCAAATGATATCGACCCCAAAAGGAAAGAAGTGCGTGGCAATGATGTGGAGGACAAGGCACAAAGTGTGGAGACACTACCTCCAGGTATTGCAGTAAGATTTGTTGTGAAAGATCCATAGCCATAAAACATTTATCAGTGAAAGCCATAAATCACTGCCGTTGTTCTGATTCTAATAATTCTTGTCGTTTGAAAGTGCTAGGATTACTTTAGCAACATGTACTTCTTTGTGCTTATAGCTTCAGCATCCTTAAATCTCACCTGCTTCACTGCTCCTTTGAGATAAAACAATAGGGAGTGTGTTCTTTGCTAGTATGTTTGTATTGTCCTTCAGTAGGTTTGAGGTACTGTAAAAGCCTCTGGTACAGAAGTAGTCCATTTCTCTTGTTGGATGATGCTGGCAGGCAACAGACAAGTCACCTTGGGACTGTTATTTTGACTGAAGATTCAGCCAAGGTTTATACATTTTTAGGTTTATTTCTAGCTTTTGATTTGGCAGATTTTCCTAACTGTGCTGGTAGTGTACTTTATTTTTTTTCCTCATGCTTGTTCAGTATTTGTCACATGCTGGAAAATAACAGAGCAACGTGATTTTTATTTTGTTTGAGTGAAATCCTCAAGCCTTGAGGATGAGTTAGGAAAACTAAGTGTTAAGGAATCTTCATTTCATGTAAATGTTTCCATAAACTTCTTTTGCTGCTTAACTGTTTCACATAAAGGAGATTTTATATATAGCTACAATTGACAAACTAAAGCATACAGAAAAATGAAAATTGAATTTGAATATTTTACACAATTGAAGAAGTTTAACCTGTGACAAGGACAACTACTGATGAGATAGCATCACAGGTTTTGCTCCTCTTCTATGATTCCTTGTGTTTTGCTTACAAATATGTCTGGCCAAACATTTGAAATAATGTGAGTTCTTACAGAAAGAACTAACCAAGGCAAGCTTTCTTTTAAGCAGCTGGGAACTCCCATCCCCAGGAACATGTGAGGCATGATTTTTCTTTTTCAGTCATAAGCTCTTTGCTCTTGATGCCTTTTTTTCTGTATCCTTTGGCCTACCTTAACTTAGCCACTCTTTGGAGAAGGGAAATAAGACTGGTTATCTATGTCTACTAGTTTGGCAAAGCCCTTACTTTGTGTATGTATTGAGAAATAAATCTCAAAAAGCTGAAGAGCCTGGCTTATTTAAGTTGGTTTCTGGCAGATATTTTCAGTTATTTGTTTTCCTTAACAGACCTGTCTACAAATTTTGTTTCTGGTGTTAGATCAGCCAATTTTGCACCTTCCAGCAGTTATTTCCCTTTTTTTGAATGTTTATGTATTCTGGACCAAACTTTATACTTTCCCAGTGGCCTTAAATAGCCTGTTTGAGTATTAAAGGGAGTGGGAAGTGTCACAGGTTGAAAGGGAGAGCTATCAGAAGCTGGAGGGGTTGAAACCAGAAGATTTAAGTGTGCAGTAGAGCAGGTCATGGCTTTTTTCATTTCATATGTTGATTAGTAGTCTGTTCTGGCCTGATGTAACAGACAGGAGAATTGTTACTGCAAAGCAGTATTAGAGTCTGGAATTAAACATCAAAGATGTCACAGACAGAACTGTACACCCTTAAATCATTATTTTTTTTATTTTCAGTTAATATAGGCAAACTTCTGAATTCTTGTGGCAGTGAAACTTGGTATTCATATTTCTGCAGATTCTTTGCATTGTTTTAAAAATTTGGTTCTAATTTGCAGGATAGTCTAGACAAATTTAATATATAAGTGAGTTTTGGTGTTACACTGTTAACATTACTGTTGAAGTTTAGTTACTTAATTAAATATTCCATCAATTGTGTTTGGATTACTGAATGTTGTTCCTTAAAACATGACTATTAAACTGGCTATTTTCCTGTTTTTACTGTAGGGAAAGTTCGGTGGCAAGACTTTGATCAGGACGCCTACGTTGGTGCTACCGTGGTGCGATCGGGCCAGGATCCGTACGCACGGAATAAATTCAATCAGGTGGAGAGTGACAAACTGCGAATGGACCGCAGCATTCCTGACACCAGGCATGATCAGTAAGTGCCAAACTGAGCCATCTTGGCTTGGATTTGCCTTTCTGTATTTATTGCTCTTGAGCTGCTCTTTCTGAAGCAGGAGTTTTCAGCTTTAGAAAGGCCAATAGCAGCAAACTCTCTGATCCTTGAACAGTGGGTTAAGGAACAATGAATCTTATTCAAGTTTTTCTGTTTCTGGGACTTGCATCAGCATGTACTATATATCCAAACTGATGCTGCATTTCAGTCTTTCTTTTTTCCTGTTTATCTGGTGGCATTTCTCGGTTTCTATGTTTGTAAGTCTCTCTCACAGTGAGGATGATCAAACAGTGGAGCAGGTTGCCCAGAGAGGGTGTGAAGTCTCCGGGCTTAGGGATATTCAAAGCCCAGTGCAGAGCCTACTGTAGCAGGTACTGCTTCTAGGGAATTTGAGCTCACAGATCTCCAGGGCCACTTTGGATCTCAGTCACTCTGTGATTCTGTTTGTATGTGATGATTGTCAACTCTAAACCTAAAGGAATCAATTTTGTCACACCGTGGTAAACATAGGTCAGAATTATACTTTCAGGCTGCTTGTGCAGTTTCAGGAAATAGTACAGCTCACAGTAAGGAAGGATATTATTTACTATTGGTTAGAGAAGACCTTCATTTTAAAAAGGATTTAATAACTTGCATGAGTCTTGCTTAAAAAAAATTGCTTATTAGGACTTTGTAACTTGAAAATACAAAACCAGGTTTGGTTTGGTTTTAAAAACTAGGCAAGCCAGTCTCGAAACATATCATTGCCAACCACATGTGGTTAATTTGCCTAGCTAATTCTACAGTTAGGATGAATGTACATTCACAGATTTGTAAGTAGAAGAAGCAAAAAAAGACCCCGGGAGAGGAAAGAGAACAGGAAGATTCCTGTTTTCTTCCATAAAGCTCTTTAATCAGAAATGGCCTACTGAAGAAAATTTGTGTAGAAACTCAGTTATGTCTGAAATCCCTTGTATAATAGTGTGGATTTAGGTTTCTTTATGCAAAGTAGTTGCAGATGGGGTAAACCAAGTAGTTTGTTGCTAATTGCATGTCAAAGTAGGAAGAATCTGATGTTTCACCTGTTGTCAAGAAAGCAGTAAAAAGCTCAATGCCTGTGATGCTGTACTGAGGAGTTTAAAATTACTTTTGAGTTTTCTTCTTAGCATATACTTTTTTTCCACAAGAAATGTATTCTAATTTTTTAGATCAGGTGTTCTTTTCCAAGAGATCAAACTCAACTCTCAACTTTTTTAGAAGTTTCTGTTATTCAGATATGCTGAATTTGGGACTTTTTAGATATCTAATAACCTTGGAGGGGGAAGGGGGCATGTCTCTAAAGACAAAGGGTGTCTGTTGAGAATAACTTAAGTAAGAGAGACATCCAGAGATAAATTATATTACAATGGTAATTTCTTTTAACTGTTGGTCTTGTTATTATATGCTGGCTTGCTTAAGTGTTTCCACTAAACAGAGCTGAAAAAGAACCCAGAGAGAGATGTGTTACTGGGGACAGGCTATATCTGAGCTGTGATTATTACTTAGACTGTGCCATGGAGCAGATTTAAGTGCCTATCAGTCTGTGAACAGTCATCTTTTAAAGAAAAAATGAACCAAACAGTAAAACAAACTGAAGCAATCATTCTTACAAGTTGTTCTTAACGAGTTCCTTGCCACGCTGCGTTTAATTTTCATTCTATTTTGGGAAGACCTTTCACTGCAAAAACTTAAAAAGCTGCATTAAATATTTTTTGGGAAGTGTGCAGTGGAAAAAACAAAAGCAATAGCCATAGGAAGAAGACTATCTGAGCACAAGACACTTTGAAGCATGTTAGTTTCTAATAAAATTGAAGTCAACTACATTGAGATTAAGACCTCTTGTGGAGCTGTTGCAGTCTTCTTTAAGGAAAGAAGCCTGGGTGAGAAAATACTTTGTTTCTTCTTAAGTAACTTGTTATTAATTGTATTGATGTGTATCAGGATTCTGCATTACATGAGTAGGTGTGAGTAACTATGCATCTTTTAATTACTATATTGTGAAGTCTTTTTTTACATCATGCAAACTTTTACTAGCAGGAAGACAAAAGTTTTCCTCGTGCTTTTTGTGAAAGCATGCCAGCAGTACCACCAGACACTTTTGGTTCACTCATTTTAGCTGCTTGCCTTTGTTTTAAGCAAAAGGAAGAAGAGAGAAACAGGCAGATACAACATAAGAAAGGAAGTGGAGAGAACTCTGAGCAGGAACATGGATTCTCACTCCAGCTGATGCTCACAAACTACCACTTGGGCTGATGCTCACAACTCTAAGAAACCTCTGTGCTTCCTTTCATTTCATGGTAGATTTGGGAAATCCAGAAAGGGACAAGTGGGTGTCACAGTTGTAATAGCAAACTCATAGAACTGTCCTTCTGTCAGTGTAAAATAGTTTCCCAAGGGGGATAAAGGATTAAATACCCCATGGTTTTTGTGGACCAGTGTTCCCCATGTATGCTTTGGACTAATGATTTCTGATCACATCTTCTAATTGATGTGATGTGATGATTTTTGGGAATTACTGTCAAGTACTATAGCTGCACTGAACTGTTTTCTTTGTCATTTGGCACCTATTAGAAGCTTCTGACCTCACGCTTAAGTCTTATTTTTAAGTAGAGAAGAAATAAACTTTCCTGTGCCTTTAGGATCAGTTGAAATGAATATTCTCCTTGCACTGGTTAAAATGTATATTTCTGCCAAAAGCGGTTTCAAACAAATCAGAGGTTCTGGGAAAAATTGTTAGTTAAATGAACCAGTCCAGATCACTGGGGGAAGGAATGTACTTTTCATGTTTTAACTGATTTTACTGACCTGTGTTAAACATTGAAGGTCTTGATTGAAATTTTCAGTTCAAGTTCTGTCTTAAATAAATGTATTTTTTTACTCTGCATGTAAAATTGAAGTGCTGCAGCTTGAGGAGACAAAGTTTAATCTTTGTGCCAAAAATAATGACATTGTTTCTTTGGTTTGAATTTTAACTGTGGCCCTGTTGACACAGCAGAGTAGGAGGAAGACTGATACTGAGTCAGTTAAAGCAGGGATTTATGAAGAGCTGAAAACAGTGATACTTGGTGAAACATTCCTCCAGTTTTATTTGGATGACTAGAAGTGTTATTTCTCCCTCAGAAATACACAGTAGTGCTCTTCTCTTGAGTTTTCTTAAAATTGAGAGGCTTCATTGCCTTGAGTAATTCTCCCTAATACATGATCTGGCTCAAGTGCTCTCTTCTGCAAAGAGATCAATATAAGTTTAATGTGACTTTTTAATTATTCTAATGCGAGTGCTTTGTGTGATAACTGTGTACACAGTAGCTCTGTCCTCTGTGGGTTATTTGAAAGCTAGCAGGATAAAGAATATCTTCTTTGGCACCACAGACTTTGAGTATAATAATTGCACATCTTTTAGCTGTCTAGATGAATTGCCAGAAGCTCACACTAGAGGAGCTGCTCTTTATTTTTCAGGAGCACAGGCATTTGAGATTTATTTGTTCCATGCAGGGCTCTAGTGACAAAGCCATCGTGTACACCCACCACAAAGCCAGAGACGCCCCCGCTAATCTGACACAGCAGTTGCAGGCTTGGCATAGACTCTGCTTTTGTGCAGAGCCAAGTGAGGTCACTGCAGCATGAGAATGTTTTGTTTCATGCAGGCACTAATGTGTGTGACTGTGCTTGAGTTGTATCGAAAGTACCACAGGTTGTTGGGTTTTTCTGGAGTGGGGCAGGGGAAGAAACACATTACTGCTTGCTCTCTGATCCCAAGAAGGTGGAAGTTGTATTGTTTATGGTGCATGTTGCAGATGTTTAATTGGGTGTGGAGTGGGCTTTTATACAGGCAGAAGGCTAGTTTTAGAAGTGTGGGTGGCAAACTTCTCTTAAAAACTGGTCTGATTAATACTGCACAGAGTACAGGAATTTAATTGCTGAAATAAGTACTGAAATCGCTGAATTTGCTACAGGTGTATGCTAGTTGGGTTTATTCTTTCTGAAGACAGCTAGGCCTGTTGTATTTCTTCCATGTCCTTTAATTAAAGGTAGAATTTTATCACTGATGTGTGTCACTGCACAAATGGCAATCAGTATTGTGACTTGGCACATTGTAATGCTTTTGGCATCAACTCAATATACATTGTTTTCTACAACTGTTAGTTTCTAATACAATGAGCATAATATCTTTTTAGGCTTATTTTATTTGATTAAATAGCTTAACTGTATGTAGTCCTGAAGGAAGCATTTTGGGATTTGCTTATTTTTGCTTATTATATTAATTTCAGGTTTCTAGAGGTGATGAAAAATGAGTTGACATAGACTATTTATTATCTTTATGGTTTGGAAGGATATAGTTCTGCGTTTAGTTGGCTCAACATTGTCACAGCTAGCTCTGTTTTTCACATTCTGAATATTCATGATCCTTACAAATTCTCATTAGAATAGAAAACTAGTTTTATCTGTAAGTATGGCCAGGATGTTACAGGAGCTTTAAAAATAAAGGGAGAAGTGGGCACATGCCATTATAAACAAGAAACATGTGGTGAACCATGCATTTTCGTTGAAAATATGCTTATTGCCTTGGATGTATTGCATGCTTTTAGTGTAAAAGAAGAGCTCTGGTTTCATACTCAGCTGCACAAATGACATTTGACATAGTGCAATGATGACAGTCTGGTGACTTGTCTGAACCTGCCCATATCTGCCACTGACTTTTTAGCCTTTTGTGCACTAAAACAGCTGCCAAAAGCATCAAAAGGCAGGCTGATTATAATCTCACTTGAAAACAAGCTATTTCATTTTTCTTAGGCAGCGTGTCTGTGAGTTTAATCAATAAATGCTTTGCAATGAAGGCAATCTCCCAAGCCTGGAATGTCAAAGTTAGGTTGAACTGACAGGGTTTTATTTCTTTCAGGTGCCAGAGGAAACAGTGGCGGATAGACTTGCCAGCCACTAGTGTGGTGATCACCTTTCATAACGAGGCAAGGTCTGCTTTGCTTCGAACTGTTGTCAGGTATGCACAAGAGACTCATTTTTCTTTCAGACCATTCATTTCTGTCAGCTTGTGATAAGAATGGGAAGTAACAACCCATTATTGAACTATACTGAGCTATTTGCAGAGGAAAAGGTAAGTTTTAATTTCATTGAGATCTTCAGTTCTTACATCCTGAAGTAGTGATGTTAAAGAAATTGCTCGCCTTAACTAAAATGCATGAAAGTATGGGACTGATTATCAGATGATGTTTGGAGGCTGGCTGTTTCAAGAACAAGTCAGGGTAGATGGATTCCCAGGTGATATTGACTCAAAGATATCTGCAAAAGTTCCTTGTTGGACATTGTCTAATGCACTGATTTCTGGGGGCTGGAATAGTGGAAGTGGGGGAGGTAGGGAGGCAGGGAAGAAGGAGCACACAAAATTATACATGTGCCTCTTTTCATGCTTTTTGTAAGAACAGGCCATCAGCAGTTGTTGAAAGTAATATCCTGGGCTAGGTTCTACTGCAGCTTAACTGAGTAGCTGCTTTTCTGACATTATTTTGGAAATTTAACACTGCTGGAATGATTTTTTGTTTTGGTCTGTTTCAGTGTCCTTAAAAAAAGTCCATCACATCTTATTAAGGAAATCATACTGGTGGATGACTACAGTAATGATCGTAAGTACTTTTATAGGACCCTACCTTACTGTGCTTATTCTGGTAAGATTTCTTGATGCTGATAGGTCAGTCAGTTGAGAATAGGCAGAGGAATGTGATTAGGAATTGGCAGAGACTTAGTCAAAACCAAGTCTTAACTCTTCCATATCTGTCATTGTGGAAATGTGAAGTCTCTATAAATATTTCCAGTATATCTTGTCCTTCAACTAACAGGAAATAATAAGAGTGTATTTTTAAAAAGAGCTTTTTCATAGTGTGTTATCTTAAATAAAAATAAAACCCATGGTGTTTGCAACAAATATTTTTGTAGTGCTGTTTTAAAAGAATGCCCATCTCCATCAGTCTCTCAGAAAAAATCTTACTGAACCTAAAATAAGTCCATGTCTTCTAGGTACTAGTGTATCATGACAGAAGTTGAAACAATTGAAATGGACCTCAGAGTCATATTTCTTAGAAGAAGCTAATATATATTTGCATTAATACTTTTACTAATACTAGCTTAGGTCAGGTTTGTCTTAATGTTGGTTAGAAAGTGAGCTTTCTTATAGGCAAACAAAGCAGTTTATTTAATTTTATGGAAGTTTTTTCTCTGTATGTAATGTAGAAACTGTCTAATGAAAGCAAAGAGAAAATAATTAAAATTATTTCAAGACTGTAAAATTAAGCTAGCTTTAAGTTAAATGGTGAAGGTAGTAATTTCTTAGCCTGGTAATTTTTCTCTATTTCTTGTGAGATGAGTAGCTATTTATGAACACAAACATTTTCACCTACAAAACTTTTGTTTTCTTTAAAGATGGCATCTCTTCTGGTATACAAATGTTGGATGCAAAACTATTTTTGCATGTTGGATGCAAAACTGGTTCTCATCACCTGACTTTTTTTCCTTTTTTTTTTTAATTCATAAACCTATTATTGTTTTTTTTTTTTAAGCTGATGATGGGGCTCTCTTGGGAAAAATTGAAAAAGTACGGGTTCTTCGGAATGATCGGCGAGAAGGTAGGCTTAATTTTAAGAAAGTAAGATACAAATTCCACTGTGCTGCCTTATCTGTTAGTTTTCATCAAGTCTTTTAAAGGAACATTCTGCTTTACTTATTGGAAGAGAGATCTTCACTTTATAAATATACTAGTGGAAGGAATAAAAAAGATGTAATTGTTCAGGTAAAAACAGTAATTGTGATTGTTTCCATATTGTTCTGTGCACAATTGCCCATTGTTGGCTTTTATAGTGTGAGCTTCCTTCAGGAATTGCATTTAATCTTCAACCTTTCCTTTCTCTTTCTGCCCTGAATCCTTAGTTAAGCTGCTTCCATAGTACACAAGGTCTCACTGTAAAATGTATCTGTGTTTGAAATTATGCAGCTTAAAAATAGACGTCTTTTTTTGCTGGTTCCCTTATTAGATATCATTTTATGGATTTAGTTGATGGACAGCCAGACAAGCAACTTGCTTTGACTAGAGGGTTTGAGGAGCCAGGAGGGCTGGGACCAAGTATGCTGGTTTTTCTGAAGCCAGTTTGCCCTGTAACAAATTTGTCTTACATTTGTGTTTTCTTCTACATTGCTTTTTAAGTTGTGGTGTCACAGCACTGAGCACTTCAGTCAGCAGTTCACTGATAGTGGAGTTTAAAGTATTAGATGCAGGCAACTGTTATCTACAGCTGTTTGAAATAATAACTGAGATTTGACAGTTGAAATAGCTGACTGAATTAGCACATATGTGCTTGCTAATTTTTATAAGCTGCATCTTCTAGACTGCTGGCCTGGCCTGGGGAAGAGCTGGAATCATTAGATTGTCAGGAACTGGAAACTGCATGCACAAAACATGTGTTGTCCCATAGTTAAAGTTAGTGCAATAACTGATGGGTTCTTAGTGTTTAAATATTCTGTTTGGAATATACTTGTGAATGAAGGCTTATTAGGAAAGCAAGTCTTTTATGACTTGCCATGGTTGCCAGGTTCTGAGTAAGTTAATGTCATTTTTCAGTGTATCGCTTGAAGATGGAGGTAGCAGTAAAGAAAAAACAGAATGAAGAAACACATTTTTGATGTTTGTTTCTTTTAGTAATTTTAAATATTAATTTGCAATGCATATGCAAATACATGATTAGGAATGTGCATCCCTATATCTGAAAATTAAATGTAATTTGACAAATCTATTAGGTCAGAAGAGCACAAATGTTTGCAGATAGAAGACAGAGTATTTGTTTGTATCTTTGTGAGATTAAATATTACACATACAAATTAAAATTTAAGAGAATTGCTGAAATTAAGCACTGTGTAGGGTGATAAGAGTAGCTCAGCAGTATGAACAATAGAGGAAAGCAGTGTGTTTTAAAGCAAAAGTTGAGGTGAAGAGATGGTGTCAGTGAAGGGGGTGACATTAACTGCCTTTCTTTCAGAAATTAATATTAGTGGCTATTAGTCTCATTTCTAGTACCAGAGTTTGTTATGGGAACAGATGTGTTTGAGGGTGTGGTAGTCTACAGAATAAATGTTCAGTGTAACCTTTTCAGCTCTATTCATTATAAGCCTGAATGTGATTGTGGAGGACTCAATGACCAAAGTGCCCATGTCTGTTTTTTTAAACTATGAAATTAAAAACACTGTTGTGTGTTTTCTAAAGAACTAAAGATGGCTCTTCAACAATATTATTTAAAATTAATTAGCTCTGGGGAGTGGAATTTGAGAAGTTTGAGAAAATATAGTGATAGTGCTTGGGGAATGGTTTGATGTGGAAAAACTGAACAGAACAGATTCAAAGACTGAAATTAAGGCACCAGCATTAAGTCTGTGAGGTACAGTTACGTGTCACTGTGCCACAGATAAAATGTGAAATGTTGGAGAGCCATGGCATAGCATGTACCTGGAACTGTGTTCACACTTGAAATAAGAGATAGGAAAATGATCTTGATGGAGCTGATATTGAATGTTGGTCAGAGCAAACAAGCTTTTCCTCATAAGCATCTTGTGTTCTCTTGGCATGGTCATGTTTTGTGTGTTTGTTTTGTAAAGGGAGGAGCAAGTAACAGGCTTGATTCTTTTACAGTATTTCAGCTGGTGAGGGGGGGAAATGCCCAAACAAAACAGGACAGATTTAGTGGGAAACAATCAAGAAAGAAAAAGGAAAAAAAATTTAAAAAAGAAAATAAAAACAAACCAAATCAGACTTGGCTTTGGTCTCACATAACAAAAAGGAATCAATGAATTTTTGAATAGCAGTAGAAAAAAGTAGGGAGGAAATTTGCAAAGAAATGGGAGGAAGCTTGCTATGTGTGTCTATATAGCAAGGGACTTTAAGGATTGGTGAGGTCATCCAGTGAACAGATAGTAAAGAAAAGGAGCAGAGTAAATCAGTGATGACATCTATGTAATCGAGACATAGAGAAGAACCTTTGGGTTTTGCCAGAAGTTTCTGCCTAAAGATATCTATTCAGAACAAACAAACCCCAAACAAACTGCAAAACAAGAGAATGGCTGTAGGCACAGCCATTCTTTCCATGTAGAGGAAATACAAATGGGTTGGATAGGGTTCTCCAATGGGAATTAATGAAGCATTGTTATTTGTTGAAGAAATTCATAGAAGACTGTACAGACTCTGGTAAGTACTAAGATGGGGAGTGGCAAAAAGGTGGGGAGGGTAAGTTAATTATGGTGCTTTCCTTAGTGGCTTAGTAGAACTTGAAGAGGCATACTTGTTTTCAGGTCCAATCTTAAGATTTATTGGTGTAAATACCACTTAGAGTAATACAGATCCATCTGTATTCGTGTATCACTTGTTTTGAAAAGGTACTTTTCTTCTTCTGCTTAAATCAGATGGAAACCTGTGGAGTGCAGTAAGCTGGGCACTTGCAGGCTGTTTGGTGTGAAGTCATTTCACTGAATTCTTAATGTGCATCTGGTTTTGATAATGGAGCTTGTGTATTTGCCCTGTCTGAGTAATTTAACTAATTACTAACTTAGAATGCAATAGTTTCTCACTACAGTTGATTGTTTTCCCTAGGAAGTACTTAAAATTTTCTGTCTTTACTTCTCAGGCCTGATGCGCTCCCGTGTCAGAGGGGCAGATGCAGCACAAGCCAAAGTGTTGACCTTCCTGGATAGTCACTGTGAGTGCAATGAACACTGGCTGGAACCACTTTTGGAAAGAGTAGCTGAGGTTAGTAAAGAGTTGTAAAGTAATTTCCTGAAGAAGCAGCTTTTAAATTTTAAAGCCATCTGGTTTATACTAGATTAATTTTATTCATTTTCCTAAGGAAGCTTTTTCCCTGATTTAAGATGATGGAGATGATTGGAGTGTTCTGTGATTAAAACATATTTTTGTTCATTTAATCTGTGAACACAGGAACATAAAATCTGAATATTTATTACTATCTTTGCAAGTAATTCAAATATATGCTTCCTTGGTTCTTTAGGGACTGCCTCAGTAAGCTGAAAATCTTTAGAGCAAAGTGTGATTCTCTTCTACCAGTATCATCTTGATGTGATTCAGTTTACCTGAATCTTTATGCCTCATTAAAATTCAGTGTGATAACAGGAGAGAGGATGACTTGTCAAACCAAAATTCTTGTGGAAACTAGCAGGAGCTAGAGGCTCTCAGCATCTATGGAAATGATGCTAAGTCTGTGTCCTGGAAAAGCAATTGAGAGGATTGAGAGAGAAACTATACTGTTTTCTCCAGGGGTTGGTTATACTTGTTAACTTGCTCTGGAAGAACTCAGTTGAAGTGGAAGTTGAATGAAGTGTAATTCCAAAAAAGCACTAAGAAACACTCAAGACAACTGGGTTTTTATTCTTTCTTAATTGCATTCCCTTTCTGGAAAGCTAGTCTTCCAGGAAAGGTTTGGTTCCAAAATGCTTCTGATCAAAATGGCTTTGTTAAGCTACTCTGTTTGAATGCCCAGTTCTTTACTTATCCACCTTATGCTTTCCTTTGCATTCCCCAAAAACAGAAAGTGGGAGAGAGAAGGAAGTGAACCCTGTATACTCAGTATGCCAATGAAGAAGCTGTCAACTGATTACTGATTTTCTTTATTCTGGTTGGTTCTGTAATGCTTTTAGAATCATAAAATCATATAGGTTGGAAATTACATTTTAGATCATTGAGTCTGGCTGTTACCCAAGCACCTGCCAAGCCCATTATTAAACCATGTCCCTGAAGTGCCACATCTACACATCTCTTAAATAAATACCTCTAGGGATGGTGACCCCTCCACTTCCCTGGGCAGTCTGTTCTAATGCTTGACCACTCTTTCAGTGAAGAAATTTTTCCTAATACACAATCCAAATCTCTGTGATGTAAGAGACGATTTCCTGTTTCCTGTGCTTGTTACTTCTAAGAAGAGACTGATCCCCACCTTACTGCAAACTTCTGTGAGGTAGTTGTACAGAGTCATAAACTCTCCCCTGAGACTCCTTTCTCCAGGCTAAACACCCTCAGCTCCTCCTCAGAGGGCTTGTGTTCCTTCATAGCTCCCCATTACTCTTCTCTGGACACACTCCAGCACCTCAATATCTTGGAGTGAGGAGCCCAGAAAAGGACACTGGATTGGGGTGGTCCCAGTGGTGCTGCATACAAAGGGATGATCACTGCCCTGCTCCTGCTGATCACAGTTGCTGATCCAGGCCAGGATGCCATTGACCTTCTTGGCCACCTGGGCACAGCTGGGTCATGTTCAACTGCTGTCAATCAGCATCCCCAATCCTGTAGTATTGCATGAAATTGTGACCTGAGTGCAGAACCTGGCACTTTGCCTTGTTGAACCTCATAAAATTGGCAATAGCCTGTTATGTTTGCCAGGTGTTCCAGAAATACTGCAAGTTGCCCAAGACACATCAGCAGTTAGTCCTGTTTTGGAGTAGAAATAACTAATCAGCTCAAACCTGGACACTGTTAAAGTACCTAGAGCCTAAAAAGCCCTTGAGCATGGCTACCATAGCACTTCCTCCTGTTTTTTTTTACCTATCTAAAGTGTTACAGCTTCAGAAAGCTTGGGAGAATTTCTCTCTAATTATTAACTAGGAAAATAAACTTGAAGGCATAAAATATATCTCTAAAAGAAGTGGAGAATGCTTGCAGCTAAAGCACTAATGAATTCTAGGACATGGGAACTGTTTTCAGGCCTTTTGTGTAAACTACTTGAAGCATCTATTTATTCAAGAAGTAAGAAAAGTGGTTGTTTTGGTCAGCAAAATCCTGCATTTGGTAAGACAGTTATTGGTAATTTTCCCATTTCTCTTCTGTATGACTTTTTGCAGGTCATACTCATTTATCTTTCTGAAACTGATGTGGAATTGGAAAAAGTGTTACCTTTTCATTGTAACAGAATGTAAAACCTCTTACTAAATTGCTGGCAATTTTGTGAAGATCCAGCACTGAATGGGGTGTATTAGGTTGGAGAAGCTGGTGCATATTTTGCTTCTTGCAGCAGCTACATTTTAGTGGCATGTGAATTATTAGATCCTTCAAAACTCGCTGCTTCCAACTGTCACCATAGTACACACTAATTGTGTACCACTGAATAGTTTTCAGCTGTATGAATATATTTTTCTCAGTCTTAAAAGATTGATGTACTGTTAAATAAATAATGGATATAGAATTTCATTTAACTGTCATCTGCAAAGATTCCCAGCCAACAGCTATGGGGATTGAAAAAGCAGCTTTTAAGTTTTCTGGTGTTCAAATAATTAAGGCTGGGTTAGTGTTTATATATTGTATATGATAGCTCTTTGTTATTTTAAATGGATTAATTCAGCTCACAGGGCAGACAGTATGTTAGTTGATGTTAATTGGCACCCTTTTTTGATAATCTCAGTGACAAGAAGCTGAATAGACATGAACTCTTTTCTGCTCACTGGTAACTTTTTTCAGGTCAGGGCTGCTGTTCATGAATACTGTGTTTTCTGATAGGCAGCTGCTTCTATTGTATATCTGGTGGAAAGTGTGTTTTGTTCTTCTTTTTCTTTTTGTTCCAGAATTGCCCACTTGGCATTTATTTCTGTTGGAGTGTTAGGAGAGTAATAGTGTGTGTTAAAATATAAGAATTTACAGCTTCCAAGAAACAGTCTGAATCAAGCCAGTTCTGCAGAACTCTATCTGCTGTGCTATAACCACTTTAGAAAGCTCTGCCTCTGACACCTGAGATATCAGACTTTCCTCCTGAATTGAAACATGATCCATCCCAGTTTTCTTCTATAAGATGGATTCCTTTTTAGAATATCTTCCGTTTTTCAAGAGCCATGTTTGCTTAGCATTTCTGGAGGGGTCTGATTCTGCTAGGGGCTTTTCTATGGCAATTTGAGCACAAGCTCAGTGCAGAAGCAGCATACACACAAGGTGACCACTTCAGAGTTCAGAATGTGTACAGATATTCGTGTAACCAGGAGCTGGTGTACCTTTTCCTCCTTCCTGGAGAGTGGTTTTCTGCATGATTCTTAAGGCTACCTTTTATGCCCTCTAGATTTTTTGTGTGTGTGATTAAATGAGGAGACGGTGGAGGTTAACCCTTTGATTCCTCAAAAATGTCACTATAGTAATAAGTATACAGTTCTGAAAACAGCTGTAACTACTAGCAATTTCATGGGCACTCATCTACTTGGCTTTTTCCTTTTCAAATTTCTAAACACTTGGACATTCTGTTCTTAGAATTCAGCAATTGTGTGAGAAAATTAAATGGGAAGATTCTGGTGCAGAACTGAACTAATCTGTTTTCATAGCATAGCAGTGAATCCTCTGTCACATTTAGGAAGGTATTTTTAAACAGAGATGATCTTAAAAGGAGAAAATGACTAAAATTAACAGGTGTGATGTGGTTTGCTTTTTCATGTCTGTCTCAGATTTTTTGACTTTGAGTGAGACCACTTTTAACTGATGCTAAAATGAAAATATTTATATTTTCTCTTAAGAGTGTTGTGAAGTTTAATCTTTGAAGTGTCTTTAGACTTTTAGAAAGGGGAAGCAATGAATGCAGAATCTCGAGGATAATTTCTCATGGTTTATAAGAACAATATATAAAGCCTAATTCTCTAGAATATTCATAACTTCTTTATAAATTGTCAAGATGATGTGGTTTGCTACAAATTTTCAGGTGCTACGGACTTGCAGTGTTTGCAGGCTATTTCTTTTCATTATGTTCACCAAGGAGTACATGGCTTTCCAGTTGCACCTTCCATTAGAGGGCAAAAGATTTTCTACATTAAATTATCCTAAAGCAAGGTACTTATGCATGGTGTGATTAAGGGAACCAGCTGCTTTTTAGTCTTTTAAATGAGTGAACTCTGTAATTTGGAAACCCACAAGTTCTCTTTTAGCAGTGTCTGCATTAACAACTTTCTAATGCTCTGCAAAGCATCACCTTAAGAATGTACAGAGTTTTTTTCTGCTTTGCTACTGAGCAAATCCTGTAATTTCAAGTCACAGAAGGGCAGCACATTCCCAAGCCAACAATGTGAGGGTTATACATCAAGACTGAATGCACACGGCCTGGGTATTTGGCTGTCAGAGAAACAACTGGGAGTTGTTTAAATATGTTAGGTGTAGCAAGTGGTGTTAGTGTGGTGTTGCACTGATATTGACAGAAATAATCAGACCAGCAGTAAAAGCTCGGGTATATAAAGACAGCATGCTACCTGCTTATGCAGCTTGGTGGAGATAAGCTGAAGCCTAATTGAAGCTCTGCCTAATGTGGTGCCTGATAACTTGGGCAGCTTTTACCACCAGGTTCAACCTGATCAAGTAGAACTATTTGAAAAACAAATCTTCTTCAAAAATACTTTGAGAGGGGCATAGATGTATAATCTGTCTGAATTTCAGCTGAGGAATAAATGAGAAAGAAAGGAAGGATGTTTTAATTTCTGTATTTTATGCTCATAGGTAAACTGTGAATAACTGGACGGGTTGATATCTTCTGCCTCATCAGTCTTTATTTAAGGGAGTTTCTTAATTCTATCACTATATATAGAATGCCTAAAATAAGGACATGAGTACATCTAAAGCATTTCAGTGATGTAGGAAGGTGTACACACACACACACACACACACACACACACACACAGGACTTTGCAGGGATGGTGCAGTAAATTGTAATTCCCTCCCAAGTGCAACACAGTTAGCAAAACTGTGCCTTGCTTGCCATTGCAAACATGGGCTTGAGGCTATCACTAGGAGAAACAGGAGCTAAAGATGTGATCCATGGGGGAATATGGCAGGTTGGCCTTTTTTGTTTGTATTTAGACCAAACAAATTAATTCTCAGTAGGAGGATAGATTAGATGTTCTGTTACATTTCTCATGAAAGCGAATTTTTAGCCTTGTTGGCATAGCTGCAGTGATAGTAAAGGCAGTGGAAAAAGCAATGTGTCTTCAGCTTTTCACTTAGTCTTCAGCTTGAATTCTCTTGGGCTTGCTTGAATTCTTCTTTTGGATGATACAGAAATACATGACCTTTTGCTCACTCAGGCAGAATGACCTAGTAGATGCCATTTATGTAATTAGGGCTGATTTAAAATCAGCAGAGATTGAATAGTTAAGGTTCAATAAAAAGAAAATGGGTGTTAAAGGTTCTTATTGGACCAAGCAAAGCATTTGTCAAAGTTGCTTTTAAATCTTTTCTTATGACCTCAACCTCATACTAATTTGGTTCCAGTCTGTTCTGCATAATACTGGTTAATAAGGGGGATACATGCTTGAACCATTGTTTAGAATATATGTGGTGTTGTTTCAAGATATACTTATAAAATAAATTCCTAAATACAGATGTTTAGGTTGTATTTCTTTTAACCATGAGAACAGTTTCTCTATAATAGGAGTAACCAAAATATCTCCTGTTTGTTCAAAACATTTTTTTATATTCACAGATTTGATAATACGCTGTTCTGAAGTTAACTGTTCTCTGAATGATGTTAAATTGTGCAGCTCCAAACTTTTATTTTGAATTCAAGCAATAACTTGTGGAGACAAACTGGCTTAACCATGATACTGCATTTCTAACATTAGATGAGTCTTATTTTAGAACACGGAGGTCTTGTGATTCTGCTGGGTAATACACATGGAATTGTTGGAAAGGTTTTTGTTCTTAAACTATTTTGGCCAAAACATCAGTTAAAATAATTAACATTGCTCAGAATAGAATACAAGACCATGGTTGGATAGAGGACTGTGGTTATCTGTACCACTGGAATCTTAACTGCTGGAGATTAATATTATTCATGAGTCTGAGGTGCTTTTTAGGTTCTCTTTCCTGAGCATCTGTTATTGAAGTGTGATTCTCCTGGTGTGAAATGGATTGGCATTAACCTAAGACCTTTCTGATTGCAGAAAGGCCTAAGTGTCCCTTAAAGGTTGCAATAATTAAACTGTAGTCCACTGCATAGCTGGAGACTTGCTGTGAAAAATATGAATTGTCTGGATGCTTTTCTTTGCATTGGATTTAAAAGTAAGAATGGAAGGGCTGTTTGCTTGACTGCCTTTAGAACCACAGGTTTGCTGCCTTCTTCAAGAGCAAGTCAGAAGAGGGGGATTACTGAATAAAAGTTGCCTAGAATAGAAAGAGGAATTCCAGTTATACCCTGTGCCATGGTTTCTGCTCTCTGGAGCAGTGCTGAGCAGTGCTATTCACAGCACAGGCTCTTTGGAAGTAGGGGGAGAGCTGGGGAGACATGCTAATGAAATCCTGCTGAACTGTTCAACATCACATCCTGCCTGAATCATTATATATTGATTTCATTATTTCAATATTACTTTCTAACATTTATTTTAGGACAAGACCAGAGTTGTGTCTCCTATTATTGATGTAATTAATATGGACAACTTCCAGTACGTGGGGGCGTCAGCTGATTTAAAAGGCGGTATGTACCTGTACTGGAATACAGACTTGAAAAAACCCATCAAGAATCAAAGCTCATAATCACTGCAGTTGTGGAATGGGCAATTAACATATTGTTCTTCCCTTTCCTAGATCTAGTTTCAAGTTCCATAGGTCACTTGCTTCTTGCCTTGGATTTTAATTGGCCTTACTGTTCTCTGCTTTAAAAGTTCATCTTTATTATACTAATTCTTATAAGTTTATGCTGCCTTTTACCAATATGCAAGACTTGCTCCAAGGTTTGTAGGGCTGTGTAAATGTGTCAGAAAAAGCTAATAGCCAGAGCTTATGGTTCTCTTTTTAGATAACACAGGCTTTAATTGCTCACTAGTTTAGAAGCCCATCAACAATGCAGTGTCTATGAGGTTTTTTTCAAGATGCTGGTTTGCTTAAAAAATTAAACTCTTCTGAATAAGCAGAAGGCTTTGGAATGTGTTTAAAAAAATAAATGTTTGTTAGCCATGATCTGTAATTGTGAAAACACTCACATGTGACCATGAAAATTTGTAGTATTTATACCTTTGCCATTGAAAATATCCCCAGTTAAACTGAGAAGTACTACAGTTTCAATATGTCTAGTGTAAAGTATTGACAGCAAATAGCAAGAAGGCTTTTGAAGCCCTAAACAAGAATAAAAAAAAAAATATATTCTTATCTTCTCTCTCAAAGAGGGAGAGGGCAACTACATGCTAAACTCCTTACTTACTACAGATTTTTAAAACTTCTTTAAGTGCTAATAAGAATCTAATATTTAAAATAGTTTTTCTCTACCCACTTAACCCCTTTTTTCAACTATTATTTGTAAATAATTGTTCCTACAACCCTGGAAACACAACTGTCTGCATAAAAGGTGTACAATGAGCAACAATATAAAAATTAGAGTGCTGTTCTCAGAGTGGCCTATCTTTTTCTGAATGGGTTTCCTGAAGTGAGGAAGGAAAAATCAGTTTCCAATCTATTCTTTTGGATTCTAGTCTCTGACCGGTCACCTAGGTTGTTGCAGTGAACTAAAATAAAAGCAGTATTTGCATAGTGTTGCATATGCTCCAGTGATCTGGAGGTGAGAGGTTCTATGTCCTTTTAATTAGTGTTTTGAAATGACACCTATGGTGTATATATTCACAGTGTGCTAATGTACAGTTCTGTGCTGTTGTATGTGCCAGCATTATTAAACCTTAAGGCTCTTACCCAATCTATTCATTAAATATTAACTACAGAAATCTCTATCCCATTGTGTGGCTTTTATTGTTGTCTGCAGGAGCAGGAGGAGGAATTCTTTCTTTGAAGCCTTAGATCAGGTTGCTGCTGGGTTCATGCTAAATTCTTCCCAAGTTAAGTGGGAGAGGATTGAGAGTGTTTCACTTACTACTGCCCTTTATGCTTTATCTTTTAATCTGTAACCTAATTTGTTCATTTGTCTATTATTTTTAGTACTAATTTTTTCCTTTTGTACACGGAAAGAGATTGGGTTTTTCATTTTTTAAGGTGCATGACTCCTACATACTTCTGATAGAGGAGTGAGAAACACTTTTTTGACCTTAATGGTAATTTTGCACCTACTAGTGTGCCAAGCTATTTGAGGGTCGCTTGAAATATCAATAATATATTTGTCAGTTCCCAAAAGCCAGATTGCCATGGTAGAGGCACTACAGCATTTCGCACCACAGGACACTTTTCACTGGGGCCAAGTCTAAACATGGAAACTGAACTATGCTTTCAACCTTAGGTACAGTGTCTGTGTGGCTGAAGCATGGAGAGTTGAAACAGCTGGGACAGCATTTGTGCCTGGTCTGTCATGAAAGGACTTAATCACCCAAGACAAGCAACCTAGGAAATGGTACACACTTTTTTCAAAGTGGACAAGTCTGAAGTAATTCCCAAGTCTGGCCAAAACTAAATCCATGCTTTTAATGTTACAGGTTCTTTATTTGGTTGGGCTTTTTTTGTTTGGTTTTTTTTGTTTGGTTTTGGTTTTTTTTTTTTTTTTTTTTGAGGGGGATTTATGGAACTGTTTATGCCACCCTGAGAAACACCACAATTACTGGAACAAGCTGTAGTTAACTGAGAGCTAATAATTTAGAGCATGCCTGTGATGCATTTTACACTGGATAGAGTTTCATACTGGATATGCTCTGTGTTTAAAAATACTCCTTTTACAGACTTACTGATATTATCTCATTGAGTGCAGATTTTTCCCAGAGTCTGTGAAGATGGAGACGGAAAAGCAGTTTTGAATGGGTAGAGGCTTTATGCACTTGTTCGGTTTGTGAGAGTGCTGTGTTCCAAAAGAGACCCCTTGTGTTCACTGGAGTACACAGTACAGTGTCTCTCTGCTGCTGCTGCAGATCAGGGCGTTTTTCAGCTTCTCCCAGATGCAAGTAATTTTGCTGGCTATCTAGGATGAAATGTGGCTTTTTAACTGCATGGAATTATTAGAACTCATTTTACTCTTCATGCTGGAGGCTTTGCAGTGCTGTGGGTTGGAGCCATTTTTCAGTTTTGCTACTTGGAGTTTTAGAGTAGTTTGACAGTCTTTCATTTTTACAGTGCAATGCTTCATGAAATACTCAGACATGGAAAGAAGGAGCTGCCATGCATGCTGTAAAGACTGTTCAGGGTAATTTCTGTATTGTGTGTGATAACTATCTCATGAGTTAAAGTGAAAACTGCGGAGTTTTTAACTTCCTACATCAGTCACTGCTATGCACCTTTATGGATGCAGACAGGCAGTTTGTAGGCTGTAATTGTTGCCTGTTTACATTAGCTATTTTCCTCCACTTCCCCACAAAGCAATTGCTTAATCTTTATACTGGAGAATGAAAACTATTGACATCTGTGCACCAGAAATCTGGAAATCATTCATTACATGACCTCATAGGATCTAAATGTGTTTGGCAGCAGGCAGAGTGTACAAGGCTGATTTGCTAGGTGTACTGGGAGAGGGCTATGGGTCTTGTGCAGTTTTTTAAATAGATATTCATGATTATGAGCATAACCCAGCACGAAAACTGTTCTGAAAGTGTTTCCTATAAGAAGTTTGTCCTATATGAGCTCTGTATCATTGCCTAAAAGAGGTAATTTAATGGCTCTAATGTAGAAAGCTGCTATAGGTGACCTATTGATCTTGTCTGTTCTGGTGATCTTTGTGCTCTGTGCTTAACTCACGACAGGCCCTGACCAGTTGTTACTGTGTATTCACACTTACATGTATATGCATAAGGAAAGCAAGATTTTGGTGCTCTAGTGCACTTGCCTCAGGTTTAAACAATGATGCATTTATAAACACAGTGTTTTTAAAGTATGAAGTTAAATGAATATTGACAAGATAAGTGGAACCTACATAATTTGTTGTGACCTTCATGATGGAGAGCTCTTGCTGTTAGAGTTACTTCAAGAGTACTGCATAAAGCCTGTGTTCGTGTAAATATGAGATCACTGCTAAAGAGTGGAAATGCAGTTATTCAGTAAAAATTGTTGGGAGCATTTGTAATGGCTGGAAGATCATCATATGATCTTTTCTATTTGATGTAAGGAAGCCACTTGGGTTTCCCACTTTGTGAAATAGTTGAAGACAAGAGATCCGAAGTTATTTGGTGCTTGAGATTTACTCTTTTTTCTTTACCTTTCATCCAGACTCCTTATTTGTTTTCTACCCAGAATTTTGTACATGTTTAAGATTTTCATTTTAATTACAGTTCCTGGTGTTTTTAATGAACATTGTTACTACAAGTTGAATGATGACGACAGTAATTTTAACATCTTACTTTTCTTCTTGAAGGTTTTGACTGGAATCTTGTATTCAAGTGGGATTACATGACACCAGAGCAAAGAAGAGCACGACAAGGAAATCCAGTTGCTCCCATAAAGTATGTCTGTACCACCATTTCTCAAATAGATTGTAGTTTGCAATTAAGGAGAGTTAGAAATCATCTTCTTTGAGTCTGAAAGAATATCTTCACTATATCTTAGATAAAAAATGAAATTTCATTCATTTATATGGAGCATTATGAGATTCTCAGAAATAAATGGTATTTAAAAAATTGCTTAAAACACACTAGTTAATTGTTTATCCTTAAGAAGTAGATGTCACTCAGTTTAAAGTCAGTGTGTTTTGAGGGCTGTAAATACAGCATCAGTTTTAATGTATTTTGCTGGCACAAATCGCCATCCTTAAAGTAAGTGACTTGTGAGCCAAGTGGAAATTTGGAAGCTACCTCAGAAGGTGGTAATGGCCATAGAAATGTCCCATTGGAATGTGTGGAAACAACATTTGAATTGATAGATGCAAAATAAGTTTCATTCAAAAACATTGCCAGTTTTTTCAAGAAACTATTAATCTTGATGTACAAACAATAGTTACCCCCATGTTCATGGTTCTGTAACTAATTTGTTTTTTTCTTTAGGACACCCATGATAGCTGGTGGATTATTTGTGATGGACAAATCCTATTTTGAAGAACTAGGAAAGTATGACATGATGATGGATGTTTGGGGTGGAGAAAATCTAGGTATGTGTATTATTTCCCTTCTGATCAACCTTGAATGAAAGCAGGTTTCATAATTTCCTTTATTGTCAAGGAGTCATGGTTTTCCTGATTTTGTGCAAAGAGGATTAAAAACCAGCATTTAAATTTCATACACTTTATTGGCAAAATCCAAAACATTTATTTCAATGAAAGAATTATAACAAATGAAAAATTATATGCTAAATATGAGGGAATAAAAGTATTAGCTCATTGAGCAGTTACTTTTTTTGTAATGTAAGTTGGTTAGTAAAAAATACAGGCTGTAGATTGGCAATTAAGTATAATAATGTTTAAATGCTGACAGTTGAAGGCATGTTTTTAAGATGTTGCTTAATTTAATCATGAAAAGTGGAATGCAGGAGAATGAATTTAATGTTATTAGATACACCTTAATAAATCAATTAATTTAGCTGACTGAAGAATTATCTGTTTCTGAACTTTGCCAGTAGTATTCTGCCTGGCAGCTGAACTTAGTGAATTTTGTAGTTTTATACCCCTTCTTTAGCCCTATGAGATATTAATGGTTGAGAAGGCATTTTTTCTGTATTTTCAGATGTTGACACAAGTGAGATTTAGGCAAGAGAGGTGAGGGGCTGAGAGAACCTGTGCTTTAGCCATTCTCCTTTGAGCTGGTGGTTAAATCTGGCATTAGTAGGTTTTTCTGGCTGTTTGCATTACAGCATTGTGCAAAGGTTTTCTCCAGTTAAGGCCAGTATACTTGTTTTAAAACAAGAAATATTTTAAAGGAGCAGAATTTGACACCTCCTCAAGAATTCCAGTTTTTCATTTATTTAGTTTTTTGGGGTAGAGATGCATCTCAGACATTCCAAGTAGTGCATTTTAGGAACGCTTCTAAGCATAGAAGCTTCCATGCTGCACATGCTAGCTGCAAAATCCTGAAATACATTGAACTTGTAAAAACCCACGAGTATTTTGAGTTACTGAAATCTGCATATGCATTAAGCATATGCTGGGCCTACAAGGAAATGTCTGCTGTGTGGAGACATGGTAACCAAATGTTCAATGCTGCTGTAACACACTGAAAAGTTGGAAGGGGCATTCCTGCAGTCCTGTCTCTGACCATCCTGGGCAATACTCAAAAGAAACCCTACAGGTATTTTAAACAGTTACATTCCATGTTTCTGTTGTCTTGCTATTTTGGCTGTATATTGCTAAATTGTATTTATGTAAACATAATAATTTTTCATTTTTTAAATGTCCTGGAAAGTCATTGGATAAATTTAATGCAGCAATACTCTTTTCACTCTGAAAACCACTTTTGCCACTCGAGCACTTAAATATTTGATTAGTTACAAGCGTGTTCTTGAGCTACTGAGTTTTTTCCTGAACACTTAGCAACTACTTTTATGCTTTGATAATTGAGGCCTTGATAGCAGGAAAGGGCACAAGCAACAGCTTCTCTCTCAAGGATGCCAAGAGATCTTTATTTTGCTCCTGCTCTATTCAGTTCCTCCCCCTCCTTGGGAAGAAAAAGATGGAGACTTAGGGGTGCCTGAAAAGCAGGCAGAAGGCAGCTAATGGTTTCTTCCTAGTTGTTGGACTAATTGAAGATGAGTAAAATTCACATGGCATATGATTTAATTGGCAATAAATGACACATGCAGCAGATAACTAGAAATCTGTGATGTGCAGTTTAAAATTCAATGTGCACACTTGTCAGGCCTCTTTACTCTCAAGTATAGCTCTACATCAGGGGCTTGGTGTTACATGCAAATAAATGCTAAATGGACTAGCAAAATAATTCTGCACATCATATTCATTTATAAAAGCTAGCATTTTTCCTTCAAGCATGTACAGAGCAGCTGTTATGAGGTTTTGTTCACATGTCAGTACCAATTTGACAAATTTTAAGATGAGCCTGCAGTATTTTCTCTAAATTGCCCAAATTACCATGAAGGTAGGTACATTCTCAGACTGCTGCTAAATGTAACTGGTAATGCATGTGTACTGTACAAAAAGTGGATCAAGATTAGCTCAATCTCTTTTCCAACTCAGAAACTTCAGTTCTCAGTATGTTTATGATGCTTTTTGATTAGCTTAGGAGAATCAGAGTATACCAGAGAGCTGGGTGGACCTTGAGAATGTTTGGGTCTAATTTGAAAACCTAGGCTTTTCTTACTAGTTTTTCTAAAATCAGGGAATGAGTAAGACATTTCTTGTCTTCTATATTGATGACACACTCTAATAAAAAGAACAAATCTCTTACAGAAATGTAACTTGATCTCATAAAAAATTATTGATGTGCTGCTTATGCCTTTTCATTTAAAAACTATGTCCACTGAACTTGCTCTGGTAGTAACATTTCCTACTGTTTGAGTATAACAAAAGAGATGTCTTAAAGGAGTTTGTGGGGTTGTTTTGAGTTTTAGTTGCTGTATATTTTTTCTTTTTCCATGCAGGCTTTGGAAGCCATGTTGGTGCAAGTAGTAATTAGTTTGCTTCTCCCTGTATTCTCGTCCTTTGCTGTGTTTCCCACTGAGCTATTTTGTGTAATATTCACTCTTTTTGAGATTCTTCACAATCTAAGGTGCTGAAAGGTGTACAAAAATGAAAAATTAGTTGTCTTATGTGAATACTGTCAAAGACAATGTTGTCATTCACGTTTTTGGAGTATGATCTATCTACAGCTTGAGATATGTTGACTGTCTAGGATTCATGAATATGACAGTCAAGAAGAAAGGCAGTTAACTTACTCTGTCAACAGCTGAAATCGCAGCATCTCTTTTGATTTACTTTTATTTTTTCTAAATTTTCTCTGGACATGCAATGAAGATAACATGTTCTCTAACTTGTGGTTGTGGGAAAGTTCTCTCTCCAGGTGACTTCTGCCATCAGAAGTTGAAGATGAGAAAAGATTTAGACCTTTGTGTCATCACTAGGTGGCTGAGATCATTAGTTTGGCTTAGACATGTACTGTCCATAACCTTGAATTTACAGAAGTTATGTTTTTATTTGGTCTATCCTCAAGTCAACATTGACTTGATATAATTCCTTCCACTGTTTGGGAGTGTTTGTTTATCTATTGTAATAAGTTAACAGCTCAAATCTATTGGTTATTTTAGTTTGCCTTGGTTTCACTTATCTTCAGTTACTCTGTTTTCAGCTGAAAATTTTGTTATAAACTAGGTCATTAATTTATTTATTAAATGTGCCTACTATTGTTTGCTGTTCAGATAAAGCACATATACCTAACTCACTGGCAAATTGAAGCAGGATTTATAGATTTGGGCAAAACTGCTAACTTCAGATAAGAGAAGATACACATTTTGCTTCCAATGTAGTGTGTTTATTTCTGCTGAGCTTGCAGAAGCATAAATGCTTTAGATACATGCCTTTGTTTATCCTACAACTTACTAAAAAATTGTCTCTCTTGATCTTCTTAACAACAATCACTAAAAGCCTTCTCTGTAAATATAATACAAAATAACAGTAGTATATTATGTTGGTCTTTCATTCCTGTTTTTATTTCAGAGATCTCATTCAGAGTTTGGCAATGTGGTGGGAGCCTAGAAATCATCCCTTGCAGCAGAGTGGGTCACGTATTCCGCAAACAGCATCCCTACACATTTCCCGGTGGGAGTGGCACTGTGTTTGCCAGGTGAGTGCTGAATAGCAATGGTTTGGGTTTCCTCAGATAGTCAGCAGGTGGCAGTAATTCCATTTCAGGGATCTTGTCTTCAGAAAAACTTGCAATATTATCTATCATGGTAAAATATTAATTAAAAAGAAACTAATGACTTTGAGTCAGCTATGTAGATTGAGAGAAGAACCTATGAGTTGGAAGAGGGAAACTTCTGGTGGACACGGACTGAGAATCTGGAAAATAAGGAAATGCTTAACTTAGTATTTCATCAATATTGTGTGTGTTTGATTTTAAAGAAGGCTTTATTTTCAAAACTGTCATAAAACTTCATTTTGTAGAAACAGCTTCATTGTTCACTAAAAGCCACAATACACTAAGTTATGAATATGCTTTGCTTGCTTTTCATTATTACATGATCAGCATGTATTATATATATTTACAAATACTATGGATTATACAATATACAAATATTATGGAAACTGATTTCTGTATTTATGCCAGTCTGTTGGCAACTTGGTTCTCTATAATATTTGCCTTTCCTGTGTTCTGTTTAAAAATGCATTCTCTACAGATCTAAGAAATTGCAGTTTTAAAGGCTTAGATTAATATGCCTGTTAATTTTCATGTTGGTACCCATGCATAGCAGTAGCTGAAATACTGAGCTGTCTCCCCAGTTTGTTTTCTAAAGAGTGCTGTGAACAGCATGTTCATAGTGGTTTTGACTTAATATGGATAAAAGTATGGCATAAATGTACTGAGGGCATTATGGTCAAGGCTGTATCAGTTGTAGCTGAAGAATTACTGTAGATTTCGGTTTAGAGACTTGAACTTGATGCTCAGGGAGCTGGAGAAGTACAAGTCTCAGCTAAAGATTCTGTGGGCTAAGAGCTGGAAATAAAATTGTTTATTTACACTTGAAGGGATGTGGAGCCCAAACTCTGTTTAACATGAAGCAACACAGAGTGCAGATGCACTTAAATTCATAAGAATGTTCCTAGCTGCTGATATTTTTGGACTCGTGATTTACTTTATACTGAGGAATCTCCTTAGGGTGTAGTTCTTCCCTTCCATGCTGGTTATGCCACCAAGGTGACTTTAATGAATTGAATATCTGCTAAAATAAAGTCACTGTCCTGGTTTTTTTAGTATAGAAGGAACTCTAGTATTTTTTTTCTTTTTTCCCATTCTTTGACATATATATTTTATGCTGCAGTGAAAAATGAAAAATAGTACTTATGTGAAAACAAAAGCTAGCAATGAAATGTCCTCAGTACATCACATCTCTGTTCCAACATTTATAGTGGGCATCAGGAGGGTTGAAAGCTTTACCTTTTAAACTGCGTTGTGTAAGCTTAGGATGCAACTGGTGTAGTTTAGTGAGGTTTTGAAATGACAGTGTCATAACAAGGAGCATGGTTAATAAAAGTGAATAAATTTATGAATATGCTGTGCAGTTTTCCCACTCCTGCAGCTTTTCCATCTTTGGGGTGTTGCCAAGATACTGCTTTGCTTGTGCCGTTAAATAGCTTTCTTGGATTTCAAACCAATATAATGGGATGCCTTAAAATTGATTTTAGCAATGAGACGATAAGAAACCCTAGGTAGAAGGATATCCTTGTAGTACAGGTGTTATAATACACATGTGTAGGACCATGGTGCCAAGAAAACTGGTGCATGGAACCTGTGCTGGTGGTGCAGTTGGGATGTGTTGGCATCTGTCTCTTGGCTGTAGGCAGCTTGTTCTGGACTCCTCTCTTTTTAGCTGGCTAGTCAGTATGCACTGCCTTTTGGCAGCCCAAACAGGTTGGTAATTTTGGGTGGGAGACTGGGAGTCCTGTTTCATGGGAGAGGGACCACATCACCATGTCCTGGCTGTGTGATGTGGGCAGGGACAGCTTGTGTGGCCAGTGCTGCCTTAACACAGCACTCCAGTGAGCCGTGCAGGCCCAGTCTGCTCCAAGCAAAGCTGCCTCTGATCTCTCAGTGCTCTGTTTCATTAAGTGGCTCAACATTAAGTGTATCCCATGCTGTGTTCCTCAGCACTCCGAGTTCTTTAGGGCCTTGCTAGTGCAGGCAGTTCTCAGCATCTGCACAGTGCCCATATTTGTGTCACGCCAAGCCTGAGCTGTTCTTCCTCTGTGAGTATGAGCCAGTGGGATACAGGCAGGCATTCTGGCCTTGAAAGTGCCTTTGGGGTTGTTACACCCTGGAAACAAAGTACCTCCTCTCTCACCACCCAAATCTGTTTGGCTTCTGGCATCCAAGCTGCTTGCTGGGCAGACAGGAGGGGCTGAGTGACTGACACTCGCACAGGCCTGAGAGACTGCAGGTGAAGATACATTCACATAGCTTCTTATCTGAATCTAGTAGGATTTTACTTACAAAAAATTTAATCTTTGCAAGAAAAAAATCAGTCCTCAAACGAAAAAATTATTCAGACCGGTCTTGTGAAATTTTCATTCGCTGTATCCTGTTTGCTCAGCAACATGCAAGCCTCCTCACTTAATCCTGATTGTTTTGTCTTTTGAATTGGAAAATCATATTAAAGGAGTTATTTGCTTACTGAGTTCACTCCAGTTGCTTTAGGTGAACTTTCTGCCAAATGTAAAGTAAGCTTCAGAGCATGGCAGTTGCAAATGAAGTAAGACTTCCTTTTCAAAGCATAAAATTATGAACAGTAGAAGTAAAAGAGTTTTACATGGAAGCCAGAGGAGGGGAAAAGCCATTGCACCATGTTGCAGTCCAAAAGAAAATGTAAAGACACCAATTACATAAATACAGGAATTTTAGTTAGAGATGTGTTTGATTAGAAGTAAAACATTTGGATTAGGATTTTTTTCCCACTTATTAGAATAATGAATCTTTCTCAAATTTTACAACATTTCCTCGTACCTCAGCCATAGAAGACTTGTTTGTTTCATAGGCTTAAGTATTGTGAAAGCTTGTGTCTTTTTGGGACTTTGAGTGCATCAACCTAATAAATTCCATGAAGTTTGCAGAAAGAGCTGAAAGATCTGTGTTAAGTTCTGGATGAAAACCTGCAGCAGTGAGGAGTGTGGAAAATATATAAATTTCTTTATAAATGCATTAATTTCAGTTATGTTACTCAAATGGTTTTCTATTAAGTGGGTCTTTTATAGGGAGTCTGCTGCCTGACTTGGGGCAACTCAGGGAAGGGTTAAAATTAATCTGAGGAAAAATTGGATGGTTTAATTGCACCTAGAGAAAATATAACCCATGTGTTTCCTATGATTGTCCCTAGAAATACACGCAGAGCAGCAGAAGTCTGGATGGATGAGTATAAAAATTTCTATTATGCAGCAGTGCCTTCAGCCAGGAATGTACCTTATGGCAAGTAAGTCACAAGTGCTTCTTCGCCCTATTTGTTAATTCTTCATGACATAGCACCTTCTGAGGTGAAAGCAGTGCTAAATCTGATGTTGTCTCTTAACCTATTTCTACAGTTCTATAGTTCTTGTGTTTTCTGTGTATTCCATAAAATATATGAAGACAGTAGCCTGACTCTGAAAACTTTTTTTTTTTCTCCTCTAGTATTCAAAGCCGAATGGAGCTCAGAAAGAGACTTAGCTGCAAACCCTTTAAGTGGTATCTTGAAAATGTTTATCCTGAATTACGGTGAGTTTTGGCTGAAACAGAGTTCATATGGAGTTTTCTTTTTTGCCCTCCCCAGAAATCATTGGTTTCTCTTCCTCCATACTTGGATGTAAAGGATATGTTTTACTTTATCTATGAATGCAATGCTTCATGCAGATTTATTTGCTTTTTTTGTTAGTTCTGTTCCTAAAGAGTAATTTTTCCATAGCTAGCTGCTTTTTCTACTTACAGCAACTACAGCTGCAATATTTTAGAGAAGAGTGTCCAAAGGACTGAACTTACCTGAGCCTGAAGTTAGTCCCCTACCCAAGCCATTTGCTCAAAAGTACATATTCTGTGTCCTGTTGTCATCCCTTTAAAGCTTTTGCCTGTGCCTAAGCCCATGCCTAGTTAAGTGAGGAGACTGAATCTCGTTGCAGAACAAATGATGACATTCAGCAGACAAGAGGGCCTTGTGTGTTTGGCAGACAAGGGTAGATGTCTAAGGCTCTGAGAAGCTGAGTCTCCTATTCCTTCTTGTCTCCTTTTCTCTTGTCACTGAATAATCACTGACTTCTGGAAGGGCTGAGAAGGGGGAAGTGAGGGATGACACTGCAAACAGTTTCTATAACATGAACATCCTAGCTAATGAGAAATCCTCCAAGAGAAATGCTTTTTGAAAGGATAGAAAGATTTTGGTTAAATAATCCATTAAGTATGTTGTTCAGATCTGAGCCCACTAACTAGTCTGACTAGCCTGTCAACCTAATGCTGGTAGTGTAGTGGTGTAAGATATTGTGTGTATCTTGTAAGAATGCTTGAGGTTTTTTCCCTGGGGCCACTTCATGTCAGTGGTGCTAGGTAACTGCTAGAGACATACAGGCTTGAGATGCAAAAGCAGCACCAGCTATTACAGCCCCAGTGCAACATGTGCAGAACCATACATACTAATGAGTCTCATTAAGCAGGATGATACTGAGGAATTAAGTTCTCCTTTATTTACTCTTAAGAGTGCCAAAGCATATTTGGTTTTGTTTAATCTGTGAGAAAAAATGTCTCCCCTGAAAAATGTGCTACCATAAGCATTACTTACATGTAATGTTGTCTTGTTCTGTCATCCCTCACGTGCTCATTCTGCTGTGTTGAATTATTATACTCATATTATAGTCTGGAGTTCTTAGAGGCTGATATGCCCTTGTTTTACTGTTCAACTCATGGGCTGTACCCACAACTGTACTTTGCTGAATGGAACTTGCCTAGGTGGTTCCATGCTAGGAGTGTACTTTACGTGCAACCATTAGAAAGTAGATATCAGAAAACTTTGATTTTTTTTTTTCAAATTCCTAACCCCTTTGTTAACGTTTCAGTAAAAGCAGTCTGAGAAACATGTAGTGTCCTATTTCTGCCACAAGCTAAGTTGCCTGAAAAGACAAAAGGACTTGATGAGCTAATTGATAACATTAAGCTTTGAGTCACTTTAAATGATAAGTCATCTTTAATTCGATTTTTGTGCCACATTTGTATGTTCACCCTCCTTCTCTGGTACAAGTCTTCTGGTACTGTGTGTGGTAAGCTTGCAAGTTTACTCATGCTTGATCAATTCATGATTAGATAATTGCCTCCCCTCAAAAGATGATAGAGATTTTCAGATGATAGTCATCATTCACCCTTAACCTCTCATCTTAAAAGTACTCTGAGTGTTTTTACAAACAAGGAGTTTAAAAAATAAAAAGGTAGGAAAAACCTGCCAAACAAACCCTGAACTGAATCAAGCAGATATTTCTGGTTTTGTTTTAGGGTACCTGATCATCAAGATATAGCCTTTGGGGCTTTGCAGCAGGGTACCAATTGCCTTGACACTTTGGGCCATTTTGCAGATGGTGTTGTTGGAGTTTATGAATGTCATAACGCCGGGGGGAACCAGGTCTGTATGCCATTAATTTTGCTTTCTACACTAAGTCTTGAACAAAAGAAAGAAAGTTAAGCTAAACTTTTAAACTCAAGCAGTTACTATGTACTGG
Organism: Ammospiza caudacuta; assembly: GCF_027887145.1. Taxonomy (NCBI): domain Eukaryota; kingdom Metazoa; phylum Chordata; class Aves; order Passeriformes; family Passerellidae; genus Ammospiza; species Ammospiza caudacuta. Next base: position 45,601,928 of record NC_080595.1, on the reverse strand, counting down.
TGAGAGAAAGATGAACCTAAACCAGCACATCAGTTGTTGTTACAGATGGGCTAAAAAGTTTCTCCCTCAAATATAATTTTGTGTTTTCAGGATTAGAATCTGATCCCAGAGATTCATTCAGTGAGCACCACATTATCCCCTTCCTTTGTCACTATGGCACTAGAAGCCATAGCTTCCTTCTCAGAGGTTTTGTACTTGCTTAGAAAGCTTTTTTCCAATGAAATGGTGTGTTTGATTTTTTGGGAGCAATTTTTACTTCAGAAAATATTTGGGTTGCATTAAGCATATGGCCTAAGATCAGCAAAATAAAAGAATGCTTTGCTGTGCTGCACTGTTAGTCATTTACAGTTTGCAATAGTGGAGTTTAAAAAAAAATCTGTCATAAATCCCCATTTGGCTCTTCTAGAAAACAGCAGTGCCTAATGTTCACTCACAGTAAGGGGAGTGTTTTAACAAATCCTTTCTAATCCTACTCCTAAACTAATTGTAAATGTGTCAGATCTTTAAATGAGAGCATTAATTATTTCAAAGAATCTATTTATGCAGTTGTGACTTAGTTATCATTCATGAAATGCACACAGAGGTTCTCACTGCTTTGTGTGCTGCTTTGTCACTAAATCCTTGTCAGATTAAACCTGACTTTAAATCAAATGTAATATTAATGTGTCAAGTACAGCTGTTAAAATAGAAGGCTGACCAATTAAAAACTACTCTTGAATGAGTGTCAGAAGTTTGCTCTAATTTAAATTAGAAGCGGAAAAACCTAAAATAAGATGAAGCCTAAAATGAAGTAATTTCCTGGAAGATGTGTGATGACAATTCATTGAAATCAACATGTGAGAAATGCCTCTATTCCCTATCATTAAAGAGAATTTATCCATGGAGGCTTTTTCAATTACCTTTATGAAAGTACCCTCATCTTTTCAGAAACCACAGTGAGGTTTTTGGAAGAAAGGGTAGATGTGTCACAAGTGCCTTGGAGCAGAAATTGTAGAATTTTCTGCTGATATTGTGTACTCTTTGTAGATACACAAAGTTATCTTCCTTTTTCAAACTCCCCTCACTGAAGCTGACCCTCTGCTTTCTGTGTCTGTGGTTTTTTCTGTGGCACTGACCTTGACAAACCACTATGCACTTGCTCTGAACAAATACCTTTGAGAGGACATTCAGACAGATCAAACTGAGGTTTTATGTCCAAGCAGAACTTGTATTGGATTGAAAAGAAATGACAGCATGGGAGGAGAGGGATAGGGAACAAACCACAGTCTGTAGATCTGTACTTTGTGTTTTGCACCTTATTCTTATCAGGAGGTTTTTTGAGGAGTTAAGGGCATTATAGGCTGTGGCAGTCTTCTGTAACTTGAAGAGTGTATTCTGTCTTATGTTCAGCACAACTTAAAATGCAAAACCTAAGTAAAAATGGGATTTCTGCCCCCTTTTTCCCCTGCTCTCCCCTCCTCCAGGCTCGTACAACTCAGGGGTAGTTGTGCACCTCCAGAGGGCTGAGTAGCTTGTGGTGTGCTTGACAATATGCAAATATGCAGGGCTGTGATAAAGAGCTAAAGGTAAAGCCAAATGCACTTAGGCTCAAGGGGAAGGTTTCAGATTAGTTTGTCTATTAACTTTTTATTTCTGATTTGACACAGATTTTCTCAGATATTCTGATTTTTGCAATAAAGCTATCCATTTTCCAGCCTGTGCCCTGAGCATATACACTGCTTACAATTTCTCCTCTGGTGTAGTGGAACTTGTTCCATCTTACCTCCATTATAGTCATAGTTACTGATCTGTGGAGGAAAGTATCTATACACTGTGTCTTGTAACATGAGGGGCAATCATGTAGATGTTTCCAGCAACAGGGCTTGGAGCTTTCATGAAGCAGCTGTAGTTTGGCTTTTAAAAGGTTTAACTTCTTGCATAATTTCTGTTGTGCCTGGAGCTCCTACAGCTTTTTGATGGAAGGGTAGAGATGTATAAAGGTAATCATTTCAAGGCTCTAATTCTGACTGCAGGGTTCTCAGATGCAAGTTTTACTACATCCCTGATAGTATTTTCAGCTGTCATTTTTCACTATAAATCTTACCAGGGAAGAGTTTGGGGCCATTTGTAATTCCTGATAAGCTCTGAAAAGAACTTGCTTAGTTCCTTTACTTGTGACTAAAAAAAGTGGCTATTAATATTTTATTATACATTAATGGTTCTTGTGGCCATCTTACTGGACAGAACTGAAAAGGCAAGTAATTTTGCTGTCATCTGAGTTTAACATGCTGAGAGTAAAAGGAGAAGCTATCAGCTAAGAGTTTGGAAGACAAATGGATACACAGATTTGTTCTAGCTTTGCTTTGTTTTCCACAGTTGTCATCATTCTAGTACTTGCTGAATATAGTGCAGTAAGCCCATCCAGTGGCTTGGGACCTGTATGGTTGTGATTACTTGTAATTTTTTGGGCTGCAAATTCTGAGTGTTCTGAGCATCTCTTCCCAAAGAGATTTAATAATTATTAAATCTGCTGAGTTTCAAAGTAATTATACATTTATTTTATTTCTGAAACACTGATTACATGCAAAATAACATTTAAATGTTATTTAACATACACGCTTGGCCCTGTATGTCTAAGGTTGTGTATTATACACCACTAAATCCTCTTAAGTTGCTTGAGAGAAGCTAATCATGCCATTTTAAGTAGTTTATAAGCATGATTTGAATCATTAGCCTGGCTTTAATCAAGTGGCTTCTTTCCTCAAAGGGTAGTTAGACAAATGGAGACCAGTGTGGACCCTGGAGAGCAAACTTGAAAGGAGAGAGGCATATGGAGAGAGTCTGAACATCAGTGCAAGATCAGGCTCTGTGTGAAGAGATGCTGAGATCAAACAAGCTGGGCAGCAGTACATGCAGAACAGCTTCTCTTTACTCTCTATTTAGGAGTTGCATACTTAAATACATTTAACAGAGATTCTGTTGTACATCATGCCTTGGATGGGAGAAACATTCTCTCTATCCCTTTTGTGTATTGCTTTCTGGTGGTCTTAATTGTATTAAGAACTGCTGTTTCCTCACTGTGGTCCATGTGCTTTGTTCAGTGTGTGGGCAGGGTGGCCAATGGTGCTGCAGACCAAGCTTTTAGGGGTTTTATGTATACAATTATATGTATATTTACACATGTAGAAATACATATTACACCTGTCCCTTTCTTCCACACACACACAAAAATAAATACCTAACTAAATAAGCATTTGGAGGAGTATCTTCAGGAGACCCTGTGTGACTGGTAGCAGCAGCTGTGTAAAGCCAGCAGAGGGAGCAAACAGCAAGCTCTGCCCTGAGCTGATGTGCAGACACTGAAGCAATTTAAATTACTGTTTGAAATGGACTTTTCATCTCCTGCCCCGTGGGAAGCAATGAACTGTTCTCATGGCAGTACATAGCTTTTTGCAGGATTTTAACTTGGGCTGTGTATGCAGAGGTAGCCTGTATTAACATACACAATTTTGTACACTTTTTGTTTCTTCCTTTTTGTAGGAATGGGCCTTAACAAAGGACAAGTCAGTGAAACACATGGATTTGTGCCTTACTGTTGTGGACAGAGCTCCTGGTTCACTAATAAAACTTCAGGGCTGTAGGGAAAACGACAGCAGACAGGTTAGTATGTCATGATTGCACTCTGCAAAAGGTGGGGAAAACAAGGATGGTGAATAAACAATGCCCTGGTGATGTGTCATATCTTCTGTAGGCTCTACTTTTACTGTTGTTTGTGTGTGGGAAGCTAGGATTCATGGTGTCATCAGGGCAGAATAAGCTTCATCCCAACAGGGCCTTATGTAAAGGTTTCACCCATTGATGTGTAACAGCATTCAACTGCCTCGTGTGTCTTCTGAAAGAGTTTGTATATTCCACAATGTCTTTTTGAAAGGTCTCACTCAGTGAAGTTTGAATATTATGTAGGCTGTTTCTCAGAAGAATGTGTTTTGGCTTTCCTTCTTTTCAGTTTTGGCCTGCTTATAGCAGCCCTAGAAATCATCAAATTCATTTTTATCAATGCAGCATTGTAACTTCATCTATTTCCCATGACTGAGGAAATTCACATTTGCAGAGTCATACCATCTTTTTGATCTAGTCATAAAACAACTCATCTCTTTCTGCTCAGTCATCGCTTCTGATCATCTGCCAGCTTCCTTGCTTCTATATCTGTTTTTGCATACAGGTTACTGGAACACTGTTTATTGATGAAGGAAGGAATATTCTTGCCACTCTTCAGAGAAGGAAACTAAGGAAGCAAGATTTTCTTTATAAGGTTTACAGGCATATTATGGTAGACATACAAGAGAAACCACCCCCCCTTTTTTTTTTAAATCCTGTATTTGGAATTTAGTCTGTCCTTGACATCATCTTGGACAAAGAACTTTTGACAGCACAGATTTCTTATCTTCTGTAGAATTGAAAGGTGTCTGGCAAATTTCTGGATTTCTGTAGAGTTGACTATAGTGAATGTGCTTCTTGCTTCTCTATGCTCAGTATTGTAGTGCTATGTGGATGGACTTTGATTCTCATATTTTTCTTCAGACCAAAGGTGTCACACAGGTAACAGGGTGAGGCAGTGCATTTGAGAAGTTCTGAACTAGAGGGAAATGTGTTGGTGTATTCTGTGTCTTGCAGAGTGTTAGCAGAAAGAACAGCTGTTCTGGCAAGGCTTGCCAGAATGTACATACTCTTACTCAAGGATCATCCAAACTGCTCCTGTTATTGCAGTTTGTACACATTTCCAGGCACAAGCCAGGGAAGCTTATGAAGACTGCAAAGGACATGATGTAGAATTCTTCCTTTTCCTGCTTTTCCAGGTCAATAACTGTATTTTCTCTTCCAGAAATGGGAACAAATTGAAAGCAATTCTAAACTGAGGCACGTTGGCAGCAACCTCTGTCTAGACAGCCGAAATGCCAAAAATGGTGGTCTCACCGTTGAGATCTGCAATCCTTCTTTGTCACAGCAGTGGAAATTCACACTTAATCTGCAGCAGTAGAAGGACTTACAAGCAAAGTGCTGTTTCAACTGAAAAACATTGGGCTAAGTTTTGATTGAATTACTGATGTATTTCTTAAAACTTTCCACGGAACTTATATACCTCAGTATTCCACCTTTATCTGAAAGTAGAGTGCTGAAGCAGACACTAGGGATCCAGGGGACTCGGAGCACTGCAAAGATGTCACTGAGCATTACTTCACAGGAAGAAGGAATTGTGCTGCAGACTTGAACTGTTCCTTTCTGTCTTCAGCTACTACTTGCACAGCAGATAATTAACTCTAGGAACAACTGACGTATTGTAAACAAAAGGATCTGAAGAAACATCTGTGGGGAACAGTGTGGGAGGGTGGGTGGGAAAAATTACTAGGAGAAGGTCATTTGAAAACTCCATTGGAATAGAAGTCATGGTTTGTCATTTCCAGAACCAGAAGTGTCATTTTGAAGTTTCTTTTTTTTTCTCCTGTGTGTACTTGGTAATTTGAATATGAACTTTTCTATGATGGACTCTAAATATAAATATATGAAAGTATATATATTGTCAGCTCCCAATGATTTGTATCAGTTTTCATCATCCTATAATTATCAACAAAGTGATTGACATATGTATAACCAGAAATTGGATTGGAGTGCTAGGAGAGAGAAACTCGGAGGGTGCGGATTTTGTGCTGCTGGGTGTGATGTCCCTGCTAACACTGGATGCTTTTGCTTTGCAAACTGGATCTACTTCTTAACACTTCACCCTCGCTGGAGATCATGAAACTCAGGAGGAGAAAGAAAATAGCAGAGGAAGTCAATGCATCTGCCCAGATGATTGCTTGGATTGTTTATTCCAGCTTGGGAGTTCATCACCTGTGCTCTGGATAATGTTAAACCTGTACTTTATATTTGTGTTGATCATTTCTGTAGTACTTTGTCTTTAAAATATTTCTTCCTTTGTTACAAAATTATATAAACTGCACAGAGCTTTTGTGCAGGTGTATTGGTTCAGCAGAGTTTTATTCTGGGCCCTAATGAGGAAAAAATAGTCTCAAACTCCCCTTTTGAGCTGTAGAAATAAGTTAGAATTGAAACACCACTGACAACAGCACAAGATCTGAATTTTAATTTGCAAGGATGAGCAGCTATGTAATATCTCTGAATTGCACTTGCTTAATTTATAGACCTACTACTGGGGAATTTTCTTTTTTTTTTTTCTTTAAATGTAGCTTTTGAATGAATTCAGGCTTGACTCTGGGAATCAGCCTGGATACCTGCATAGCCTATGTGCTTTTAACCATAGAACTTGTGCATTTTGCAGCTTCAGTCCAGCTGATGTCATTTTTATAAAACAATGCTGTCAAAGATAACCCAAACTTTGACCTGTCCTTTCTTATGTTTGCATAGACTAAATACTTTTTTATTAAAAGCAAATGCTTCAATGAGCTTTTAAAATGAGAAGGAAGGTAAAAAAGTATTAATAAGTAAGACAGTGTTGACAAAAATTAGTGCAGACATGGAATGCCAGGAAGTGGTTTTGGAAAGATGGATCTTGGGAAAATATAAGGGTTGATCATAAGGAGATGCAAAACATCTGCTGTACTGTAGTATGCTGGTACAGTTCCCCTCTTTCTTTGTCCTGGAAGTAGAGTAGTTCCTGATTTTTTGTTTTCCCTTGGCTGTACCTGTGCATCAGGTGTAGAGATGGTACTGTCATGGGCAGGGTGGCTTCACTGTGCCCATAGATGCCTTGTGTGTCTGAAGTTATGACCTGCAGGTACCTGCTCACCTTTTGGATGGGGTCCTGAAATCCAGTCTCACCCATCCATCATCATCTGACTTTTAAAATAAATAATTAATACTTTTTCTCTGCTTATCCACAGTCCACTTTCTCCAAAAAACTTGCCTGTTTTAAAGGCCAGTGGATAAACTATTTTCAGCTTTTAGTCTCTCCCTGTAGCCTTTGACCTAGCTGAAGAACTTGAAGAACGTATTTCATAAACATAGCAATAGATGCCTTCATGTTTTGGAAAACAAATGCTGAAATATGAGCTCAGCAGCAAACCAGTTGTTTGAGGCTTTGGAAAACAGAATTTAAAAGGAAGTTAAAAAAACCTAACCATTCAGCTTCAACTGTGGAAGTATTTCCATTCACAGCTTTGATCTGATTGAGGGTGGTACTAACTGAAGTCAGCAGCTGCAACTCAATACTGACCTGCCTCTTATCTCTGAATCTGAATTGCTAGTAAAGAGAAATTTTTTAAAAAATCCATATTCCATCACTTTAGTCTTCAATGACTGCAATATTCATAAAGTAGGAATATCTTTTCAGTAATTCCCCATGGATGTTGTGCATAGGGGTTTTAATATAGGAGCTGTATGTTTTTCTTTGAGAGAACAGACAAGAAGTGGTATCCTTTTGTTATGTTTACATGACAGTGTGCCAAAGTTACTTACTGTGATTTTAGGGGTTTTTAATGCTGAAGAAATTAATCTGTTTGAAAGATAAATTAAGAGCCCTTGAAGCAAATTGTGATGGAGTCTCCTGAGAACTTTTCTTACTGTCTTCAGAACAAGAATGGTGATACTGTTTATTTTGCAGATTTTCAAAACATAGTTTGGAAACTGTTTTTTTCAGTTGGTTTGAAAAGTCTGCTGTACAGAGCTTGTACTTGTTCATTTTATAGATGGAAACCATCCTTGAAAATTTGTTTAACTTAAATAAAGAAGAACGCTTTATAGATAAGTGTGTGCTGGTTAATAGAGCTGAGTAAAGCCAGTAAAAGTCTGCCTGGAGCTTGTAGGTTGAAGTAGTTTTCAAACACTTCATTTCCCTTGGTTGCTTCAAAAAGTTCCTGTTCTATAAGTGTGTATATGTGGGTGTATATTTGTATTTATGAAAACAGATTTTGTTTGTGTTTCATACTGTAATTTTGAGGAAATTGTCTTGTTTTAGAAGCTGTGTTACACTGAAGAGAGGGCTAAAGCTGACTATAGTCACCTGAAAATACATTGTCAAGGCACTCACTCTCCTGTTCCTGTAGGCCTGAGCTTCTGTAGGTTCCCACTGTGCCCCAGTTTGCTCCAGCAATCCCTGTGGCAGGGCCTGAGCAGCTGCAGCTCTCAGCATCGTGGGGTGCCTGTGCTCAAGGGCTCCTGTGCTCTCCCTGCTCTCGTGTGCAGGGCAGGCACTCAGTGCTGCATGAGGTCATCTAGTGTAAATATTTAAACAAAAAAATACCTTTTTTTCTTTAATAAAGGTTTTTCAGGGAGCAAACACACCACCACTCTAGTTTAGAGAGTTTGCAAATGAACCTGCACCAGGACAGCTGTGGAGGGAGCAAATTCCACTCAGGAGGTGTGGAAGGAGAATTTTCCTGCTGCCTTTAGAAGAAATGGGGACACCAACAGGGCATGGCCTGGCATTCCCTTGGCAGAGCTGGGGTGCAAGCTGAAGGGGCTGAAGATGGGACCAAAAATTTCATCTGCAACCTTGTGTGCAGCCTCAGAGATGCCACAGGGCAGCTTTTGGGGCACATCATTCTTTCCCACTCCATGGCAGCCAGGGCTAGGTTCTTTGCTCCTGGTCTAAGAAACTCAGCTTTGCAGTCAGCCCCAGGGGCAGGATTGGCCAGCAGAACCTGCAGAAGCATCCACAGGAGAGAGGGAAACATTTCCACTCCTAATTGTACTGACAGGAGGAGTTTTGCCTAGCAGCCTGTGGAAAAGGAGAAGTCATGGGTACAAACTTCCTCTGTGGAGCATAAGTCAGTGACTTTCAAAACCTAAATTAAATCAAGGAAATAGGTCTTTAATATTAATGGCTGGCAAAAATAAAAAGGCCTTGTCAAGCTGCAGTAAACAAAAGGAACAGTTTTCCATCTGCTGATTATATTTGAGAATTCAAATGAGGATTCTCTATCTTAAATGCCCTTTAACACCTGGGAGCTGGTAGGTGATACCTAAATATAATTACAATGGGCTTCAGGCAATAGAAGCTTTTAATCTAATCCAGTGTTAAATGTAGGAGTCTGTTACATCTCTGCCTAGAGTCTTCCGTGTTTCCTGTGTGTACAGTTCTCAGTTCATTTCTCAGTGTAAGTAGCAGGAGTGAATGAAGCATCCAGCAATTTTTTTTGCATTGCTGCTGACCAGAACTCCCTTGTTGCCATGTTACCCGAGTACATAGATCTGAAAAAAAGTTCATTTTCTGGAAATTCAGGTCATGCTTTTTAGCAACTTTTTATGCATGGGTTTACTCTGCTTGCTTGTCACTGTGCATAAAAGCAGATATCTTTATACTGCCTTTATGAGGGAATGTTTAAGCTTTACTCTCTGGGAATTTAAAAAGGCATTTAAAATCCTATTTTTTCACAAAGATGCCTTTCTGTATTTGGAAAAGAAGCTGAATTTTGGGAGAGATAAAAAGACTGCAGCCTGCTTGAGGTAAAGACTGTTGTCTTGTTTGAAGTGGATCCTGTAGAGCATTGCCTGGTTCCATTCTGGGTGTTACTGCCATAACCTTAGTTATGTTTCAAGATGTTTAATTGTTGTGCACAAATACCAACATCTACTTTGCCTTACCTAGGTTTATTTTGAATGTAGATGCTGTATGAATTTACATGTCCATGAGTGGCACAGAGGTATCACCTGTGTCCTCCTTCCAGCATGAAACACAGTGAGTAATTTCATAGCAATAGCTTCTTACAGATCACTCTAGCAAGAGGTTTGTTCCTTTCCAGATTCATTTCAAGTGAATGAAGCCGCTGAAAAAAATTCTGGGATAATAGGCCATGATTACAGAATGAGCACAAATGTCAGAGATGCAGCTTTTGTTAGTCTGCACATTTTATTTACAGCTTAGCATCCAGTAGCTATTTTAAGACCTGCTAGTAATCAAGCTTAAAAATTGGGAATAGACTCATTCCACAGATGTTCTCTCTACAGCCCTCCAAGAGGTCTGAATGGGTGCAAAATACCCTTTTGATTTGGTTTGATTTCTTGCAGCACAGCAGCAGGTTGCTGCTCTGTATGCAGGAAGAGGGATCTCTTTGATTTCAAGTTCCTATTTCTACCCAGAAGATGTTTCTAATCCAAGTACTTTTTGAGGTATTTTTTAATTAAAAAGGATCTGGAAGTAGCAAATATCTTTCTGTCAAACCTGTATTAATTAAAGGTCACCTTTGGTAGTCTGGTAAAAACAAGGTTAGAAAATTCCTACCAAGGGTCTGTTGTGCTCTGGTAGTGTGATCAGCACCACTTTTGTAAAATACTTTTCTCAACTTTTGTGCCACCTCTCTCCCTGTGCAGCAGGTTGCTTTTGAAGTGACCAGGGGTGGATTCCTGGTGGCAGCTCTGTGCTCAGCTGAGCCAGCCAGTCTGGGGAAAGGAGTGCTGATCCCTCCTCTCCTCCCTTGGGATAGTGTTTCTGCCCGTTCCGTAAGACAATATAGGGAACGCTGGCAAAAACAAACAAAGAAAATAACCAACAACCCAAACATAGAAAGTGTTGTCACTCTTGGTAGCTGAAAGCCCTTTGAGCTTGGCTTAACTAGACCATAAAATCAAGGCTTATGTTTTTGTAAGACTGAGGTGAAGGACGCTCTGGTTTGCCTTCCAGTTGAGATGCCTATTGTAACAATAATAACAATAATAACAACTAATGCCAAAACAGCCTGATTGCTTTATGTAAAGCCAGCAGCACCTGTAGTATCAAGAGAGGAGGAACAGGGGTGAGAGAAACAAAACGATTTTAAGCTTTGCATCAAGGTGCAAGTTTCAACATAAAGCCAATGTTTGACGGGGAGATTGCTACTAGAAAGGGGTATAACACTTTGGTCTAGACAGTCAGGAGAAAGAAATTGCTCCACCCTGTGTGCAGTTTGTGCTTTGTGTGGCATGGAGGCTCACCATGCTGGTGTCAGGCTCTCTCCCAGATGGTTTCAGAATTGTATGAAGATGTTGCTCTTACTTTTCCTGTTGAACAAGTTATTTGAGAGAGGGAGGCATCTTCAGGTGAGGATCAGAGCTTCTGTCATAGGAGGAGCTTTAACAGAAAATGACATACTCTGTCTTCTTGGTGTCTTGGTAGAAAATATTTTTAAAAAATGAAGCAGAAGAAAAAAAAGGTGCAAAGTGAGAGGGTGTGGAGAAGCAGATGCAGAGCTGCAGCTTAGAATGTATTTCAAAGTCAGTAATTAATAGTTTAAGGAAAAATGAGAGCAAGCTATCCTGTGCTCTACAGCATCAGCTGTAACATCTTCAGCAGTGGTGTCTGTGCCAAGTGCTCAGCTTCTGTCTGGATGTGACCTCTGGGAAGAACTCAGATGTAAAAGACCAGCTGAATTTTCGGAAGTTTTTAGGACGGTTAGTTTTTAAAAATAAAATTTAGGAAGTTTAGACATCTTGAGAAACAGGAAATTTGAGAGTTAGGAAATCTTCAGCTGATGTAATTATCCTTTTGTCAGTTCTTCCAATATAAGTTTGCTATAACGAATAATTGCTTCCAGGCTGAATGTCTAGCTTCAACTGCCAGCCATGTCTCTGCTGATTCTGCTTAACCCCTTAAACCAAGTTTTTATAGAATCAAAGCTCCTGGAATATGATTCTGTCATTTCTTTACTTTTGCCCTTGCAGACTGAGCCCTTCAGCTAGGTGAAAAGCAGGTTTTCCAGGTCACCCATTGCTACAGCTCTTCCCTGAGCTGTCCTCAAGGCTGACAGAAGGCTGATGAGGGGTGAAGGTCCTCCTCTCAACTCCAGAAAAATTGGATGGGACCCCTGTGGTTGTTACTTGTGTAAGATTCCCACTGGTGCATCTCACTCACATTGCTCTTGGGGCTTTGTAAGAAGGACAGCCAGGCAGTGCTCTGAATGATCCTGAGGCTGTTACATCTTCCTCAGCTTCCAGCAAATCCAGTGTGGCAAGGCAAATCATTGTTGGGCCTGTAGCTGCTTATTATTGTGGATGAAATCAGCAAAGAGAGCACTGCTAGATGTCCACGAGCAGTGCTTGCAGGCAGCTGGTCAGAACTGATGCTCTTGAGGGCCTGGCAGTTTGCCCTGGGAACATCCCAAAAATTGGTTGTGCACCTGGGAATCTCTGTGGTTCCCATTCTACAGAGCAGGATTAGATGCTGGAATGGATCAAAGTATTTGTACATTATACTGGTTAAATCATAAGAGGAGAAAATGGAATAAAGGAGACAGACATAGCTCAATTACAAGCCAAGGGGCACAGAGTGGATGCCAGGGGACACATCTTTCCCTGCTAAATCTGAAGTCCTCTATCAGCAAGGAGCAAGAATTGTCCCATTTTGAGATAAAAAGGCAGGGTGCTTGTACAAGAAGGGGTTAGATCATGAACAGTAAGGAGTATATGGATGGAGAGTCAATTCATGCCTGTTTTTTGCAAGTAGTGGGTGAGAAGACAAAAAAAAAAAAAATGTTTCCAGGTACCAGGTGTAGGACACAAGCTCTTCATATTGTTGAAAATTACTCCATGGATGTGACAGCTCTTTCAGTGGAAACCAGTGCTGTAAAACATGCAAATATATTAATGTGCACTGGAAAGTTTCTACACCAGAGATTGATGGGAGCTTGAAGGGCAGGTGGAGGTAATTCTAATTGGTTTTAATTCTGTTGCTTTGGTCTTTCCTCAGGCAGTTGGTTACTGGGTTACGAAACCCTTTGGTCGTGCTGGCTCACATTTTCCACCTGAAGTGTCCTGAAGCTGGGCAAACACATGGATGCACTGAGCACCCTTGGAGCACAGCAGGCAAGAGAAGACAGAGCAGCACCAGAAATGTGCCAAGGGATGGTGCCAGGTGAGCACACCCAGAAGGAGTGAGCCAACAGCTGGTGTCTAATGTGCTGGGTGGAGAGTCCCATCTCCAGCTCTCATCTCAAATTGCTTTTCTTGCTACTTACAAAACGGTGTCCTCAACCTCTCACATAAAATGTGAAGATGTTTCTGGCTGATTTTTATATTATAATGGAAAATGGCTGCAGACAGTTTTTAAATTTCAGACTTTCACATTGAGGAAATATGGGAAAGAAATTCGTCTGGAAAGGATTAGTAAATTAATTTTGTATTTTATTGTGAATAGCAGTTTAGTGCCTTTGGGGACCAAGTTCTACATGATTTTAAGAATTTTATTCCTATCCAAAACTGCCACAGAAATCTGCCCATAGAATTTGCATTTTCAATAGACTTTTAGGCAGAGGATGGCATCTTTGACATTCTGGTGTCTTTTCATTGCATGAGTCCCTGAGGACAGTCTTTGAGAGCTTCTGAAGAAAACAGGTTATATAGAGTTCTGAAAGCTTGCCATGGGATTCACAATTAGCCTGGATGCAAAGCTCTTTGTGCTGCATTTGAATTTTGACCTTCATTATCAGTGCGTGGGGAAAGGCTTGTATGAGCTTCTGGAGATCCTCACCTGGCACAGAGGAGGTCCTGGCTCAAGGTGGGGCACCCTGGGCTCCATTGCTGGAGAAATTGTGACCAAAAGGGCAGGTGGCTTTTGTCCCTGGGAACCCCTGCACTGTGGGACTGGTTGGAACCAGCCCTGGTGTTTTGGCTCATGCCAGTGCTCTGGTACTTCTTTGATCCACGTTGTATGGGTTAAACTCTTCCTGGTCATGAAGCTGAAGATGTGCCCAGCCTGTGTGGAGCAGAGCTGAGCCTGGCAGGAGTGAGCAATGCCCTTGTAGCAATGACCCTCGGATGACTTTCCAGGAAGATTAAAAAAAAAAGAATAGGAAAAGCATTCACTTATATAGATTTGGCCAAATAAAAAGCCATTTCAGGGGGGACACAAAGGGTGAGCCCAAATCCATATGAGTGGAAGGTGACCTTTGTCCTGCTTGCTTCAATTCTGGCTTTGCCTGAAGGCCTGTACTGGAGGAGGCATGGAGCCAGCCTGGCTCCCTGTGCCTGCACAGGCTGGAGCAGGAGTAGCCACAAACAGTGCTGCTGCTCCTGCTGTTGTGTAAGAGCTCTGTTGTTGTGCTGGTGCTCTCTGCTGGGGCAGGGCAGGTTACCTGCCCCTCACAGGAAAGATTTCTGGTGTGAGTTGCACATACAAAAAAAGCAGTCTGAGCCCAAGGTATTCCCAGAGAAAATGCTTGTCTGTGCAGGATGGTTATTTCTGTGTCCATCTATGCATCCCACCCCACTGCTGTTTTGTCTGTGGGAAATGTCCTTCCCTTTCCCAGCAGATGGACTTGGCTTCCCCTGTGGGGTAGGATCAGAGTCGTGCATCCTCTTGGCAGCTCTCTTTCTTTGACTGGGTGCCCTGGAGCATGAATTTCCTTAGGAAAGCCAGAGATGGCAGCAAGACAAGTTTTCTGCCAGTTCCCTTGTTCCAGTTTCCTCCTTTTGGCAGAACAGGATTGGATTTTCTTTCTCACTATTATTATGGGCTGCAAAGAAGAGCTCTTAAATTAGCCCTGAGGAGGTGGAAGGGTAGAGGAATCGCTGTGGGGAGTTTGGTCTGACGCATGTAATAAGCACAAGCTCTGCCTGATTCGACTGATGAACCCTGTCATGGGCACAGCCCTCTCCCCAGTTTGTTTTTGTTGTTTTAATTAACTTTTGGCAGCCATGCCAAATGCAACTCCCACACCTTTCCCAACCACTGCTGCAATGGTACAGTGAAGTTCTTTGGCCACAGCTTGGCTTGGGGGGCTTGGGTCCATCCAAGCAGGCTCCTGTGAAACTCAAGGCTGGTGTGAAAGTGCCTAAATATCCCCCAATATGATCCTTTATCCCCTTTTCCTAAAATACTCCTGGATCCACCTTCTCCCCACTGCTTTGAGCAGCTCAGAGTCTGACAGCTCTGCTGCTCTTCCCACTTCTTTGGGACACTGGTGCACTGTGTGGCCAGAGATGCTCCTGCTGGGAAGGCAGAGTTGGGCTCTTCAGCCACCCAGCGTGGATGTGCACCCATGGGGATACAGATCCAGCATGTGTGACACTGGCCCTGTTACCAGAGCCTCTGAAGGCTGTCCTTCTCTAGGAGAGACTTCTCATCAGCCCCAGGGGCTGTGGAGCAGCTGCACTGCTCTGGCTTGAGGGGACAGACACCCTGGAGCACCTCAGCTGGTGGGGAGGGGAGGGAGGGCAGCACACAAACCCCATCAGTGCCCTGCAGCATCCTTGGGCAAAGCAGGATTTAGATCACCTGCCTAGGGAGCAGTTTGTGCTCTGCTGACTGCCTCTATCACACAGGCCTGAGGTGCTGACAGGAGAGAAGGGCAACTTTTGAACCTCAACTATAACTTCCTTTGACTTCAGATGAAGTGTTATGGCTTGCTTTCAGTGAGGGAAGGGAGCCTTGCAGCCATCCATTTTTACAGAAACTTGCCCTAAGAAGGTGGAGCTGCTCATGCATCCCTGGGTGCTTCAGCCTTTGCGTGGGGCCCCAGAGAGCAGCAGCCACATCACATCTCATCCACTGCGGATTTTCATTATCCACATGAAAAACTGGGTTAAGCTACCTCAGGCAAAAAGAAATCCTGCAGGCTGCTATGAGGCTGTCACTGCTGGAGAGGCTCTGGCAGCTGGGAAAGGGCACTGCTTTCGTGCAACAATGAACCTCACCCTGCTAGAAATAGCTCCTCGAAAAGAAATACAGGAAAGTCCTCTCACTCCCTTTCTGTTGCCTTTTCTCCTTGCAGGTAGCAGGAAAGCCATTTGGTTATCTGCAGCACAGGAGCAGAGCTGGTTGGGACCAGGGGCCATAAAACCAATGAGGCAAAAGGTAGGGTGAGCACATGGGGAGCAGAGTAGGGTCTGGCATGTCTGGTGGTTAAACCTGTTGCACAGGCATGAGGCAGGGTCCCACCCAAGGGATGCCAGACAGCATTTCCAGCTCCCTGGGTTTGGGCTGTGACAGGCCAGCTCCCTTGCAGCCCAATGGTGTTTGGCATCTGCTCCCCCTCACTCAGAGGGAGCCTGGTCATCAGCCCTGTGGGCTGCTCTTTGGGGAAGCAATCAGGGAAGAGTCCCTCCCAGTGCCTGCTAGCTGTTCAAGATCTGTGATTTACCACTGGCCAGCTCAGCCACCACTCTATCTTGAAATTTGGTGGTGAAGCTACCAGAAAAATCACGAGAAACAGATCATATATGCTGGCCTGTGGGAAAAAGTTCCTGAATTTGTTTTGCTTCTCACACATGAGCAACAGAAAGCTGTTGCTGGCAGCCACTGAATCCACTTGAATGTCTGTGCTTTGTGTGTGTTTGTGTGTACTTGCCCCAGGCCAGGGGAGCTTTTTTTGTTCAAAAAAGCAGCTTCTAAAATCACTGTATTGCACCATACATTGAAATTGGCTGCTGTCATCTCAGGCAAGAGAATGCTGCTGTGCATGGGTGACTGGTTTAAACTGTCTATGGCCAGCTTGTTCCACTGGCCAGGAAAGGGCCACAGATGTTTAACAGCTGGTCTGAGTCCTGCTGAAGTACCTTTCACATCCTCCAGGGCCATCTCAAGCTCCTGGCTGCAGTAACAGGTTTTCTTCATTAAACATGCAAGTATTTCCTCTATTTCAGTAAATTTATTAAACCTGACTTGCAGCATTTAATAGCACTACTTGCTCAGCCTGGCTGCAAACTGTGGGTGATCATCCGTGACCAATTTCATAAATACTTGACATTACCTGGTGTCTGGAAAGACAAACTGTGGAACTCTGCAGTGGCACTTGGCAAATTGCTTTTCTGAACAGAGCAACACTCTACCTGTTCAATGTTAATTACAGGACAGGAGTGAAAAAAATGTGATTATCTGAACACAGAAACACTCTGCTGATGTTCTGCCAAGCTACTTGTTGGGATGCCTCTCTCCCACCCAGTATCAGAAGTAGCTGTGTGTTTTAGGTAGTGGTGAGTTGTTGGGCACTGTAATGGAGAGGACTGAAAAGAGATGAATTGGGATGTCAAGGAGAAGAGCAGCACACATACTCTGGAGGAACACCAGCAGGTACAGAATTACATTTCTCTTTGCAAGTGTTGGATGGGGCTTTTCCTCTGTGGCTGGGTGCAAATACAATTGCTTCTGCTTGGAGACCGACTTTTCCAGTGCATATGTCCAACATATAACTATGCCTATTAATTCATGTGTTTGTCTTTATCTCCAACAGTTTCAATCTGAAAAGGCTGGGATACCGATAGACTAGTAGGCAATGAACTTTCCCAGTTCCTGACAGTGATTTGCAATTTATTCTAGTGTGGCTGCCTGCAGATGCTAGTCTTATTCACAGCAAATAAATGTCTCTCCCCTCCCTGCTTTCCCTCAAACCTTTCCATTTTTTGGGGATTATTATTTGGCATCATTTTGGCTGACTGTTTCTAAATTTTGTATGAGTCCAGGAGAAATGGAAGAGGTTTGCTGTGCTGTCTCCTCAAAGGCTTTGAGACAATGTTGCCATCTTAAATCCTGCCTTGTTGCCCCTGGGGAGTCTGAATCTGGCAGGAGGAATATCTAGCATTTCTTTTAAGGTTGCAGTCCAGCCCTGAGCCATAGAAGTGGAAAAAGGAGCATGTTTTGGCTATGGCACCTCGGTGTCTTCACACTACAGTTGGTGCCAGCTGCAATGTCTGCACTGCGGGAAGTGAGTCTGTCTGCTCAGGGGAGATGATGCTTATCCAAGTTTGTGGATTGCCAATTCCCCCTGAACCTGAGAACGTCCACTGCTGCTGCTCTTGCTTCTTTGATGAAGGACAGACTGCAGATTCCCAGGCAAAATCTGTGACAGGAAACATAATCTGCAAAAAGAGCTGTAGTAAAATACATGAATCCCATGCCAGTATCGCTGGTGCAGGTGTTCTGAAGAATCCTGCCCAAGCCCTCACCTGGGGAAGTGGGAATATCAGAGAAGTGAGAGAGGTTTCTGGTTTCTCAATTCCCATCACCTTTTGTGTATTGATTTCTTAAACTCTCATTCCCAAGACAGAACTGTGGCTGTGCAGTAATCTAAGGGAACTGCTGCATGGAGACTGTCTCTAAAAAGAGAGGGGAGATAGCTTTGCTTTGCAGGGGTCTGATGAGATGCCATTCATTACTGTCTGTAAAGTGCTTTTTCAAATCTCGGGTGAGGGTGCTTTAGGAGAGTCTGTGCTTTGAGTTGCTGACAGCTGGGGGTGTCCTCTGCAGTGTCTGTGAGGTGGCAGCTTTATTCTCTCTGTTCCTCTCTGGAGACAGAGGGACAAGTGGAACAGGATATTGGAAAACACTGCAAAAGGGCATGTTACGTTTGGCTTAATTAATAAAGACCATGTTGTTGGAATTAATTGCTAATTCTCCTGAAAATAATTTCACAGGAGATTGAGTTACTGTAGGCCCTGGCCTGATCTGAGTGGATGGCAATGTTGTAAATGACAGCACCAAGGTAACGTGTGTGTCTGTGTCGATCAGATCCTGGGTTTCATAATTTCATAAATTAAATTCCTTCTTTTATTCAATTAGTATACTAAAGACGATTTGCATTGCTTATTGTACCTCTGATGGCGTGACCTGATCAGACACAGCGCTAGCTCAGGTCACAGCACATCCAGGGAACAAAGTGCTGTGCTGCTGGGGGCGACTCCGCAGCCGTGCCAGGGAACAAGGAGAAACCCTCCTTTGCTTTATGGCACAGCTGCACTCTCAGCTGGTGTGTTGCTGCTGTCCCTGCAGGGGCCTGTAATCCTCTCCTGGTGCCTCCTGCTGTGTGTGCCCAGGGAATGATGCAGAGAGGCTCCCGTGCGGGGCTGTTCCCGTCCCAGGGAGCCCTGCTCTGAGCCAGGTCATGCTGATCCATCACCCTGACGGTGCACCCACACATTTCCAGGCTCTGCACTCCTTTGGGATGAGCCAGCCCCCACGCTGAGCTGCAGGCACGCAGGGGTTTGATCGCTCCTTCAGCATGGATGTGGCGTCTCACAGCAGAAACTCGTGAGTTCCTCCCCTGCTGCTCAGCAGTGACTGCTGCGGTGCAAAAAACACGCAGCAAAGGGGAAAAGGAGCCTGTTTCTTGTGTGAAGGGGACAGACTGTCTTTCAAACCAGCATTAAAAAGGGCTGCCAATGCAGCTACTTACATGTTGAAAAGGTTTCTGAGATCTTGGCTGTGTTGAACAGCCAGAATCTCTTGTGTCCCCTTTTGTGATACTAAGCAATTTCACAAAAATAGTCTCTGATGGACTGGGTCCATAAAGACATCAAATAGGTCAAGGGGATTGTTGCTGGTTGCTTCTGTTAATGTTTTCTTTTCCCTGGAATTCTGGCTTTTTCTTAGTACAGCTTAGGTGCAAACTAAATTCCTTCATGTGGAAAATCCAAGACGCTATGAAGAAACACCCTGAGCAAATCAGACAAATCTGAGCAAACCAGACATGGCAGCCCGACAGAGCCTGGCCAGAGGTCAGTGTTGAGCCACACTCACACACCTGGAATGCTGGGCAGCCTGGTCCCAGTGGAGCCTTTGCAGCCAGGGGAAATGAGGGACACAAGGCATGGGGGACTCCTTTATTGTGGCTGCTGGCAAAGACCGACTGTAACCCCACTCCTGTGTTCTTGCAAGGCTTCTGCTGCCTTGTGGAATAAGGTTTAAACCAGGTCCTAGCAACTTGCTGACCTGGAGCTGTGAAACAGCAGCCATCTGCAGATCACACATGCCTGATTTTTCCTGCAAATGCCACTCATGTGGCATGCAGGTCATGGGTTTGGTGGGTACCACTGGTGGTACAGACAATGCTCACCAGGAAGAGCCAGAGCAGTGAGGGCAAAGGGCTGGTTCTGTTCAGCGTTGATATTTGAGAGCTGGGACAGCTCTCCCTGTCCTTGTGTCCGCCCTGCTCTGCCCTGAGGTGCCTGTCAGGGTCAGAATGGCATGGCAGGGGGAGACAATGGTCCCCTTTCCTATGTCTGTGTGCTGACTACACTGAAAGGCTTTTTCAAGTCAATTTTTTCTAAAGAAAATGCCTTTGTCCCCAGTGGCTGGACAGAGATGGGAGGTTTATGTTTCTGATGGTCTTAGAGTGTGAACCTGTAACTTATCTTGCAGGATATTCTCTACATCCTTTCACTTAGGCACCCAGAGCATGACCAAACATCTTCCCCACATATTTCAGAAAAGAACAAGACAGGAAAAGCAACGGGTAATATATCTGACTGTATTTCAAAGTTGTTGATTGTAAACAAACTTTGTTGAAGAAATAAAATCACATGACAAGATATCAGAGTGATACTATAAATCAATTTTGTTATTGTTGCCACACTTCACATTTTTGGAACTCGGAATTCAGCTTATGGTGTACAAAATTTGTAAAAATTTATTGCAAGCATGCCTTTGTGTAGAACAAAACTGGTGTCACAAAAGTAGTTCCCTGTCCCATGCAGAAACACAGCTGTGTGTCTCTTACTGTGAAGAGGTCACACACCTGCATTTCCTGAAAGACTTGGCTGTTATAAAATTGGTCTGAGAAGATTTTTAAAAAGAAAAAAAAAAAATTTGCAGTGTGTATTTTACCTCTGTAATTTATGCTTTCAACAGAAATCTTCAGAATTATAAAGAATATGGAATTTGCAACAGAACCGCAGCTGCTGATGGTGTGAGCACAGCCCAGTGGTCTCGAAAGCACTCAGCCTGCTAAGGCCCATCTTCACAAGTGGAACTGTCACTGCATTTGATGGAATGTAAGTTGCACACATTGAAAAATAAATGAAAACAAAATGTCAATGGGGAGACTCCTTCTCCAGAATCCCCATTGTTCCTGTTTCTAGTGTGGTGCTTCCACAGTCTGTAGCTTCCATGCTGTGCTGACATGCAGCAGTGCTGTGACTCCAAGGCTGACGACTACGGAACACGTATAGCCTAAGGAAAGGCATGGAGTGAGGCAGGGATGTAGCCAAAGCAGGGTTTGTGTCACTCAATAAGCTGTGCAGACTGGTTATGTTAAACATCAGCCTTTTCTTTAATTCAAAGGCAGCAGGAGAGGGGGGTATACATGCTGGAATGATGAGAGTTAGAAGGGATCACGTGGCTCCTCTCTCTACATGTGCCCATCCTCTGAATTTTCTTCTGCCTTCTCAAACCCACTGTTGAACTCCTCCCTGTGTCTGTGTCTACATCCCTTCAATGCTGATTAGCCACACCTTCACAGGACCAGAATAATCGCTGGCATAAACCTGAGTTTTGTTATCTCTGATACCAACCCCAGACCATGGGATCAAACTATTTTTTTTATTTCAGTACTGAAATGCCAGGCAAATATTTGGTTTATATCTAGAAGAAAAATCCAGGTGGCAAAATAAGTCAGAGAGACCTGCGAACTGTTTTCCATCAAATGAGCAACTATGTTTCACAGAGACATGCAAATTGTTCAGCAGTCGTGTTTTGCAAATGCCTTGACACAGATTATTTGAGAACAAGACCACAAAGTTACTTTGACACAAGTGGGTTGGGGTTCTGGACAGCTGAACCTAGTGTGCTGTGCTTTGCTTTTAAACTTCCAGGCTTATTGAGGGGAACTAGTGGAAACAGGTCAAAATTCTCTGAAGGCCAGAGCACACTGTAAATACTTGAAGTGTGAAAGCATTTGCCAGAGTGTTTATTTTAGAAACAGAGTTGCAAGGGCTGGCAGCAAACTGCATAGGCCTGGAATTTTCCCTTTCCTAGAAAACCTTCTGAGAGCAACTTGACTATGAAGTCTGCTTGTCCAAGGAGCTTGGATTGCAAACTGTGATCTTGTGTCTCCCCGGCTTTTTTCCCCCGTCAGGTCCTGCCCGTCATGGTCATGCAGCACAGCACGACAGTCCTCTCCCTCCGGGTTCCTCACCCAGGGCCCCCAGGCATCCAAGGCTGTTCAGGTACAGCAAATGATGCTCTCCTGGGTCTAGTTTTCACACTGCACATCATGTGGACCACTCTGACATCCAATACAAGCAATTATTACTTCAAAAGAGTGATACAAAAGGGATTTATCACTTAAGGCCTTTTAGTGATACCTAACAGCTGTTCACCGAACCCATCAGAGTGAAAGGGCTTCAAAAACAAAGCAAAACACAAAGAAAATCCCCAGACCCTGTCAAAGGTCTCTCTATGACAGCAACACAGAGCTGAGGACTATTACAGACATGCCAGCTGGAGCAGTGGGTGTGGTGCTGCTGAAACCTCTTTGGGGTCCATCCAGACCTGCTAGGACAGCACTAATGGGGAAAGCAGACAACACCTTCACAGTGATTGCAATCAGAACAGCCTGCAGAAACAATACCCTGTTTCATCTGAGATCTGCAAAACAGCAGAAAGGACCAGCAGAGCAACATTACAGAAGTAAACTGAAGGGCCAGCTTTGTGCTTTCAACCCTTCCAGACTGACCAAGAACCTGCAGGATGCTTTGGATATGTTCGAAGTGCAAGGAATGAGGGAAGCAAAGGAAAGTGTGCAGCAGGAAGCTTCTCCAGGGCTAGATTTGCAGAGAGGCAAAGCTGTCACTCAGAAGAAGAGGAAGAAATCCTTTTTACAAAGCACAGCTGTTCTCAACTGTTTCCCAGCAGTGAGGTGATGATATGAAGGTGCTACCAGTTCATGATGCTTCTGATGCTTACAAAGGTAAGTTTAGGAAGAGTTGTGACAAGAATGAATATGTATCAAGTAGCACTGATGACAGGCTTGCTTATGAGTAGATGATGTGATGTGCTGGTGCAAGTATCCTAGTTAACAGCAGGCCAAATATATACCTGTTTTGGGTTTAGAGTTCCTTGCCCTTGTGAAACTGTGAACAGGCCTTCGACACTTCAATGTTTTCCTCAGTCAGACTGAGATGAGCTTGTTTTACAAACAGCCAATCTTACATCAGTCCGAGCACAAAGGAAGTGCCATGGCAAACTCCATTACAGAGGTGGATGGAAGACTTCATATTCCATCTAAGCCTCAGTGACTTTTCTTAACTCAGTAATTATTTGTCTGAATTTCACATTGATTACTGGGCTATTGCAGGGCTTCAGATTTTCCATATATCTAAGTTCCTCTAGGCTTGTTGGGCTCCTACATTTTATCAAACTGTCTCTTACCTTTAGTGCAATTTGGTTTTAACTCATGCTAGCCTGTATGAAGGAACCTGTGCTAAGTGCCACAGCCCTTACTTAGGGGGAAATTATATTTGGCATACTTTCATTTCTAGTTAGGAAAAGTGCTTTTGAACAAGAACCAAGTCATTGAAAACATAGAACATGGTATTAATTAGCAGGAGAGCAAACTCCACTTTGCAGTTTCATCACCCCCCTTATCTGTGCTGTGCCTTGGTGTCTGGTAGGAAAGGAAAAGCTGTGATAAGCTAATGATGTCTCATGAGTGCTGAGGTTGTTACAACACTTTGCAATCCTTGCTTGGAAAGTACCAGAGATGCACAGAATTATCAGAGCAGCATAATCCCCCAGTCCCCCCTTGTCAGTGGAATCAGCACTGCCACAAGGGGACTAAGGAATGGAAGAATGAGATACTGGAGGTTTCTTTCACTACTCACTAACTCAAGACAGATTTCTAAATAACTGTTAGAAAGAAAGTAACATCTTTGGGGGGAAAAAAAGGCCACAGAAATATATCTGGAGGTAAAGAACAGGAATGCTGTTTTTGAGTTGCTAAATTCAATTTTCTCTAGAAATTACCTGAAGAAAAAAAAGTTGTACTTCTATAAATTATGATTCCTAGACTATTTGTATATAGAAAGGTTGGGGATAGAGACTAGAAACAGAAAATGGAGATGAGATTTCTTTAAATTGTGCCCTATTGTCAAGTGTACAGATGGACTGAAGTAAAAAGTGGCAGAATTCCTGCAAGCCCTTGAAGCATTTTTCAACAGAGACAACAGTGGAAACCACTTCCGAGTGGCTTCTAAGCTCTGTCAAGTGTGGCATTACACACTGGGAAAAGAAATGTTTTCCAAGAATGGATCGTGGCATGACAGACATTTCCTGAAAGTAGTGTGCATAGAAGGTGGTTGGTATGTCCTACTGATGGTCTCGGTTCTTTGAAATAAAGTTTGCATACCATGAACAAGTAATTATCGGTTCTTAGAAGTACAGTTCTAAACAAGTAAGTATCAGTTTTTAGAATGTCAGTGAAAATTCAATTAAGCAGGAGAGAAAGGAGCTATGCTGTGCTCCCTTCACTACTTCAGTGTTGAACTTCTTTTTTTTTTTTCCTGAAAAAGTTTAGAGACATTCCTCTGTGACTTAGTTGGCATTTCGACTGCATTTTACCTACTGCTAAGTTCTCAGATCTCTTACCCAGATTGTCTTAAGGCTACAAACAAACCAAACTATAACTTCACAAGCTATTGCACAATTAGACACACACACACACACACTATAACGAGCATCCTTGCACTACTTTGAGACTTTTTCCCCCCCTTTAATTAGGGAGAGGCTTTAATGTTACAAGCAGGTGGGGAACCAAATCTGAGTAAGCCAGTTTGCAGTAAAGGAAATAATCCTGCACAGGCTGAGCTGCAGTTGACAAACTTTAGCCTTTAAAAAATTATTCTATATCTTCCTTAATTACTTTGCCTTGGTTGTAGTAACAGAAAAAGTGCAAGATGCTTCTTCAACAAGGATAAATCTTCATTTTCCCCAACCCTGTCCACTTCCAGTCAATAAAAGGAGAAGATGAGGGGGAAGAGTCATCTGTAGATATAGACTACACTTTGGTGGCTTTTGCTTGTTGGCTTCAAGAGCCAAAATTCAGATATTTTATACATACAAATATATATAAATATTTTTGCTTACTTATGGAATGTTTGTGCATGATAAGAACAACAGTTCCAAATGATGAGGGATGTTTAAGGCTAAGAAAATGAAATTCATTGCAAAGCTATAATTTTGTTTTCATTTTTCTCCTTTACAAAGGAGACCAAAGCATCTTCCCTGTAATAGCCACTGTGTAATCCCCCGTCAACACCAATTCTAGGGAAAACTACTCAGGACCCAGTCCCTGAGGCAAAAAGGTTGGATCTCATGATTTGAGCTCAAGTAATCCGCATAATTAACTTCATACATTGGTGAAAAATTAAATATTTCAAGGCCTACAGCCATCCAAAAAAAGAAGAGGCATTTTCTGTATGGGATGGCCTAGATCCAGGCCTTTAAGCATACACAGTTATGTAACAATTGGCCAAGGGCTCCAGATTTATCCCAGGGGCTTACAGCGTAGCTGGAGAGTGGTCTGCCTACTCCTCAGAAATGCCAAGTGGCTCCAAGGTGGTCTTGGAAACCATCCCATGTCTGCTGGGGGCATGGGTATCCTGCACATAGCCCAGCATGGCATGGGAGTGTAAGGAAGCCAAACTCTTCATTTAAGCCATCCCATCAGTAAAGTTCCAGCCATACTTTTCCTTACTGCCCCAGTTTCAACTACCATATAAATTTATGGGATATAATGAGCTAGTAGCTACACTTCCTGATCCAATATAGGCTGGCACTGTCTGAAGCAGGGAGCAATAAGAACACTCTGTGAAATTTCCTGAAAAAAAAAGAAAAATATAGGTTTATATTGCTGAACATTTATTTTTCATGCTTCAGGCTAGCTGCTGTCTCCCTTTGAATACTTACAAGACTGACAAGAACCAGCTATCAAACACAGTCTGAAGAGGGGTGGGCTCAGTTCTCTGCAGGGTCAAGAAATTCTGAACTCATCCTTGAGTTCCTGTGCAGCTTGGCATTGTCAAGGGCTAGAGTGGTACAAACCCACCTCCTTCTTTTGTGGTTAGGAGGCCTCAGTGCACAGTTTTGTCCTTTCTCCCATGTTTCCAGGTGGAGATCTTGTGGACTGAGCAGTGAAAAGGATGCTTAGGAATCTTGCTGCTGTTCATTGTGCAGCTGGCAGGCAGAGCAGGATGTGTGGGACAGGCTCCAGGCTGTCCAGAACCACCATGGAGTCAGCCATGGCCAGACCCTTCTCTCCTTGCAACCGGGTGAGATCTGCCTCTAGGTCTATGCCAAACAGTAAGACTTTGGTAGAAACAGAAAGGTGTCAGTGCAAGGATACTCCATGGGCTAGTCATTCATTTACTAACCCCTGCTGGATTCTTCCTCTCTTATTATTTACATGCTATGCATTTGCATGTCATAGAATGATGAAATATGAGGAGTTTGCAAATTTATGTTGGTTACCCTCTACTGCCTCTGGTCAGATAGATGCATGTAACCTGCTAAGATTTACACTGATGAATCAATCATTCACTCCATTCCTCTTGAATCAACTCAAGTCATTCTTTGGGAGTAAAACTTTCAGGCTTGAGTCCTCTAATCAACGTGGTTTCTGCCCTGTAAGTTAATGCAATTCTGTTTGTGCCCATCACTGCTAACCTTCAGAATACAGAGGTTTTTGATGATTGAGTTGTGGATTGAAATCAATAAAGTGTAGAGGGCAGGGTAGTAGTTCCCCTCAGTATTGATTCCCTCGTTTCAATCATACCTCTCTCTCAGCATTTATTTCTGAAACTCCAGTGGCTTTCAGATTCCACGAGCACCAACATGGCCTTGACCATCAGCTCACGATGATGCTTGTCTTCTACAGTGTCACTAGGAACACAAGAACTCTTTGGGCTTGCTCTATTTTAGCAAGGTTTAAGGTTGGTTGCAACTGGACTTCTTTCCTTTTCTAAGACACAATGCTACGTTATTTTGCTAAACATGTAATCTGCTTAATTACAACTACTGTGCCAAGCCCTGAACTCTACCAAAAGGAATTCCTACAGAACACCCCACAGTGATAATGGGAAAACATTGGCTATTAGTGACTTTTTTTCCTGCCAACTGTGCACCAAACAAAATTCTAAAGTGGACCAAAAAGGTCTTGACAGTTACCAAAGAAAAAGCAAGAAATTATTGTTCTTAAAACTTTAACAGTCCATTACATTAGCTTTTTAAGCAACATTTAAGATACAGTTGAAATCAAGAAAAAATCTAGTTGGTATATTTTGATTTCTCACCTGTACACTGACCGTGGCAGTTAAGATGTGAGGCAGTATTACTTACTGGTTTACTCACTGTTAATTACAGTAATTAACAGTAATTAATACGTACAGTGTTAATCACTGTTTGTGTAAAAAAATGTTTCATCATGGTGAAAAAAGAAAATCACTGTAATGTATTTGTCATTTTAAATTCACTAATGTACTTAGTTTCTCCTACTTTTCCTGTGTTCTAACTGGGATCAAATTGTCATTATGTTACATTAATAAAAACAAAGGGAAAAAAAAAAACCACAGAAAGAAGAAATCATGACTGGTCCTCAGTTCCTGGCTGCCTGCCTGTGAAGGTGGTGTTTGTGCAGAGCCTGCTGCAGTGTCCCTGCTCCGCCTGTCCCAGCGGAGGACAGCAGCAGCGATGGGACGGCAGCCGCGCTCAGCCACAGCCCACGGGGCAGCCGCACGGGCTTGTCCCAGGATTTAGCAACTCCCAGGAAGGTGCAGAGTTTCCTGTAAGGCCCATCTAGGACTGCTGAGCTGTGCCAGCTTCTGACAAGCTCTTGGCCCAAGAGGAACTTTACAAGATGACCCTGTTCAACAAATAGCATTGAGATGACGGCTAATTGAAGTCTGTTTTCGGTGTACAGATTCCCACAGGGCATTCACATATGCAATTTTGTGTCAGCTTTTCCAGTGGCACTTTCTGCATGAGATGTTTACATCCAGCTGATACTAGGAACAAAGTCTGCACCTCTCTAGTGGCATCACTTGGCATTTTTGGATGACAGCACTGGTGGTGTCACAAGTTCCTTGCTTTGCTGCTCCAGGTGTGGTATCTTCTGCTTTCCCTCCAGCCCCTGCCTACGCCACCAAAGCAAAGCATCAATGGGTGGGTGAGGTGTCCTCCAAGCCCAGAAGCTCCTTTACAAGTCTTTCACCAAACTGTGCACGGCTGTACCTTGTCACATGGTAGGCCTCTGACATTTTGTAGAGGATGTAGGCATTATTTATAGCGATGCTGATGGCAAACCAGAACACTTGTTGCCAGGTCTTGTTTGGTTTGTGGGAAATGAAATACCTAAAAGCCAAGAAAAGAGGGGAAAACATTGTTCAGCCAAACAATTGCGGCTGGGATGCAAGAAATCACCCCAAAGATCCTGCAGTCCCAAAGGAGAAGCAGACATGGGACTTAACACCTGGTTTAAGTATTATTTAAAGAAATTTTGTACAACGTATTTGACAGACATTAACAGCAAATTTGCACAATTTTGGACATTTCTGGTAGTATGTAAAAGAGCAGACCTCCTTGCTCTCAGAAGCAAACTTCAGCAATAATCTCACCTCTGTATCACTCCATGTAAATAAGAGTACTGATAAATATTCCTTGAGCTCACCCATGACAAATATCCTTGTGATAGGAGATGTAGGTCTAAATCCCTTGAATTTGTAACTAAAAAAAAAGCCTCAGTCACATTACATTACAGTCTTGGGAAGCTTGCTGATGCTTCTCCTCAGGTTTATTGTGAGCAAAGGATGATTGCTGCTGCTGCTGTCAACAGTAGGTGGGAGGATGTGGGGGCAGAGCGAGAGCGTACACTGCTGGTAGGTGGACCACAAGGCAGAACTAGAAAGGACTGACATCTTTATATTTAGGTTCTGACTAATTCTAGGACTGCCAGAATATTCTCTCTTCAGTCATAAGATTTCCCATTCTCCCATTTTCCTACTTTCATTTTTTTAGTAACCATTTAAATCTACTACCCCAGCTTTTTTCCACATTGATTTCCTCAGACCAGATCCCAACATCATCCTCCAGCAACCATCTCCTCTCCTCTTTAATATATTCTACTGAATTCTTGCTGTCTTGCCCAGAGCTGGCTTGGAAAATCTGTGCTTTTTCTCTTTTCTCAATTTCTAGTTCTTGAAATCTTCTGTACCTCATTGCTATTCCCACAGCCAAGCTTCACTACTGCTATTCTTACTCCCTGCTGTTCCTCCCTGCTACATTAAGAGCTAACACTGAGGACACCAACTGGAATTCAGGAGCCAAAAGTTCTACATTCTGTCTCTCTTTGTGTAGATCAGCTTTACATGCAGAACTGAATGTCTTTTTCCTTCTGGCTCCAGGTGATGCAAATATCACCAGGACAGATTATAAACTAAACAGCAGCTACTGCTAGAGGTGGAGAGCTGAGCTAGCCCGAGAGACGTGTGGGGCTGGTAGACCCTGGTTGAATTCTCTATCAGTCTGTTGGCTCATCCTCCCATCACTTATTAAAGGTCATTTATAAGATGCTCATTTATAAGTTGCAAAGGATCTGTGTCTCAAAATTTCTTTTTTTTTGTCTGATGGATGGGTAGACAGAGCCAAACCAAGACCAGCAATGTAGTTCCTGCTTTGTGCAGAGCCAGTATCTGATCTTTGATTTAAACAGAAGTTCTGTCAGAGAATCAGTGAAAGCAGCATTGGGCCCTCACATGCAGCTCAACATGAACAACTCAAACCTTGCAGCAACAGAGAAGGTGTGAAAGAGGTACACACAAACATGCACATCTTCTTACTTACTTGCTGTATTTATCATCATATTTGCAGATATAGCTAAGGTGAGCAGCAAAGGCTTCAACTGCCAGTGGGCATGGAATTTCTCCGCTTTTTCTCTTAATTATAACTCCTGCATCAATTAGAAACATAACAGTTTTAAACTGACATCATAATTCTAGCTACTGAAAAATATGTTTTCTATATATGGCTTATAAAATAAACATTATTGACAGTTTTCCCCCTAAAGCTGGAAAATTATCTGTAACAGAGATGCTAATTTGATTTCTTTTCCCACAGCTAGTACATTGAACAAGTGGAAGTAGAAGAAGAGGGATCATTTTTAGTTGGAAATGAAAAGGTGTTAGACACAAACATCTTTAGCATATATTCAAAGGAACTCACACATTCCTGTAGTCCCACAGCAGCCCCCTATAGACAGTGTTAATCTCTCCTTTTTTGGGTTACAAGAAGTTGTGGTCACCTCTAGAGCAGTAACTTGCTGTTACATGCTTTGAATTCTGGAGGTCCCAAATTAGTCCCTTGAAATTAAATCCTTTGCTTATCTCCACCCATGGGGGCCAACAGGGGAGCTTCTCTTCCCTGGGTGCCAATTGACACAGAGAAGAAAATACAGTGAGAAGTGGCCAACTGGCTGAACTCAGGAAGAGAGAAGTGAGGCTGGCGGGTGATTGTGGTCTCAGAAATGAAAAGCAGCCTCGTTCCAGCTGTGGGGAGCCAGAGCTCAGAAGTACCCATAGGTTGCTCACTGGAGCTGAGCACACATTTCTCTGCCTGCAAGTGCTGTTTCCTGTCCTGTCTCCATAGCTGGCTTGGTAATTCAGCTCATCATAGGGGATGGCCATCCTGCCTACTCCAGAAATCCGTGGAAAGTCAACAGGCATCACCCTGCAGCCTTCTACCAACCACTTTTTGCACAGGCAGGTGCTAGAGCAGGTTACTCCAGAAATCGAGTCTATCTTTGACCTGGCCTTATCCAACACTCCTGCAATATTTGTAAGTCCAATGCCTTCCTAAGAAACTCCCCTAACTCTTTTCTGGTGTATTGCTCCTGGAGAAAGCTCCCTGTAGGAAGGAAGGGTGGGTAAAACAAACTTGGAGCATGTTCCCTAACTTTTGATGTTATGCCCCCACAGGTTTCAATCGTGGGCTCTCCAGGGTGTGGAGCACCACTTACTCCATGGCTATGGCACACTGCTCAGTGAGGCTCCCTTCTCTCAGGTACAACACTCTTTTGTCCAGGTCTAGAGAAGCACAGGGCTGGTTGCATCCTTTCTCAGCATCATTTCAGGACAGGTACAATCCTTGGCTTTCTCATTTCTCAGTCTTTCCAGACAATTTCTTCACTTTCCTTCTCCCAACTCTTTTCCAATCAGCCCTTAAATGCTACTCACGTTTTGATTACAGACTTCACCATTTCATTCCTCCAGCTGGAAGTCTCATTCCATCCATTATCTCTGTCAAGCCCCCTGTGCTGTCCTAGCTGGCAGACTCTATTTTGGAGCTAGTATGCGACATACTAAATGTCATGCTACAGCTGAGCCATGCAGAAATTTATTTGGGGTGTTTAAAGTCTGATTTTTCAAGAGTCCAAAATTATATTACCTCTGAATTGCTCAATACGCTCTCCTTTCACCTCTGCCTCCTCAGGCTGGGTGTAAATGTAGCCCAAGGTGTGGGGGGGGAAAACCAATCAAACAAAGAAATTTCTTCATTACATTCATGTAATTATTATAGTGTGGTTTTGATTCTTTTAATGAGTCCTACACATATCTGGCCAGCATGAGGTAAAAAGAACTGATACACCACCAGCCTGCTGCATTAGTGCTGCAAAATCACTTGTCATCTCATCAGGGCAAGTCAGGGAAGGGTAAGTATGTTCCCAGTACAAGTGTTTAAAAAAAAATCACCTTCTTTCTCCTCTTGCTCTCTTCTCTTTCTTCCCTTTCTCTTCCTTTGGAGAATTTGTATTTCCTTTGCAATTTGCTTTGTATTCATAATCTTTAAAGGAATGCATTGCAGTGGCAGAACCATATACTCCCTTATCACTTTCTATTATATTCCGCATAACATTCCCCTGTTTTAAGAATATAAATAGCTGTATAGGCATACTATTTTTACCTTTCCTAGGCTTGTTTCACAGCCATAGCCCACCTTCCCAGGGAAGACAACTGCCAGAGCTGGGTCATTCCTAGCTGCAGGTCTCTGTGGCACGTGGCCCTGAGCTGACTCATCGGCACATCCGATGGATGAGCCATTTCCCCTCCTGGTCCTCCCCCAGCACTGCTGTGTTCCCATCCCTGGCAGCACTCCAGGGAACACACCACCTGCACTGCAGCCACAGCCTGCCTTTGCTTCCATGCTGGAAAGGGTGCTGACTGCCGGCCTCCATCCTGTTACCACAGAAAGGCATCACCTTTTGGCTTTGGTGTTCTTTTAACCTTTTTTCTTTTTAATTTCAATTTCTAAGCTTTACGCTTGTGAAGCAAGGCTTGAGAAATACTACCTCAAATGAAACAAGCCAAAAAACAAAGGTTTACATATGTTTGTTTCCTGAAAACACGGATCCTAAGCCTATCTAGAGTAATGCATTTTTGAAAATGGGAGTCCCACTAATACCAGCACTTGCACCCATCTTGTCAAACCCTGAGATTTCATAACAGTATAGAACAAGGGGCATTTATTGATCCAAGTGCTATCTGGATTTTTATCAGGACTTTGATTTCTTACAGCTCTTTATCAGAATTGCCAACATTCAGCGTTGGACAAGGTCCCATGATTGAGGTCTTCCCAATGGGGTCCTCCAGCCCCATCCCTAATCTCACCATACTTGGACACAACCTCCTAGTCTCACAAAGGAGACATGGAAAAGGTAAATTGAAACTCTAAGCTTATCCATTCTTTGGATAAGGAAAGGAAACATGCTTTTTAACACCATACTTCTTTCCCCAGATTTTCCAATTCTGGGCCAATCTCAGAAGCTGATTTTTTCAGGAAACTGGACTGTCACCAGTCACCTGTCACTCCAGCTTCTCCTGGAGTAAGTACCACACAGAGAGTCAAACAACTGCTTCATACAAGTGTGATTGCTCCACAACATCTCCCATCTTCTCACAAGTCACTTTTGAGATGCCATCTGCAGCTCTTTATTCCTTGCACATGTGGCCCAAGCTCTGTTTTCTATGCTTAGTTATTGACTGTTTAGCTTTTAAGTAGGGCTAGTTGGTGAAGAGCAGCTGTGGAAGTTATTCTCAGAAAGAAGCTACTTAAAAAGATCTTGGGTTCAACAGTTTTTTGCTGAAGATGTAATTCTGGGCATCCTACTGGGCAGCATGTGAGGGTGCTGCCTGCTCCATCCTGCTACATATGCAAGGTAGAAAAGATTGCAATTATCTCTAGAACACAATAATGGAGATGCTGAGGAAGTGGGCATCAGATCTAGAGTGAAAAACCAAAATGCAGCCTTATCCAACAGGTGGGGAGATTTCAACCAGGACACAGATGACCTGCTTTAGAGTAAGTTAACTTTTTAATCTCTGAGGGTCCCTATCTCTTTTGAATTCTCACTTCTTCTGTAATACAAGCCCAAGGAAATTTAAAGCTTAAGAGCAATTAAAAATCTGACTGGATTTTGTTCTAGGCAGAAACCACATACTTGATAGCAGAGTAAGCAGGATATGTTTGCAAGACCAAAGGAATTAGATCCATCCTTGAGTATCTGAGATGATGTATTGTGACATGCTGGTTTAAAACATCCATTATAAATAACCTGCTTCATCTAAGAATAGTATTCATAGATCTGCTCTGACAAGTGTACTGCCCTCCTGGTGCCTCTGGCTTGGGTGGGATTTGCACTCCAAGTACAGGCAAGATTTACCTTCTTGACTTTTTTTAAAATTGCAATAAATAGTTAATTATTAGCTATGTCCACCTCTTTCCTCATCCTAAGTGTTCTGTCCACCATCTCTTGCCTACTGTTTCTAAGGTTTTCTCTTCATGGCCTCCTCCAGCCCACGCACATTTACACTCAGCCAAGTGCAAATGCACTGTGCATCACCAGACAATCCCACTGGCACCAGTCTCTGTTCAACTAGGCCACGTGGCTTTTAACCCTGTTTAACTACCTCCTCTAACATGAAACATGGGCTGAGCACGTCTGTGCTACAGGCCTGCCTCAAGCAGCACAGATTTCTCCTCCTCCTCTATATATACATACCTTAGAGAGACTGGTAGTCCAGCTTCTCTTTGAGTTGGTTTAAATTCTCTTTGCTGCACTGACTTTAGTGATGCCAAATCAGAGGCAAGCAATCTGGTCTCTTGCCTTCCCACCGAGCTTCCATCTGTTCCCATGTCCCTGCTAGAGACTCTTTGCCCAGCATCACACTTTAAAAAGCCAGGCTCTGTTTTCTGCTCTGATTCACAGTGAACTATGTCAACTGTCCCAGACAGAATTTGGTGAGCAGTGAGTTGGGAAAGCCTTGTCCATCTCACACAAAGGTTGTAATCATAAATACCTCAAACATCACCAACAATCCCCTTTATGCCAAAACAGACCCAAGTTCAATCACAAGCACAACAGCTCACACCTCCATGTCCTGCTTTTAAAGGATGCTGCCAGCACAGTCTGCTTTTGCTCCTCTTTTTAACAGGGCAATTAACACTGATGTTTACAAACAGAGTATTTTCCTAATATTTATGAATTATAATCAAATGCTCCATGCTAGTCTATAAAAAACAAGTAAGTAGTTTGTAGCAATAAGTCTTGTCCAGTTAGTGCTGCCGAATGATCTAAATCCAGCAAAATCCACCAGGGAAACAGCAGAAATCCTGATGGTGAAAGCCACTCATGTGGAGCTACATTACTCCAGAGACTGGCTTCAGCAGGGTGTTCAAGTGTCACACTTCCTTCTCCTAAATATTTCCAGCATTTGTGCTCAGATATCAGTCCATCTGAATCACCAAGTCCTCACTCTGCTGAGATGCCCAGCACAATTCCTCAGGATCAGTTCATTACTTTGCTTAGGCAAAGAGCCTTCTGGCAAAGCACTGAACAACACACTAAGTCAGCTTTTTCAGCTTACCATATAGTAATTCCAGGCCTTAGTTTTGCTTCTGTAATCTGTAAATACATGTGAGAGTTGCTTAGGATTCAGAAAATTAGTGCAGAAGATGCCTTTGAATTGGTGGCTTTGTATTTAAATGTTTATGTTTTACTCATTTGTCTCTGGCAGTTATACATAAATTTGAATTATAAAAATTCTAAGAAAGTGAAACAACATTCTTATTGAAAAACTCATTTCAGTAAGTTTTAGTCATTGCATTTTACCAAAGTTTCCAAATGTTCTTAAAACCATCTTATACTTTCAAAAAGGAAAATATTTCAGTAGTAAGAAGCTCTCTGTAATTCTAACTATCCAAATTATCTGTTTTGGTTTCTTTTCATCGACTGCCAAAATCAGTTTAACATACAGCAGGAAACCTTAATCATATCTACTTCTGGCAAAAAAGATACTTGTTTGTGACTAAGTTTTTACTAGATAAGAAAAATTAATTGTAGGATCTGCTTGGAGTTCAAAGTACATCATGACATTTATTAATTTTTCTGTTGTAGCAATCCTACAAGATGCTTTGCAAATGGAACTAATATTGTCATATGCAGTAATCATCTTCCTTTCTCTGACCATCAGCAAAGACATAATCTTAAAACCTGAAAGGAAAGTGCCTCTACCAGCTCAGGCAAGGATGCT
Organism: Ammospiza caudacuta; assembly: GCF_027887145.1. Lineage (NCBI taxonomy): Eukaryota > Metazoa > Chordata > Aves > Passeriformes > Passerellidae > Ammospiza > Ammospiza caudacuta. Next base: position 45,566,678 of record NC_080595.1, on the reverse strand, counting down.
GCATTAGCAGTAGGCTTTTTAACCTTTGTATGGGAAAGAAAGAACAGCTGTATGAAGATACAAAAGGGAAGCAATCACTACAGCTACTGTTTATCTAGGATGTATGATCAGTTACAATCAAGCTCTTTGTTCAGGGTTATTATCAATCTCAGTGACTCACTTTGGCTTGTGACATAAAGCATATGCACTTTGGAGATGAGAATAGGAATATTGCTTACCTTGTTGAACTGGGGAATAGGCGTTGGTCAGAAAACGAAAGTGCCCTTTATTGTACCAGCAAATCAATGACATGTTTCCCTTCATTCTTATTCTGTACTGTCCTCTGGACTGTGGAGTTGCAGAATTGTTCAGCATGGATGGAGGTAGGCCTGTGCAGTCACTCTTCCTGGTGCTCAGCAACCCACAGCAGTAAATCTCTGCATGTGAACAAACACATTCCCTATTAGCAAGCCATTGCATGGACCTAGAGAGCAAAACGAGCAGAGCAAGCCTGAAAGACCTCTTAAAGAACTTCCCTGACAACCTTCTAGTCCAACATATATGTCAGCCAATTGGTTTTCTTCTGTAATACCAAAGATTTGTGTCCTACAGACAAGTGCGGAAAGCCTGATCTCCTATGATGCTTTTAGTCACAATAATCTACTGCTTCACTGTGCTGCCACGATCTTGATTTTTAGCTCGATACTCCTCACACCTGCATCATCTGCTTTGCTAAGGAAATCCTGCTTAAGCAGCTGGAAACCACGGAAACCAATGGTTGATTTAAAAAAATGCATATGCCAGAAGGATGGAGAAGATGGAAATTTCAGTGAAAACTGATTTTAGGGCACTAAAGCAAGAGCTGATTTTGTCCTGCAAAGACATCAGAGGCTCTTGCAGGAGACACAGTCTGTTGCTCACAGCTTCCTGGCTTTTTCATATGTGAGAGGCAATGAATAAAATCTAACACAACAAAATGCATCTCAATGCAGCCAGGCGGGCACAAACAAGGTTTGAAAACAACATTAATAACAATGCTTGAATTTTTCATTAGGCTGTGAAATAGTAACAGCCTGTTTCTGTTAGTCCAAGAGAAGCAGATCTTCTTGATCAAATTGTTCCCTGACTCAAAGACATCTTGGATGGAAATTTCCATGGTCTCCCTCAGTTTTGTGTTAACCCATTTGAGTAGAAAAAAACAGTGGGCATGGAAGCAGGTGACATCTGTGCACATCTTGTGGTGGTTTAAAGCTCATCTGTCAGCTAAGTCTGCTTGATCAAATTTTTCATTCTGCTGAATTTTGCATTATATCCTTACAGTGAAAATACAAAGTCAGAATGCCATGTCTGGCTTCCCCTAAATATGTTACCTCTGTTCTTATGTTTCCATAAACATGTTACCTCTGTTCCTGGATTTCCATTTATGTGGCTCTTCTGCCTCTGTCTTTCTGGGAGCACTTAAGCTCTTGAGTGCAGGTGCAGCCTTTGTCCTCACCTATAGTGATTGGCATGCTGAACATGCCCTCAACAGCTCACAGACACTACAGGAATACTAATAAATTAATTGCATCTACTCATGCATTGGTCCAGTTGCTGAGGGCAGATCTACAAAGAGCTACAGCTCTTCCATCAGAAATTTAAGACACTCATAAGAGAAGGTCAACTAACACAGCAATGGGAAAACTTCATTCTCAGGTGAGAAAACCTGCACTCCACCAGTTATTTCTAATGAATTAATCAGTCCCTGGAAATCTGTAAGTTCCTTCCATAAAAGAAAATGAGAAAAGCCTGATGACAACAGGCTTACAATCATTATAGAGGGAACCGCACCTCCAGTGGAAAGCTGATTTTTTATTTTTCTGTTTAAAAATTTCTTCTGTTGCTAAGAGGTACCCAAACAGTGTAGGTCATGTACCTGCAGACTATGCCATTAACATAGCAAACATTTATAAAGCTTTATTCTAGCCAATATTAAGATCTTCCTGCTTTGATAACAAACAAACCTGCAAAGAATTTCCTTAGCTGTCCAGAGTTTATTATTCATTGAAATGTGATACTTTTTCCAGGAGGCTGCAATGGAATAAAACCAAGCTAGTAACTACATTATTGTGCTAAAACTTCAAAATAGCAACAGCCATCTTTGAGATCCCATAATAATTAGTTGTAGCTTTTCCTTGTATTGTAGCAGTAAGCCTGCAGAAAACTTCCAGCAGGTGTTCCACTCCTCTTGTAGAATAATGGGAAGCGTTTTCTCTCTAAGGAACACATCGTGTAGCCTTCCTGCTGTACAGCCCAGAAAAGTGCAGCACTTCTGCAGATTTACTAGCATCTCTCATCATGGATGAAACCCTTAATCTACTGTAGAGGTTTTTAAAATCACCCAGTTACTATAGCAATAGAAGCAATAAAAATTACACCCATCTGGCTCAATGAAGTTTTTGTCTGTAATTAAATCAGAATCACAACAGGTGTTTTCTGCACACACAAGAGTCAGTGGAAGCAGTTTGTTCTCTGGTCTTCTTAAACTGTAGGTGCAATATAAATGAATACACCTAAGATAGTTTAGCAAAGAAGAGGAAGTGTGGTATAGTCACCCAAAACTCATTCCCAGAGTCTCCAGCCTCCAGAGAGCTTGTGCTGAAGCCTATTTCACCACATCTTCACTAATGCAGTTCACAAAGGCCATCAGGCTCGAGCTAATTCAGGCAAAAATACACATTCTGCAATCACTTATTCTGCATGCAACACTGGGTCAAGTCAGAGCTGGGAAACCAGGGTAGGACTGCTGTGGGGAGCAGAGGTGAATTTGTTTTAGTCTATGTGCTGGAGCTGCAGGATCCTGCAAACCTTGTTGGGAATGCCACGGCCAACCAGGCTGGCAGTTCTTGCAGCTCTGCCAACACCAGCCCTTCTGCAGAACAGAGACAGCTGCTCCTCCTGGTTCAGAACATGCAGAAGAGACTTTCAGGGATCATATGTTTAAGGGAAGCATGGAACACAGGGCTTTAGGAGGTTTTGTCCTCTATAAAGGACAATTCTAATGCTTAGAGAGGGAACAAGGGATGTGACTATGAATGAATGTCACAGCAAATAGCAGTGACAGCTGCTCTGTCTGCTCACAGAACAGAGAATCTGGGGCATTTCAGAGCAGGTTTCCAGTTCTATTCAGAGGCCAGTGAAAGAAATTCTTTGTATGTCCCCTGAAAAAAAAAGGTCTATTCAGGGTTTTGATTTTGAAAAAGATCAAAGTGCTATCTTATTTTCTGAAGTTTTCTCAGTTCTTGGTATCTTCACATAGGTCTTAGAATTATGTTCACTGACATCCCTTTATATTACAAGGCACACTATTGTCTCCTGTGGTACAGTGAAGGTGCTACACCACAGGCTCTCAATAAAGAGAGAGAATTATTGTCTTTAACAATAATACATGTGTGGGATAGGATGAGGAAAAGTGAATGATAGTTAAGATTTTACAAAATTTTTTTGTAGGATGACAGGATCCTATGGATTAAAGAATAGTTCAGGCTGAAAAACAACTCAGGAGGTCTCTAGTCCCACCCCCTGACAGAGACAGGTGAGCTCTGAGGCCAGACAGTGCCATTCAGGGCTTTATCTTGTCTGGGCTTGTAAACTTCCAAGGACAGAGACTGCACAACCTGTCTGGGCATCCTGCTTCACTGCCCTCAGGAAAAATCCTGCATCTAGTCTGATCATCTTTTTTTCAGCCTAAATCTGTTATTTTTTGTCCTTCCACAATGCAGCACTGTAAAGAGCCAGCTCCATTCTCATGATTGGGTAGCATAAGGCTGCTGCTGTTGCATCCCCCCAAAGCCTCTTCTCAACCTGAACAAGAACAGTTCCCTCCCCACAGCAGAGTATGCTTGTATGCAGAGTATTCTTGCACTGGAGGCATGTTGTCTAAAACTGTAGGAGGCAATAATCACCTCCCTTGATCTACAGGCTAGACTCCTGTTAACACAGCTTGGGACAGTGCTGACCACCTTGGCTGCCAGCACACGCTGCTGACTCAGGTTCAGCATGCTGGTTACCAACACCCCAAGTCTTCTCCACCAAGAATTTTGAAAGGAACTAATAGAGTTTTAGTGGGTGACTTTCCAGATTTTCCAGAATTGTCTTAAGCTGCCTTAAAACTTTCATGTTCCCAGAAAGTTTATGACTTCCAAGCATGAACTTATTTAAATATTTCCCTATTTCTCTGTTCATAGTCACAAAACCCCCAAACAAAATAAAGCAGTTATATCAAAACAGGACAACCCCTGCGGCAGGGAGGAATGACAAGGAGGACTCCATCTTATCAGAAGGATAACTAATTACTTTATTATACTATATTATTCTACACTATATTACATTATATTACATTATATCTAAACTGAATCTGCCAAGCACTCCACTGCACTCCAACTGCAGAGAATCTCGTGACTGTCAGCTGACAGTCCCGACACACACACTCTTGGCCCTGACAGGCCAAGTGAACAAAACACCATCACTTTGGGTAAGCAATCTCCATATTGCATTCTACTTTTGCACAAACACAGCATAGAAAATAAGATAAGAATTGCTTTTCCTTTCTCAGAGGTTCAGAGAATGTGAAAACCAGAAATATTCTTAGGAAGAATTGTGCCTTGCTTTTCTCTGTGAAGAGAAATGTGGCGACACAGTTAAGATCAATACCAATTTTTTTTTTTTGTTTTGGCTCTCAATGGGATCTTTCTACCACTGGTTCTGCTCTAGCCCAGAAATGGAATCTTCTTGTACAAAAAAAGTAAATTTATCAGTTTAAGAATGGGTCTTGAACTATCATGAGCACCTGAGCATAGATACTTTTCAACAGGCTCTCGTGACATTTTCTGGTCATCGTGTCGCTCTGTTCAGGTTTAGCTGAAGTCATACACCAAAAAGGAGTCACACACCAAAAAACCCCAACACTGACTTCATTGCTGAAGGAGACTCTGTGGTAGATGAGGAGAGATCTCTCTGTCCAGTCCAGGCTTCTTTGCTTGCCTCTCCCCAGATGTCCTGCTAATGCAGCAGGATCCCAGCAGGTGCTGGCAGTACACAATCTGCTCTGCAGCAGAGTCAATAAACACCATCTCCTCCAAGGCTCTTACTGACTTCACCACAGCTTGACATCTCAAGCATCTCACCTCTCCCAATGTCTCACAGTCCTTCCAGCTCAACATTCCCTGGCAAAACCTCTTTGCTAGCCCCTAGCAGCTCATGGCAAATGCAGAAAATCCCACTGCCTTATTAAACAGAAACATTTTTCTCCCCGTGTTCTTCTTTATGTAGGAGTGCCATGCTACATTGCAAAGTCAATAAACCTGCTCTCTCGGTGTCCACCCCCTACCCACCTCATAGCTGCACCCCTAGGAAGGTGATAGTGTGTACCAGAGCTGAAATTCAATTTTGGAGGCAGCTGTCAGAGATTATAAAGTCTCATGAAGCTATATAACAAATCATGAACCAAAATGAAATCTCAGTGTTGCATTAGCATATTTGATCAGATAGTAAGTCAAAATTACATGTTTTTAAAAGACATTACTGAATTTGTTACCTGCTAGAAACCATTAATTTGAATGATCTGTGCAGTGTAAAGCCTATGAATAATTCAACTCTGTGAACAGTCTGAATTATCTGCAAGTAATAAACATTCAGCTGGTTTAGTAGCCATGTATCTTTTTCACCAGGGTTACTGACCAAATGGATCATGCCAGATCATCTTTATCCTTCTCTAGCTGAGCATAGAGGATGAACTCAGTCAAGCTGTCTTTACATTTAAACCTTAACATTTCATCTCAGGTACAAAGAGTATGTGTATTATCTTCTGCATTTTGCATCATTGGTTTGGTAGTCTTAAAAATGTAATGCTTATAATCAGTTGAGAAAAGCCATCTAACAAAGATAGGTCTCTGCTCAGAGGAAAAACTCCAGTGCACTACAAATATGCTTTACTCCATTCCCATTTGGCTGTTCACAGCACTTGGAAAACCATGGCTCTTTTATGAGGTATGCAGATATTCCACTGTAGCCAGTGAGCTTCCAGCTTGCCTGAATTAATGTAGGAGCTAAATTCTGCACGGAGCTCAACAGATGCAGCCCTCAGTGCCAGCACAGTCTGTAGTGCTAAACTACAGCACTGGTGCAGCTCACTGATGTTCTCATTTTAAATGAGAATTACCATATTGTCTCAATTCCCAGACTCTCCCCCTGCTTTGGGCCATGTTTCATTAATGTAATGGTTGGCGTGGGTTTAATTTTCTGCAATGGCAAAAGTGCCCAGCTTGGACAGCAGTGGTGTGTCAGCAAATGGCCTCGTTGCTGTGATGCATGATGGCAGCCTCCAGCCTCATTGCTGGGAAGGATCTCTTCCATGCAGCACATCACTCTGAAAGGCTGTGCTGGCTGAAGAACGAGACCAGAGTGATATGAAATCACTTAGAACTGACTGGCAAGAGTGCAGGATCCTGTTATTGCAGGGGAGTCACAAGTCCTCAGCTTCAGGAAAGTGGCTTTTCCATGCTCAGAGTGAGGGGACATTTGACAGAAAGGATAACTTGGGATTGCTCTTTGCAGTGGCAAGAGACTTGCTTGGGTGAGCTGTATCAATGGACATTCCACTGAGAAGTTTGTTTTTGCTAATGGAGAGTTTTATTATGCTTTCAAAACTAAAATCTGTCCTATCAAGGTATGTTGATGCTAGCAAAAATCCCCCAAAACAGAAAAAAGCAAACTTTTCTAGAGCTTTTGCAAAGGCATAAAATCCTCTAGAGAAAAGACATCTTTAACAGACATTAAACCAAAAAAGACTTCTAAGGCACATCTCATTCATCCCATCCTTCATCTCTGACAACAGGAACAGAGAAATTACGAGCAGATAGGAAATTCCTTGAAAAGCCTCCCAAGTCACATAACAGATTTTACCTCACATTTCTAAGTCAAAGAACAAAAGCAAGCACTTTAAATAACCTCATTAAAATTGTTTTTACATCCTCATTTTGAAGATTTAAAAAGGTAGATTTAAAAAGCAACTTAGGAAGTCTTCTGCATAGTACCTTCTCATGAATGAGAAGTTTTCTTAGACACGAACAACTTATCTATACAAGGAATTGGAATGTCAGTGAAGACTTTTGGAATTTGTTTTTTAATTCAGTGGCATGAGGCCCCTAGGTCTGTTGCCATTAAAACCCAATGAGTCACCCAATACACACCTTGCTTCTCAAATTCTTCAAAGAGATTCAGGCTGGTAATGCTTGGGCCTGTGAAGATGATGTAGTTCTTCCCAGAGGCGTTCTGACAAAGGCTTTTGGCCACCATGCTGTGAAGCTGTGGTTTGTTCTTCAAAGCATCCAACCCATCAGCACCACTCCCTTCTTTGAGATGGACATAAATCTTAAATGAGAAATGGTAAGAAAAGTAAGAAGGTTATAAGGAATCTAGAGGGATTAGATGCAATTCCCAACACACGTGCACATCTCAACTTGAGGCAAGCTGAGAAGGCAGCAGACACGTGTTATAAAGGCTAATTAAAGTTCCTCTCAAGGGCCTGTTTTTTTTAACCAATTCAGGTTAGCTGGCACAGCTACTGATAAATATGGCATACTTCACCTCACTTCTGAGGCTCCTGTCACTGTTGTGCAGTTTGAAGATTGTTTGCTTGGCAGGGAAAGACTCCAGTCATAACTGGATTACATTTTATACTGAATCTGCATAGGCTTCAGTGCTGCCAGCAAAAGGAGAGCACGGGAACTTCAGTTTCAAGAAAAGCCAGTGTAAGATGACCAGAAGGAAATGGCCCATTACCTTCACTGCATCAATATTCACTGCATCATTTGCAGTAACCATCAGGTTGTGACACAAGTGTATGTGCACCTCCATAAATGAGCAAAATGCACACCCAACCAGCCAGAACACCCTCATCAAACTCCCCAGGCACAGTGCTAACACTCAGATCCTTTACATGGATCCTGATTTGGAAGCAACCCACCAAAACAGTTTGAACCATGCAGAGGGAAAAAGTGTGTAACCCTTTGTTTGTACACAAGCCTTCTATTTGATTTCATGGACAGTATTTTGGAAGCACAACTTTCACCTTTTATAAAGTTCAACACTTAATAAAGCCCACTAGACATCCAACCTTCATTTTGCTCTAAGAGCTAGCAGAAATAACCTGCTGGAAAGAGAAATAAGAGGAAGCAAACACTGTACTCTGTTACTCAAATACTACTGTAGTATCATGGAATTTGCAAATATTTAAATGAATAAACAAATGCAAATTCAGAAAAACTTGCCCAGGCCTGCCTTCATGACTTTGGCTCTGAAATACTCAAATCTTTTATGAATTACAGAAAATTTTACCTGTCAAAGAAAAAACTGAAACTTGTTCAGTATTCAGGGACAGGGAAAAGTAATTTTGCCTTGGTTTTTGGAGTGATATATCCACAACAACTTCGTTAAATTTGTTTGAGAATTCAACCATGCAAAACATGCATCATTACTTTTCTGTATAGATTATTTCTCTTACCAACAGACACTGTTAAAAATGAAAATTCATAGCAATCCTCAGAGAACAAAAATGCTCATGTTTGCACTAGTGCTTCCAGTAATTTGTAACTCAATGATCTTAGAGAAAAACAAAATTCAATTAAACAGCATCTCTCCTTTTAGATTGTGCATCTCCCAGCACTAGTATTCTGCATAATATTCCCTAGCAATTCATGCACCATAGAATAGAACTCAACAGAATGTGTTACATATGAAATTTCTGGGAAATTAGACATAAGTTGTATTTTGAAGGAACTGACATGCTGAAAACAAAGTTGGTGCAAGGACAAATGCACGCTAATTCCAAAAGCTAGAGTGTATATTAACAGGAGGTCTTAAATACACCATTTATGGTAAAAAATATATATAAAATAAAAACCCCTTTTATTGATAGAAACAGCTCTCTGATGAGAACAAAGATAGCAATTTTTGCAGACTCCCTAATTCTGCTCCACTAATTTTGGATGGCTGTCAAATTAGTGCTTTCTCCAGTTCTAAGACTGAGGACTAGCTAATTATGATAAGTCATTTAGGTTATTAATCAGGGCTCCACAGAGCCAGTGGAATGCATTCAAAGAACAGATTGTTCCAAATTTACAGCAAAGGTATTTAGTGATTATTGGCAACAAAACTAAGATTAGGTTACTAGTATGTCAGCACAGAGACCACACATCAAACACTCAAAATCTACAGACAGGGCAGTGGAGACAGAAGATGCAGACAGATTAGTTTTGACCTTGCATTAGCAGATAAGCTGAAAATAAAGCAGGAAATCTCTCTAAGTCTATAAAAGTGTCTTACACCTTACCTTCCCATATCCAGTAAATCTTAGAGTCTCTCATGCTCCATGTTCCTTGTAGAGTGCTGCCTCTCCAAGGGACAGTCCTCTGGCACTGCTGCTGTGCCAGCTGGTCCCTTGCTGTGGGCTGGTTTGTGTCTGCAAGCAGCTCCTTCAGAGCCTGCCCACCATGCAACTGGCCACTGAGGTACCCCTACTTTCATATGAAGATGCTACATACTTCACAGGTTTTGTTAGCACAATTCCCTGTGCATCCGGCTGTGAATCTCAACCCCTTGCTCTGTTCACCTTCCCAGTGCACATTATTCCAATGTCCATACCCACTGCTGAACCTTTCTTCCTCCTCCAATGTTAAATATATTTTCCCCTTGGGCAGTTCCTTACCTATCCAAAACCAGCCTTTTTTCTTGGCACAGTATTTTTGGAGAAGCATCATTCAAAGCTTTATCATGCTCAGCTTTATTGGGATGATGGGTGAGAGCAGCAGTGTTGGAAAGCATAAAGGCTGCTGTGAAACACTGGCTGTGTACAGATAACTGGCAAAGGGATTGCTTCAAATATCTTTGCAATGCCTAGGATCCCATATGGCCTTCATTTTCCCTCATCCAACTTATTTCATTCTACCTCAATCCATTAGGATCCTACCAACTGAAGCCCACAGCACTTCTGCCTTTCTGTAATGCAGTAAAAGTGTTATTTAGTAGTCAGGAATCTGCAGAAAAAGCACCAATTGCCAGAAATTGGCTGTTAGACCTTCATAGGCACAGTCAGAAACTGCTCCCCCAAAATGCTTGTTAGACCATTCACTACACCTTCTGGTTTGTCCTGGAACATTAGAATTTTGTGTTCTTTCCATGTGCACCAACAGCAAGATATCATCAGAAGTACAGGCTCAACAAGTGTTGCTGGATAACAGGTGGGAGCTGCTGGCAGCAAACATCCTCTGCTTCTGTGCAGGACAGCCCAAGCAGCACTTCTGGAATACCTGCAGAGATCTCTTTCACTGTCTGTCTTTTCTAATGGCTCCTGATACATTTGATCTACAGCAGCAATTGGGAAAGACTGTATGGAAGTGACATCATCTGTCTTAGGAGGTGACTATGGGCTGAAGATATTTAACATGCAGCACTTTTTCTATTCATTCCTCAATTATTTGTTGAATATTTGTTGAATACCTGTTGTTGATCAGAACAGTGACGCACTCAATTGTGCCGTCTCTCTATCTGTGGCTGCCCTACTGCACCAGATACTTTCCAGTATGTTTTCATTACCTTCTTCTGGAAAATCCATAAGGTCTCACAGAAACTGAGTAAAAAACTGAACACTTAGGAGCAAAAGCTACATCTTGACTGCATATTTAAGAGAATATGCCCTAGAAACTGAAATATTGGTGATTTTGCTCATATTTAAAGCTCAGATGGCGTATTGAAAGCACTTGAGAATAGCACATCCCAAATACTCCACCTTCATACGTAATTGAAGCACCCCAGGGTACAATTCTCAAATGAAATAGATGACATTTGGAAGGAAAAAAAGGGCAGAGATAGTAATAAACAGAAAGAAGATTTTGAAAGATACATTGTGCAATAACATTTCACAAAGGGCAGATCCTAAACAACCACAAAACAGAAGCCATGTTTTTAGATAACAGTTATAAAAGCAAGATAAAAAAGTAAAGTTGTCATGACTTTTCGATCCTTGATAGCTATTGAAAAAATAACTTTATTTTTTCTACAGGCTTCACAGCCCACCCACAACTGTGCATTCCTAGCACTACTTTCTAGATCCCACCTCAGTCAGTCTTCCCCTCATCCTAAACCTCACCTTCAACTGTTGCCATTGCCAACACTGCTGGGAGATTCTCCTCTCCAGTTCCATCCCAAATCTGCTGCAGTTCATACCCTCTGCTTCTTTAATGATATCTTCCCAGACAGCTCTTGTCTAGCAGATATTGGCACCAGTGGTGGTGCTCTTACTGAGCCCAGATTTTTTCATTTGTTCTAGCCTCTCTTCATTTTCTTCCTGCTACTCTAAAGGCTATTTTCTAAAGCGTATGCAAGAACATACCGTTTTCCCAACCTGTTCCCAGCTACTTCCTGGTGTTCCTAACAAAGCTCTTTACTTGATCCCTTTCTTTTCCCCCTCTGCATTCTATTTAGAATGATTTCAATCTGCATTAACACTCATGGATGCAGCTAATATCTTTGTGCTGTGGAGTGACAAGCATCTGTTCTGCTTGCACATATTCTTCAAAGTTTCTAAAAAGATCTTTGTGAGACTGGCAAAAAGATGCTGGTACAGTTGACAATGCAAGTTCAATGTGGCTTAGAGTTCTTTGCTTTCCTTTCCTTGATTTCTTTGTCACTGAGGGCACAACAACATCTTACCTGCATGGCAGATTGACAACCCATGGGTCAACAATTCATGGATCAACAAATGCAGATTCTTCTCTGTACCCTCTCCCAGGCAGCCACATCTAGATCAGGGAGATTCATTTCCTCTAACAGCTCCATGTAAATAATTTCCAATTCTTTCAAATACCTAAGAACTGTCTGGCTTTACTCCCAATTACTGCAATCATCCTTCTTTACTTTGGCCTTGCTGCAATGTATCTTGACATCCAGACAGCACTTCAGCCCTCAGATGACTTGCCTAACCCTTTGCTTTAGCCATGCCAGCCTTCTACCACTTCCCTCTTCTCTGCAGCATCAAAAGGAAATGGGGCTGGAAAATGGAGACAAGCCTTTATGGTCTAGGCTTCCCCACTGACCTCCTATACCGTGTCAGTGTAGTGATTCCTGCTCACACTTGCCCTGTGAAGCCAAGCATCCAACAACCAATGTCACACAAGCCCACATTTGCCTCTTTCCATGCTGCCCTTCTCCTGTCTGGCTGGAAATCATCACCATCTCAGCAGGGCTCTTTACTTTTGCTCTTCAAAGCCTTTCCTAGAAAGGATGCAATCCCAAAAGGCAATTGCTAATCAATACATCGGTCCTCTTTTTTCTTAATGCTACTTTTCTAGGCTTCCTCTGTGTAACTGGCAGCCCAGCTCAAGTCCATGACTGAGGCTTCACTCTGGTGCCACACAATTGCACAACATTGGCTCAGTTTTTTCCATGAAAATTACAGCTGAGCTGTGAGAAGGTGTGTAAGTGGGAAGATGTAGAAGTGATGCAAGGCAGGAGCAGTATGAACTATCAGAAGGGCTGTAACTGTTGAGGGGATAACACACAGCAGCTCAAGGAGGAAAATACATTAAAAGGGTGTCAAATCTTAAGGCAAAACCGAGTGACAAATCACTGACACAAGGACCCAGCCATTTCCAAGGAGGAACCACAAGGCTGATGACTGCCTGGCCCATGCAGGCTCACCAGGAGTAGGGTTTATACTGGCACCCAGCAGTGAGTTAGTCCCAGAGCTCTGCCATGTGCACTAGCCAAGAAACACTGCTGCACTCAGCCTGCTTCCAGAGTTCTCTGGGCATCCAAAATGTGTCTGAACTAAAGAGATTTGCTGTAGAAAGCTTAAGGCTCTTGCACTTAGATCCTGAATTTCTCAGAGCAGAGAGTTTTTTTTAGTTCTGCTTATTGCACCCAGCACAAAGGGATGGGATCCATGAGGAGCATTCCTACAGCAAACCTATTAAGTTCACAAAACAGGGGGCTCTGGTGCTTTAAGTCTCCTTCCCAAGCAAAGTTGCCCTGAGAATATCTGCAGAAAGGACACAATCATGCAGGTAGTTTTATTGTCATAAACTCCAAGCAGTTCAGATAGGAACTAAAAATAACTTTCATTCACACTTGAAAAGAGACACTAAGACTGTATGTAAGACAGATATTTGCATTAGATCACATTTAGGTTTGGTTTCCTATTAATTTAGAAACATGGTAAGATTGTAACGCCCATAAAATGAATAGGACTGGCCCATCACACATGTGCAAAAATACCTTTCCAGTTAACACTGGTGAGCAAGAGGATAATTGACTTTTAACTGAGATCTGGGATTCTCAGATGCTGACATTACAGAACCACATGCATTAAAAGCCAGAGCTGGGTGGGAGCCAGAGGAAGAAAGTAGGTAGGATTTTCCAGTCACCAGTGGCTGACAAAGGAAGGTGATCAGATTTCCTGGGATCCCCTCACCGACAAAGCCTGACCTTGAGAACCTCCTCAAAGCAGCTGCTACATCTGTGTGTTCCAGATGCAACTGTTCTAGCAATAGAGGAATTATCAGGGCCCTGTTTAAAGAAATGCAAGGGCTCAGACTAATCTCTAAACAGAACTTAAATAGGCTGAAATACCAACATTTCTGAGCAGCTTATTAAACAAGTGCACAGATGGTCAACTCTCCTGCAACTCTGACCTTGAAAACAAAACTGACTCTAGGTTTATTTACCCCATTGACTGAATGCACTTATGTGATGTGTTGTGAAATTATAAATTCTTTGGGGCACAATCTCGGTTTCTCTAAATTCTGGAAGTTCTTACTCTGTAAAATCAATGGGGTTATGAAGTATTCAAGCTGGCTGTAGCTACTCTGTCTGACATGAACTACAGCATATACTATAGAAGCATGGTGTTTACATTGTTTGGGTTTTTTTTTTTTGCCGCCACTGAGAGCTCTGCCATTGATCTGTGGAGCAACCTCAGACATCTCCCTTCACTGAGACTGCTGCTCTTTGCAGAAAGAGCCCTTTCTCACCCTCTCAGGTAGTGATCCAGGTTTTTTTTACCCTGATTCAGGTTTCACTCTTTAAACATGGCTGTCATGCAAATCACTGTTTCTTCAGGACCATAGAAAGACTCAAGATGCAGAGACACAGTACTTTCCCTTACTCTGTTCTGACTCATCACTTCATGGGAAGCAGTGGAAGGTGGAAACTCAAAGTCAGTCCCAGCACAAGGACCTAAAGGGCTTCATAAATCTGAGTAACATATTTCACAGAGATATTTGTGAAAATGAAGTGCACTATTGCAAGAATTTTCTGCCAGGGAATATAAGCAAGTGCAGAGTCCAGATATTCAGGGGCAGGGAGGAGGTGTGGGAAGGGAGAAGTCTCCAGTATAGCCTCAGAAAATAAAATTAATCTCAGTGCATAGGAAAGGATATGCACATCCATAAACTAATTTTTTCCTCAGCATGATACCAGCTTTTAAAGCAAATAATAATGTTGATGAGTTAATTCCATTATTGCCTATCAGAGTGATTAATATTGCCTGACTGTCCCTTTGCAGTGCTCTCTACCATCTAAGTACAGTCTTTCATCTTGCTAATTGATGGCTCTTTGGGTCAGGGACTGTCTGAGGGTTACATTTGGGCTATGGATGGATCTGTGCTTCAGGATGAGGCACTATGGGAATACCTTGTTCTGCCAGCTCTCCATGTGCTGGGGTTCACCAGCATCCTGTGCTTACTTCTCCTGCAAAATGATCAGAAAACCTTCTTGTGCAGGAGGAGCTATGCAAGGACTAGGCATCACTTAGTAATAGTTACTCATAATCATGCTCATTCCTTTAGAGCCACACAAGAATGCAAACAGAGAGCATGATATGTCTCACCAGGAGAAAATAACTAGCCCTGGTAAGGAATTTGAGAATTTTCTTCATCATTTTTTGATGAGCGATATTGCTATATCTAAAATGAGAAATAGTCCTACCAATCATATTTATGAACCATTTTTATAATCAAGTGTTCCAGATTTTCCGAGAAAAAGAAAGAAATAAGAACTCACAAAAAAACCTGACACAGCTGGAGTTTTGATTTAAATAGCATGACTTACTATTTAAATATACTCTAAGCAAATACTGTAAGAAAGACTTTTAAGCTACTTCAATAATTTAAACTGCAATCAAGACATTAAAATATTGGTTTTAAAAGTGTCTCCGTGGTAAGTAGGGAAATAGAGGTGCTAAGCAGTATGTAGGGAGATAGACTGAAAAGAAACAAGAAAAGCAAAGAGAAGATGGAGCAGAGAGGCACACCTGAAGTCCTGCAAGCTGTGTTTGTTGTTCCCCCTGAATCAAAGAAATGAGAAGGCCCAAGCCCTCTCCCACAGCAGCTGCTGCCACCTTGATGTCCAGTGTCAAGGGCAGATGAAAAAGGCAATGGTATCAGGGCAGTTTTGCCACCTACTTTGCCAAAGTCAGCTCTCCTGGAGCCCTTCTGAGCGCTCTGAGAGGTTTTGCTTGTGTCCCCAACTGCAGCAGACATATATTTCTATTGTTTGAATAATGTGTCCTTCCTGCATGTTCCCACTTGGCCAGGTGACCGTGAAGAGATGCTCAGCCAACAAAGCTATTCACTGCAACAAGATGCTCTGCTTGAGATTTTTTGAAGCAGAGATATAATCTGAAATTGTGCATCCATTTTAAAACAATTAACTGTCAGAGTGCAGTCAAGTTATCTGGAGTACAGAAGACAGAAAATTAGTGTAATATTCAAGCATTATTTATATTATGAATATATAAGCCTATGCACCTTCTTATGTCCACAAGCAGCACTTGAGCTTTATGCCATTTCTGTTCCATGAATGGCTTATTGGGCTAGATTTTTAACCAAACACCATTTCCTTAAAAAAGCAAATGATGAGCCATCAAAAAGAAGTGTTTACTCATATCCAAAAAACTGATTCAAAGTTTTGTTCACAAGAACAAGCACGAACAGGAATTTGAGGAGACAAGCAGCTGAAACTCCTAATATTAACAACTGACCTGTGAGCTGTCAACCAGATTTCACACAGTAACTCAGCATGTGGCACATCCATTTTTCATTAGGAAAAACCAACTAATCTTTTTCACCATAGGAAAAGCAGAACACTGGGAAAACTAAGATGTCTCCTCAGATGCATCTTTTTTTTAACACCAGGCTTAATTCAGGACTGGGGGACATTGTTTTTGGCCAGGAGCATCAAAGACCTCTTGAGGTTCCTTTTGTCCCTGAAAACCTGTCACATATAGGTCTCTCCTCTCTTCTGTGTGGGCCTACCTTTTACAGAGACATATTATTCAAATTTTTGAAACTGAATTATCCTGATTTATGATGTGTTGATAGTCTTATTTTATCTTGAATAAAAGGACCTCAATGTCATCATGTGGAAGCAGCGAGGGAGGGAATTCACCCAGACAGTATTAAAGAATATGTATATTTTGAAGGTTTTTCCAAGATTTGGCAGGTGATAGACAGGTCAGTCTTCAACTTTTAGAAAACAAGTCCTTTCTTCATGGTGGTAGCTTCACAAGAGATGGAAGGAAAGGTGTGTACATGAAGGGAAAAGCATTGGATTTATTTCCGGTTTAGATCAATTTTCTCCCTTTGTTTAACACAGGAAAAAAAATCAAAACCTCTGTTTTAATACTCTAAATACACCAAATAACCACCAAAAATGCTTTGGATTCTGCAAAACTGTTTGTAAGTGTGACACATAAATGAACACAGCATTTCAATCACATAATAATTGAAGTTGCCCATCCTCCCCAGATCAGGTTTTTCCATTTTAGCATGAAGGTACAGTCTTTTTCACTGGTCCCTAAGGTCCCTTTCACCCAGTCATTTCAGCATGCTGATAATGACAGCCAAGTCAAGGAATGAAAATAGAAGGCAGCTGGTAAGATAATCCTGGACGTCATCCGGATGCAAGTGAAGCACGAGCATCTAATTCATTAAGGGAGTGGGAGGATTAGGGTGGTGCTGAGCATCTATTCTGTTTAATTTGACATTCCATTAATTTAGCCTCTCAGTGGACAGGACAGGAGGTGCAACATAATTATGGCTCAGAATCTGAAACCTCTGGCATGTCTGAAGACTCATTAGTTTTGTGGCAGTTGGCTGGGGGGAGTGTGGCAAGAGATGAGCAGACTTTGTGCTCGCTGTGCCCACTTCAGTAATAAACTGCATGTAGGACTGGTGAAGCTCTCCTTGGAGATCAAAGACACTGCCTCTATATAGCAAATTACTTTCCAAGAGCTTTGAGAGCAGAAACTTCCAAGGATGCTTCACAAGGTGAGTCTATTTTGTATCAGACAAAATAGATGCTTTAAAACCTAGATGGAAGAGGTAGGATCCTAAATTTCTTCTCAGAGCTAACAGCATTGCTGAAAACACAAACCTGTGTTCCCAGTGAGCTTCTTTTCCTGCACAGCTACTCAAATAGTCATAATGATTCACCAGCCAAATCCTGCTCTGAACCAATGTTCAACTGCAGCAAATCCACTGGCCCTGTTCTGACATGTATTCAGCCTTAGCAAGCAGAGTGCACATCCCACCTCTGTACCACCACTCCGGAACATGTGGGATGCAATGTTTTCACAGGAGCTCTTGGGAGAAAGAAATATTGGTAAACATCTGCCCCCTCACCTCTAAGCATCAAAATAAATGACCAGATTTTTCAAGGGCTCTCAAAATACATCAGCTGTTGGGGAATCTAAGAATTTGAGAAGATGTTCCCAATCCCTTACAACAATACAAACAAACCCTTTAACATGTCTCTCACTCCAGCTGACATCTCACCTTGAAGTCACATCAGATTTTATTGCTTTGATGGAGAGGTAGATGTGTGAAAAGATGTGTAATAGGGGCCCCCACTAATATGTTTCTCACAGAAAAATTGACATCTTGGTACCATATTGATTTAGTCTATTGGACACCGCTGGCTATCACAGGTGCAGTGTTATAGAGAAAAAATCTGACTCATTCAAAATTACATAAGTCACAGTACCTAGACATTTAAATAAACTTAGGATATACAGACAGACCTTTTAACTGCATTTCAATGTAATTAGCTGAAGGCTGGCAGCCAGATGGACAGCATCAGAGACAGAAACTCTCAGTTAAATCATACAGCAAACAAAGCATCAGGAACCTGTCATCATTGTCCTTCATGTCTCGTATTCGCAGGAGTCAGAGGCCTCCTGCATTCAGACTGCAGCCCCCAGCCAGGTAACCAAGGGAAGTGACTGTTACCTTTGGTCCTGCAATACATTCAAGGCCCTGCTGGAACTGAATGAAGACATTTGAAGAGGTAAAACCCACCTGGCAGATGAAACCAGTGGATGAGCACTGCCGAACCCAAAGACTGAATTTCCTCTTTTTCCTCTTGCGCAGCTCCCTCTCTGTACAGGTCGCAATGAAAACAGGATCCTCATCTATCAGGGGCTCGTGTAGTACCTGCAAGTGGCAAGAAAAGCGGCAGGGAAAGAAATGGAAGAATGCATGATTGCTAAAAAAAAGGTGCTTTAATTGCTTTCAAGGAAATACAACCCTTGCACTGTGCTTGTGTGCATCACCCCAAACAGAGAATGAAACCCATTTTTGTTTGATGCTACCATCCAACAAAAACCACAGCCTGGCCAAGCACACCCCATTATGGATAGCTGTTCTACACATAATTTGCAAACATTGCAAAGCACAGCTCTCACTTCTTACTATCTGCTACAATTCAACATCCCTCCAAAATGATACAGGGGATGGGGCAGGGAGAGTGGATTTTTAGCAGCATCCTTCTCCATACTTCATAAGTTTCATATTGTTTGGCAGAATATTTTCCACCCAACCATCCCCTACAATTTGTCGTAAAGTACATTCCTTGGTTATAGCAAAGGAAAAGACATAATAAAGAGAGAGAGAAATTAAGGGAGGAAAAGATGCTTTCTGCTGCCACTTGAGGAGGTGGTGAAGAGACAGAAAATATTTTTCCTAGCAGCAGCAGCTTTAGGGAAGTCTCTCTTGCCTCAGGAGCTGAAAAAATTGTCAAAAGAAGGCAGGGATAAACCACCAGAGGCAGGAATAGAAAAGCTAAGACAGACTGAAGCAAGTAATGAAGACCTGTGAAAACGAAGCACTTTCTGCATTCTGCATTCAGATTATGTAAGTGGCTCCCTGTTTCTCAGAACTGTTTTGTTACACTTTTGTCCATTAATTTAGCAGCAAAACTGAAGTGCGCTACTGCTAGGTATCACACTGTGGAACTCACCTATAGCAAAGTACCAGTAGCTCCCCCGAGCTCGTGGGCAGCTGTGCATAACATAAACACACCTGAGTGCACCATGTGCAAGCGTTTAGCAAGCCACTTGTGAAAGTACAAAGCCTTGCAAACTGTTGAAAGGTCTCAGCTGATGAATGCTGGCCAAATTCAGCCATGTACATCTAAATCAGAGCAAGTCACTGCAGGCTCCCCTCCTTGTACGTGTGGGGAAAGCAGTCCCAGCAGGCCATAATTCATACCCTTGTAAAGACATGCAAAATAGTCAGAGGGTTATAATTTAAAGGAGTCTGTTCTTTTCCAGTGACCATCCCTCCAGGAGACAGGCTCAGACACAGGCATGCAGAGGCTTCCACCCTCAAACAAAGCCTTTCCACACCTGTATGTGTGCTGCTTTAGTGCACATCCATGCAGTCCATGGCAGAAATGAGAACAAAGCCACACTAAACCTGGGAGTGACACTTGTAGGAGAGATGTGGTGGGTGAGCAGTTAAGCACCAGAGATGAGCAGCTGCTTGCCTCCTGAACACAAGATGTTTGCTGAACATGATTCTGTCAGCCCAAAATAGGCACCCGTGCCCTCCCCACGCAGTGATGGCTGCACACTGTCATTTATACGCACTCCACTTCGCAACGACTCATGAAACATTCACAGGACCATCTGAAAGCACTCTTGCAAAATGTTCAAATTATACACCAAAATGCAGATGTGAGCAAGGAGAGCTGCACACAAAGCTATTTGTTCTTCCAGCTGCAGCTGCCCTGTTTCCCCACTGAAGCCAAATCTTCCTCTCTCAAGGTCCACACAGAACACAACCCTCCCTATCTAAAGGCCACCTGGGGCATTTCCCACTTCTGCCTCAGAGGATTCTGAACAGCGTTTTGCAAACATTAAACTTGCTTTTGCCTTTCTGCTTCTCAAGTGCAGAGGAAAGGAGCACATCCTTGGGATAGGGTCAGATACATGGTTAAGAATTTCTCAGCTTCTGGAAAGGCTCTCTTACCTGCTAGATCCCATTGAGTGGTGTGGTGTCACAATTATAATCTCCCCTGCTGTAGGATGGAGAGCAGCAGAAAGAAAAGGCTGTATAAGCATCACCTTAGGACATCTTCTACCCTCTGTCATTAGCTTTTTTCCTCTGCACCACAGCATCAACTCTCCTTGCAGCAGCTCGACTGCATCCTGTTTACCCTTCACACTCTTTCTGCCTTCTATGACACAGTAAGGCCTGTCAGCCTTACATCTAGAAAGCAAATCTGAATATTTAAAACCTCTCTTCATCTTCCTTTTCTTCCTGCCCATGCTCAGTCCTGCCTTCCCTCCTTCGTTCCTCTGTACTGAATTTAAGTAATTTCTCTGTGATTTCCAACTCAAATTTTGTGAAGATAGAATAAAAATGTGAACAGACTCGGGAAAGATGTGCTGTTGCTGCAAAGACAAAATGTGGACAGGCAAGAAAATGAACTGAAAACCCTGGAGCTTCCTTCAGAGAGTGGGGGACACCCACTCCACATGCAACCACTGCTTCAACAGCTGTAAAGAACTTTGGAAGCAAGGCACTGTATAAGCTGTTCCTGCCCCTGGCACTGACATGGTGTTTTTAGGACAAAAGTTGGCCCTGTTGCTACTGGCCCATCCTATAAGTTTGTTCACCCTCCTGTATTCTCAGTCTCCCTGCTTTTCCTGTAATCTCAAGTCCATCTATTTGGCAAATCCCCATGCAAAGTTATATTTGCTCCCTCTCTATTCCCCATTCTTGCTGTTGCAGCAATACACACTTTTACAGGAGTGAGCTTACTGCCCCCATGGCATATTCTTTCCTGCTTCTCATCTTCCTTGATAAAAATCTACTTTCAGGCTTAATCACTCCTACATGTATTCCTGGCTGCCTCTTCACCATCTTTTTCTCACTCCCCAAGTGCTTCCCTCTTCCTATTTTGACTTCCTATGATGAAAGATAGTTGGTGGATTTTCTTCATAGAAATCATCCCCATTTTCTTCTCTCAAATTCCCAGTTCTGTTCAGATCTCAGAAGCTCTTAATCTAGTTGCTTTGCTCTTCCTTTCCTTTCCTTTCCTTTCCTTTCCTTTCCTTTCCTTTCCTTTCCTTTCCTTTCCTTTCCTTTCCTTTCCTTTCCTTTCCTTTCCTTTCCTTTCCTTTCCCCTTTCCCCTTTCCCCTTTCCCCTTTCCCCTAGTAATCCTTATCCCTGATAGATCTACCTGCCAAACCTTCACTCTTTGTTTTCCCCCCACTCTGTATTTGTACTCCAAGTGTTGCAAAGGCAAGATTCCAAGATGGGACTCCATCAATTGCTCTGTCTCACAATATCTTTCACTCACAGAACAAAACAGCCACTGTCAGGAGTGCCTTTCTTTCTTCTCCATTTTAGACCATTTCCAGTGCTCTTTCCACACCAAAATTCCACCCATTCTCTCTCACAGAGTCCAAACAGGCTTGTAGACAAAGCCTAGAATCACTAAGTCTGTTGCACTTGGAACTCCTGGACTCCATATACTTAGATAATGAACCAACATATCCGGGAAACATCTCACCCTGAGCTCCATGGCCATCCACAACACAGGCTGTCTCTTCAGCCTGTCTCCTGGAGAAACTGACTCAGCTTGCCTTGTCTCTGGCTTTTGGTGGGTACCACCCAGCTGCAGAGGCCCCTTGGTAACCGTGTCTGGATGCACAGTCAGTCATTCCTTCTGCAAGGATAGCTTGTGCTTCTGCCTCTCTGCTCCAAAGCTCCTCCTGTCTAATCTAAATTCTCTTGCTGGTGTCTGACATCTCTGCTTGCATATCTAGCTGCCAGTTCTGATTCCATTATGCTGCATTTGAGAGCATCTCCCTTCCCTTAAGAACCCCTCAGTATTTCCTTTTTTGGTCATTGCAGATGTCCCTCTCCTCCTGCTGCAGATATCACTGGCTAGTGAATCTGAATGTCAGTCTTTACCTCCTACTTGCAAAATCTCCTCAGCCAGGCAATGCCTGCATTTTCCATGCTTTCTGAGTAAGAGTTCTAAAATGGCATTCATTTTAGAGTAACAACCCACCCAACCAGACAAGTTTACATCCAAACCCCTCAATCATCCTGCAACAGTTTTACTTTAATTCAACATAACGCAATCTTCTTCTACAGACTGCTGCTGGAAAGCCATTTTCCTAGTCACTCACACTGACCACACCACTTTTCTCTATTTCTCTATCACAGTTCTTCTCCAGTATATCAGACAGATTCTTTCTATTCTCATTTTTGAAGTCCTGCTTGGCCTTTCCACATTTTACAGCTCCTCTCTGCCATCATTCAAAGGTTAACTCTGACTTCCAGTGAAGCCATGATTCCATGCTCCTCTGCCCGTTTTTTCAGTCATCAATCAGTCCTCTTAAGAAACAAAAAGTCGGTTCTTACAGCACTCCATTACCATTAGGTAACTTAAAAATAGCAATGAAGTTTCATCGTTTTCTGCTGCCAAACTCTCCCTAAAATCTGGCATCACAAAAGGATCAACTGGCCAAGAGCTACAGGACATCAGAAATTTACCTTGCAACTCAATATTCCTATTGTTCCTCTGTCTGTCTTTCTCTTGCTCATACTTGTCTTATATTTGGCCAGCATACTCTGTATATTTATGTATTTGTGTCACTCTCACAGAAGCTCTAAGACAGAATGATTCACATTTGGGACCAGCACCCTCAACTCCTAAAGAATCATTTTGAGAACAAGAAATCTGAAATATAGAGGTACAGCACAAGCAAGGTCTTATAATTTGGAAATACCCAACATCAAATGAACATATAAGCATGAGGACAAAAAAGCAGGTTGCCCCTAAGTGTTTTCAAAGAGGCTGTCATCTAAAGCTGTGAGCTGCTTTGGAAGAGCTATGTTGAAACTGCTTAGCTGTACCCTATGATACCATCAAGAGTGAAACACAAAGAAGCTGCCCAGTAATTGGCCAAAGTTGAGCACCATGCCCTTAGAGCAAGAGGTTGGACTTACATCTCTCTTTTTGCCAGGGATTCACTCCTGCTGGTGACTGTTCCCAGCTGATATTTCACTGGGCAGATGCAAAACTGTTTGGTTCCAAAACATCAAAGAGAAGGTACTTTAGAGGGAGAGGGAAGCAGAGAGAGCCTGGAGTTATGCTCCTGACCTCTCCTGCACCAGTCAGGGACAGCCAGAGACAGCAATCCTGTCTAGCCACATCCTGCTGATGAGCATATAAACACTCAGCAGGCACAGAAGGATATTTGAGCAGTGATGTTATTTTCCGTGAACTCCTCTGGTTTCTGGAATTCAGTGTATATCCTTGGCAGGTGAGTATCCTTGAATTTGTTGCTCTATACCTCCCAAGTGCAGGCAGGGCATCCTCCCTGCCTTCAGGCTTGCAGACAGTAGCACAGCTACAAAGCTAAGTAGCAAAGAAATAACGCTGCTCAAAAGAGCAGACCCAAATCACCACCTCTTGTTGCTTAGGTAGAGGTAGTGTTTATTTATACAGATGATGCTGAGGAGGGATAAGATGCAGAGAATATTCCTGTCATTTGTTTTACCAGTCTAGGTCAGAACACCATTTTTTAAACTTCAGAAACTACAGCTAGCACTGCTGATGCACAATTAAAATGTTCTGGACTTTCAATTCCTTCATAAGCTGGAGAGTAATTATTTCCTTTTGTTTGCTCAGTATATTTAGCAAAATAATTATAATTCACTAGATTGTCTTCTTTGTTTTGGTATGCTGGCATAGTTCTTTCTCCCTGTTTCCTTTCATAGCAACTGTGGTGTTATTTTTTACAAGCACATTTGGGTGGGGGAAGGGGTCACAGACAAGAAAAAAAACCCCTAAGTATTTTCTGACAGAAGTTCCACTTGAAGAATCTTTTCTAGCTCTCAAAAAAGAAAATATCAAATCTACAGAAGAAATAAGTGTGAAGGCAGATGTTGTACTGCCTGATGGATGCAGATTGTTCCTGCTCTGTCCATAGGAGTGAGTTAATAATGGCATCTTCCTAATCTGTGCTCTGTGAGTCCACACTGCCAGAGGAAACAAATCAGTAACAAGCCTACCCATAAGCCCACACAGCCCTGCTGCATTCAACAGGAGCTGTGATTTAGCTGTTTGATGCCACTTACAAGAAGGTAGCATAAAGCTTGTGGGTCAGCAGCAAGCCACCCAGGTACCACAAGTCTCATGTTTAAGATACAATGTACCTTAAGCAACAAATCCATTCTGACCTTGGGATTTCAGGTATCACTGATCACAGAAACCTGGGTCCCCCTTTCCAATTGGCTTTCAGAGGCAGAAATTCCAAAAGCCCATCTAAGTGGTTCTTTCCTCTCATCTTTCCATTTGTTTCTGTGCAACTGTCTTATTATTTTTAATTATTTCTGGTATTTCTCACTGGGCATTCTGGGTTTGATGTTTACTGCAGTCTGCATTCAAGACAATTTGCAGGGAGAGGTCTTTCCTGCTGCTGTGAGCAGATGGGGTCCTCATCTCTTGAGACAAGTAGTGTGCTGCCCTGACTGATGGCACCCAGGAGGATGTCACGCACAAGGCTCCCTTCAGAAGGAGGCCTGGAACATCCCCCAGAAGCCTACTGGAGGTACACTAGGGTATTTTTAACAACAGATTCAAAACCTTATTCTTTCTCACAGGGTTATTTTTGAAGCTGTATTTTAGTGCTTTTTGTTCCACTCAATATCACTGAAACATGCTGCATAGAAATCGCTGACGTAAACACTGACAAAGGAGCACAGAAGTGGAGGAGAAAAGAAGAAAATTGGGCTGTCTCTACTTCTTCCCCCTTATTTTTTTTTACGTAGCATCTCCTTACCAAGCTCAGGATAATAAAACATTTTGCTTGTGAAGATTTAGATGTTTTGCCACTGCAAACAGGGTGCTGTGATTTTATCAATTCAGTTCTCAAGCCTTACTTGGGATGGGGAATGGGAGAGAGGATATACATGCAAATAAAATCTTATCCCTTAATGGATTTGCACTCACAGTGTGTGCCACAGCACACCATTCTAAGCATTTGCATTAGGCACAGTGATCAATTTCTAAAGCCTTTATCTTCTGCCCATTGAAGTTAGCAGCCAGAAGGATTAGATTTCATATCTTTAAGGGAGCTCAGTCCCAACAATTCCATGTTTCTCATTGCCTGTTTTGTCTTAATGGAAACATACCTTGCATAGCTCAGTGAGAACACTCTTCCCTCCTCCCTTCTCTACCTTAACAGCTTTTTAGGCAGCTGTGCTCTCATGGGTTATATAGGTATGATTTTTATTGTCTATAAAATAAACTGTAATCACTCGCCATTTATTTTAGGCACACTTCAATGGATGTGTAGCATTTATGCCTTCATTAATTTTGTGCAGTGGGCAAAAATGGGATGCTTCAGAAGGAAAAGAGGCAAAGTAAGAGGACTATGGATACAACACCCTTTCCAAATGCTTAAGTGAAATGTTTATGTTCTGGAAACAGAGAATTGATTGAAAAGTTATATCAAGCAGTAACATATTTCATGCTTATTCCATTTACTTTCCGGATTTCTGAACACAACCAGTAGCAACAGCTTCAAAAGCAGATAATTTGTATTGAATGAAGTTTAAATAGATTATGATGAATATGAAAAGATTTTCACCTGTCTCCCTTTCCAGTCATGAGGAAGCAGCAGTGTTACTGGACCATACAGCAAGCACCTACTGCTAAGGTCAGGGACAGCCACCTTAGCAAACTCAACTCCTCCATCCCTCCAGCCCAGCCCCACCAGCTCTGCCCCTTCTACCCTTGCACAACTTGCAACCTCCCATCCTCAGGTTAGCAAAATCCAATGCCAGCCTCACTGAGCAGTGTCCAGGCTTGTTTAGGTCACTAAAGCAAACAGCTGCAGCTCAGAGAGCACCATTCCCACTGAAACCTGTTTGGTGCCTGCACTGACAGACACTGATGGGCCCTCACACAGGACAGTGCTGCTTTCTCTCTTGCTTCAAGGAGGCACTGCAGCACAGCTTCACACTGGGAAGCCCCAGCTTTCCCCAGGCAGCTGTGCTGTGCACTTTCTGTCCCAGTGAGACAACCAGGTCAGATGTGCCCTGCTTAACTCTTACCTGGGCTTGTGAAGGTCTGAAAGCAGAGTCAAAGCCATTCTGCAGAGAGTCCAGAAAAGGCTGGATTTTGTAGAGGCTATGCGTTGTCTGGCTCGAGCGGAAGGCCACAATGTGGAAGTACTTCAGAATCTTCTCAAACCTTGATTGTGTCATGATAAGTGCAATGCTCTTGTTGCTGTAGAAGCCGCTGCTCCAGATGCTGAGAACAGACTCACAGTGGTGGATGCTGGTTGATATCATGTAGCCTAAGAAGGCCTTCATTTCTGTCAAGGTGACATCAATCCAGGCATCGTCACTACCAAACCTCTCCTGGTATTTCTTTGCGTACATGTTGGTTTGGACCACCATATTCTTTAGTACATTGTCAGGGACAAAGAGCTGAAAAAAGTCCATGGCACTGGCAGTCAAGGGCATTTTTCGTGTTGGACCTAGGATAAAAGAAGGAAAGATAGGCACACTCCTGATCACCACAAGGCACATCCAACACCAGAAATTAAAAGCATGAGTATTTTTCTCATGCAAATGATGGTATGTACCCATTGCCTAACAGACTTCACCAGGAAACTCCCCCTCCCCCCTATATCCTTCCTCCTGTATGATACTATACACTCTGAAAAGTTTCTCCTCTGCTCTGCGCGGTCATTACTTTGTAGCATGCAGGCTTGTGAGACAAGCAGGCATTTTATTTCTCCACTTACACATTACCTGCTACTTTTATCCTCAGCAGCTGTTTTGGACTCTTTCTGGATAGTTTTTCATTGGTCCATATGCATGTCAAAGCAATGCCTTCCTCCAAACAGCCCAGAAGGACAATGTGAGTCCTCCAGAGGCAGCACTGCCCTCATCCCAGATGACATGATTCCTAGGCTCTATAACCTGAGGTGCACCTTTCCTCCTGCACCTCCAATTCCTGCCTAGTTCACTGTCATAATTCTGTGACTTTCATATCTGCCCCTGCTCCACATAGAGTCACATACAGGTCTATGTGGTTTAGAATTTTGTGCCTCTACCACCACATTGGAGTTTTATCCTGCACTCTGATATCCCCAAGAAAGCACATTACCAGAACAAGTCAGTTACCATGTGGCTAGTGCCACTGCCCCACATCACAGGGAATATTTTTAGCACTGTAATGCATGCAGTGGTCCTCTTCCTCCCATAATGTAATAAGCCTTGCAGTCCCATGCTGGGATTACTCTAGCATTTCACTGATCTTGCACCTTCTCTGCCAGTTTCAACTACTCCATAAGAGGAGGGTGATAAAAACAAAAAGGAGGCTCTAAGGACTGTATAAATTCAGCCAGTCAGACACCAGATTACACCAAACTGAATTAGGAACATCAAACCCACAATACCAGGGATGCAGACACCAGTATTTAAAGCCCTCTCTCCTCTAATCCCTCCCACAAACTAACCAAGCTCCATTCCAAAAGTAGTAGTTTTCATGCTTGCACCTTGTAGTAGTGTTTTAGTTATCAGGTAAGGGCAGGGAACATTCTCTATTCTACAGAAGCAGTGAAAACCAACACCATGAGCTAAGCAGCCTCCTCAAACCCAGCAGACAGGGGAGCACTTAAAAGCAACTCTACACTGCTGTGACAAAGAAAATGTCATGGGTATAATCCCAAACCAAGAAATACTGCACCTTAGTCCAGCAGCCTTTAGCCCTAGAACTGTCTGAAATACTCCTCCTAATCAAAAGCAGAAGGCATACAGCTTCTCATTTGGAGTTGTGCCCAACAAGAGCAAGTCTTTCTTGCACTACAGGGCTGTCTGGATCTCACATCAGCTCTCCCAGCTGCATCAGAGATGAGATTGACCATCACACAAGCTGGCTCTGCAAAGATCCACTAGCACATTGCTCCGGTCGCATTCTCCAGCACCCTTGTATCTCACTTCACATTCCCAGTCACAGCAACAACTACAGCTTGCAGAAATTTTCCATGAAACAGAACTACAAGGAATTACACAAATATGGTGGTTGGCCTTGATCTTAAGCCTTAATGTTTGAGTGCACTCTGGTGAACTCAAGCTACTAGAATGACAATAAAAATAGACTTTGAAACAACATCAAGACTTTTAAACAGTAAACATTCAGATTGCAAAGAATGCCAAAAAGCAAACAAAACTGGATTTTTTTTTAAATAAAAAACTATCTATTTAAAGATTACTTTCTAATTTTAATTTGTGAGATTGAGAAACTTTCAGCTGAAAGCACATTCCTCTATATTGTAAGACCAGAAGAAAGAGCCTTGCACAAACCATGTTTTGGTAAGAACAGAAAATTTCAGCTTAAATGATAAAAGGTTTTCATTACCAAGTAAAAACTATGCGGCTAGAACAGATATATTTACTTCACCTTAACTACTAGTGCAATAATAAAGCTTCTTAACAAATGTTTTCTTCTTTTGATCAGGAGATTTATTTTCTGCTGGCACTGGCTAGCACTGTTAGAGCTCACAAAAGATGCTTTATGCATGATTCTGTATCTTCATTCCTCCCCATAACTTAATCAAGTTTTTATATTCTACAGTAGGTATGGCTTTCTAATAAAAACAAATGGAACAGAGTTTATTCTAGTTCTATATGAAATCTTGAGTAACTATCAAACTCAACTCCAGTGCTCAGGCCACCTTCCAGGTAGCACACAGAGATAGTTTTTAATACCTGGCTTCAGAAGCAGAAGCTGGGAGTAGGGGTAATATTTTAAATCTTGTCTACAGCAAACAAGAATTCATAAAACATCAAGTCTTACAAAGTGAAATATCTTGAGACTCTTGGATACGGACAATAGGTACATGCTGGCCTCCATCTTCAGGGAGGTAAGAGCAGTCAGAAGCATAAAAAATGTAATTTTGGTGTAACAAAATTTTCAGCAGCTGCACAAGTTTACCTTGATAAGTGATACCTATACAGGATACAATAATCTTTCCTTACCCACTAGTCCTGCTCCAGACACAGAGAACCTGCTACCTCCTCTCCTTCCTGGAATAAATGTACAAGCTTTGTATCTCATTGGTCATGCAGAACCCACACAGCTCTGAAAAAGCAAGCTGAATCACTTTCTGACTCAAACATCAACATAATTGTTGATTAAATAAAATTATGAAAGCCCCTGTATAATCTCATTGTCTTAAAAAACAGCCTTTGTTAGCAAAGTGAGCACAATTGATTCATAATTTACCGATATGCAATATAACAAGAGCAACATTGAATTTCAGTAGGAGAAGTGAATTTTTAACATGAATTGAGTTTTGCATAGCTAATGACCAGCCTAAAATATTTAAATATGACTTTCTAAATACACAAATATATCCCATAGAAAGAGCCAACTGTCTGCATAAGGAACTTAAATAGCTAATTCGTACTTTTAAAGGATTTTTACATTGACTTAAATGGCACTTACCCAGCAAATACTGATATGAAGAGTTTCAGTGTTCATGCATGCACTGTTTAGCCTTCAAAGCTTTACTCAGACAAATGAAAAAGTGACTTTGCCTAGTTGTCCATTCTCAGAATGATTATACAATTATAACTGTATGTAAAATTCAGATTTTTCTCTCTCCTCTGCTATAAAGTGTTTGCATGGAGAATATATTTACTTTCATAGGGTTTCTTTAAAAGCCAGTCAGGATTTCCAATACAAATTACAGAGACAAAGTGCAAAAGCACTCTTGGAGTGTCTGAACATCCAGCCAGACCCAGTATTCCATGCACAGTCAGGACAGGGACAGCTCTACTGAGTAACCTCTGATTGGGCAGCACACATGCCAGCACCAGAACTTTGGGCTTGCTCTAAGTGACCTTGCAGGATGTGGAAAATAACAAACAACTTCTGCTATGATACAGCCTACACACACAAGCTCCTCTTCCTTCTCACTCTGTCTGCCAGCAAGAACTTGCCTGTGCAATCTGCAGCAACCACCTTGCAAGTCATTACTGCTATTTTGACTCGCTGGTTCCATTTTCTCCTTTGCACTCAGAAGGGATGTCTCCCACAAAGAGACATCTCCATTTGTAAGAACAGTCTCAAAATAAATGAAAAAGCGAAGCATGAAAAGCTATTTGTGTGTCTGTGCTGGCAATGTGACCGTGAATAGAAGCTGGCCCCTTGCCCTTGGAGCGTGTGCATTGCAGAGCCCGTTGTGGCTCAGCTCGGCTCAGGGCAAACTGCAGCTGCCTCGCTGGCCTGCTGTCCAGCAAGAGAGCAGGCTGCACACCCAACTGCTCAGCAAACACACCCATTGCACTACTCCCACAATGATTTAAGGAGAAGTTCAGGTGGAACTTCAGGCTGCCCCTGCTTGTTGTCCTAAAATCCCTGGTCTTCTCTCTTACATGGGTCCTCACTGGTCACATTCTTCCCCCTGCTTCGTTCCCTTTCTAGTCTTCCTTGCTGAGCAATACATTAGGAAAAAAAAAAGAATATCAAGTGAATTAAATGTTTTTTTCTTACTTAACTGGTTTGCAGAATTAAGTAATTTGAGAGCATTTTTAAAAGTTAATGTATCCTCTCGTATTTTTTCTGTTCTGATAACCAGCCTCAGAATTCACAGACTCAGAATAAGGGATGAACAAAAGACAGAAAGTTTCAAAATGTACTGTAACCTATCAGTGCTTACAACATAGTATACAAATCTTAAGAAGGTCAAAAGCATCATTATTTTGGGCAGGATAAATCAGATATGTGAGGGGAAAACACAGTGAAAGAAAGTTCTTTTGCTCTGCTGTGCAACAGACTCTGCTCTCATTCAAACTGCAATTGAGGCCTGCAATAAAATATTGCATTACTCTGATAGGCCCAGGGGTTACCCTATGTATAACCCAAACTGCATGGCTGGTAAAAAAACCTTGTGCAGAGGTAATCACAGCTCATTTTGAAATTAATGCAACTTCATTAACAGCTTGGCAGACCCCAATACTCCCAAATCAGGAACAGGAGCAGTAGAAGTATCAGTTCAATAATTTTGAAGTAATTTTATTATCTTCTTTGAGGAAAAAATCTAACAATTTATAGCCACGTACAAGAATAGCACATTAAGCATAATATATGCAGATACATACCTAAGAAAAATCAATCCAGAAACTTTTTTATTTTTTTGGCCATTGGGAAGTACCTTCTCCTCCAATATATGGTACAGCCTTCAAAAACCAAGGTTTAAAAAGCCAATTAATTCCTTTTTCCTAAGTCTAAGCAATTAGAAACTGTTTTATATTCCTGACAAGTTACCTCTGCAAAAGTACACATCATGATTTTTGGGTCTTATTTAGAGAACATAAAAAAATGTTGACAGAAGCTTTTCGTCAGAAAATACTCATCCATCAAAAAAATCATGATGTCTTTATGGAAGGTGTCAATTAATGAAATATGACAGCGAGTTCAAACAATTTCTCATCTTTTTCAATGTGCAGGGAGCATTATAAAGAGCTCAAAAAAAAGGCAAGAAAACAAAAAGTGATGTTTTAATATTTCCCAAGTGAATATTTTTCAGAATTTCTGTTCACACTAAGTTTCCTCATGCAACCTTTGGAAGCACTGGAGCTTATCTGGCTTGCCAGAATATCAGTCTTCATATCAGCTCTATTATTAATGGCCTAGAAATGTACATCAGACCATCCTCAAACCATAGCTGGTTTGACAGCATTACAACAAGCCTGTCAAGACAGCTTGAAGTAAATTCACTTCACACTTTTTTTCTGAGTTTTATTCCAGTTTATTTCAGAGACTGCTCTCCTGTAGGAACTGGGTGGCAAGCATCCAGGTTTTTAGGATATTATGCTGCATGTTTTTGTTCATCTCCATTAGAAAAAGCTACCAAAGCTACTTTGTTAAGTCAAAGGCATCATCCTAATATATACCAACTGTGGTTCTGACCAGGATTTTGGGTGAGTAGATGTCTGCATCTGTTATTTTGCTAGACAAATCTTAGCAAAATAACTTAGCTTCCTTTAGGGACTGCCTTACACAAGAACTCGATGAGAAGAATCAGCAAGAATAAATGATGAAAACATGATCCATACTGTGGCATTGTTTGGAGCTGGAAGCTAACTTAGGAGGAGGCAATAAAAAAGTCAACAACTCCCATGCAGACACTCTTGGCTTAGAAAAAACTCGACAGCATCCTTCCAAAGATGCTTCTTTTTGTAGACTGTAAGGGCTCACTCTCAGCAGCCCATGCTTCTGGGGAAGTTTTTGCAAGGTCACCTTTACAGAAACTTACTTTGCACCCTTGCGTAGGCACTCAGTAGCCACACTTCTGCTCTACATTTAGTTTCACTAAGTCTATTCCAAGCTATTTAGCAAAGTGTGATTTGTCTGCACTCTTCCAACCTTATAAATAATCCTTTGACAATGCCTCCACGGCTGCACGTAATAACCGTAGTCAAAAAATTGTTCCAAAGAGCTTCTCTGAAGGCCACTTTCTCCTCCCTCCCCAGCATTAAAAAGGATTGTTTTCTTCACAGCGTCAGCAATAAAGCGATCCACAGACTGCAGTCTGACTTTTATCCATAGAGAGCATTAAGAGCTGTGTCTAGAAGCAATCCAAGGACAAATGAAAGTGGACTGAAAAGCAGCACAGAGCTGCTCTGTGCTGACTCTGGTCCTAAGAGTCCCTGGCCTCCACAGCAAGCAGCACTGAGTTACTGATAAATTAAATAGAGAACTTATTTAGAAAATCAAACAGTAAAATTAATGAAGTATTTCGCAAACTAAAGAACTTCCTGCAATTTAGCTTGTTTCTGTGCTGTGTACTGGATGCAGACTGTCATTCAGCTTTTCAAAGCATTATAGCAAAATCCTTGAGCATTAAGTGTAGCAGGTCAGCCTGGCGTAGGTCAGGGATGAGTGATGCACTGTTCCACCAAACACAAGACAGTCTCCTCCCCTGATGAGATGGTGACCTTCCAAAGCCTGGGGTGATAACCAAGGCACCCTGCCCATTCCTCCTTCATACTGCCATGTGCTGGCAGTTCAGCCTGCAAAAGGTGAAGAACTTCAATGGGGCATCAAGACTGGGATACCAAGGATAAATAATTTTGGCTGTCACTCAGTAGATTATCTTGTGTGAAAAGACACAGTAGAAGCACAACTAAATTTTGGGGTATTTTCAAGAGACCAAGCAGGCAGGACTTACACATTTCTCATTGATTAAATGTATGCTGTAACACCAACAGCGCTGGTCTGAGAATGAGAACACGCCAGATATGTTGTGGCAGTTTCCATGGAAGTGCCTTGTTGTAGATTTAAGCCATGGTAAAAAACTGTTTAATTAAGAGAGTATTTCTTTGTGTTTACCATCATGTTTTAAAGCCACAAAGCTTTCAAGCTGTGACAAGTACAAAGAATAAACAGCCTACTACAGCTGATGTTGACACCTTTAATTATATACTTAATTTCTGTGGTGAGATCTTGCCATCTACCAATCACCATTTTTCTAACATCCAACAGACCCTCCCAAAACACTGGTACAAGGTCTTTGGGTTAAAATAATTTCCAAGAGTCAAAGACCCTAAAGCAGCTGAGTCAATGCTGAAGTAGAGTACCCTGTTGTGTCAGTTTACATAATTCTTTGCACATTATTTGGCTGTGGGACTGCATATGCTCCTCCTCAGGGGAATTCCTGCTGCAGCAGCTTCCATGGCAATAGTCCACTGCGCTCTTTTGCCACTGCAGTTTTCTGTGAACATTTTACTGCCCTGCTCCTGGCAGCCCAGCTGACACTGGGCATATCTAGCAGATGAGAGATGACCATCGATGTGCTGACTCCATACACCACCTGTAATACAGCTTTGAGTAGATCACGTAGCAGCTACACATCTGTCTGTGGGCACAGCTGTGCACATTTACAAAATAACTGTACAAAGCAGCAGGGATAGTTTTATGTCAGCACAACTCCCATAACCAGCAGGGTGACCTTCATAGCTAAATCCCAGAAGATTGCTTTGGGATGGTTCCATGGGCAGACTCCTCTCCTGCACTGGCAACTCTTGCAGGTGCAATCCCACCATCCCATCTTTCTTTCCCAGGCTCCTGGTCTGTTCTAATACACACTGGTCACAAATACCATTACTCCCATGGAACTCTCTCCTTTCCAGAAATTTAAAATAAAAATCCACCCTATGCATCAGCAATATTTGATTTGAGGACCCTGCCTTGAAAGGTAGGGCTTTTGTGTTTGAAGAAGGGAAAATAGCCTGATATGTTTTCCAAGAAAACCATCAGAATATTTAATTTATTTTTTGTAAATAAAAGTCAATAAGTCAATATAAATTACCAACTAATGAGATACTGAAAGCCTTCATATCAACTCCTGCCTTTTACATACAACACACACATATGCTATTGAAAAATGAACCTCCAGTTTTTGAGTAAGTCTCACAAAGAAATGGCTTTGTTTTGTTCAAAAATTAGTTATTTAAGAAAAAAGAAAAAAATATATAGCAACCAGAAATCCAGACAGTTCAGTAAAGCATTGGAGACCAACCTTATAAGGCACAAACATTAATTTCAGTACAGAACCTCCTAATGATTCATCTCCACCTCACATGAGCTAAGGTAGCTACAGTACTGGTGTCTGCAATTGCTCCCCAGCAGCAACAGGCTCTTCCTGAAGAACACAGGGAGTAGTTGTTAGGGTAAGCACATAGTCCCCAAGGTATTCAATGCTACTTCTCACAAAGAGATGTCAGCACCTACTGCAGCAGCCACCTGGGAGAGGTCATCAGTGGGGTGATGCCGCAGCTCTGCTAGAAGAGCTCAAATTCTGGAATCTGCCAAGAAGGCTGGTGACAGGGCTGCATGGGGATAATATTCAGGCTTTTTCAAACCTGTTTCTTTTAGGTTGTACCAGCCTCCCCTGGATTTTACTGCTCTCTGTAGGAAAGCATGCACTTGCATTTCTAAGCAAGTTTCATCAACTGCCCAGTAAGAAAAGTCTTCTCTGCTATCATCACCCTAGATTAAGAGGTAAAGGAACTCTCATTACTCCATATTACATCTGCACTTACAGACCTACTTTTAAATTTGTAATTTCCTTGCTTTATATTCTCCATGTTCCTCCCCAACACCCTCAAAAATCCTGGGGCAAGCCACATGTTCCCTGCATTAGGCTTAGAGGCAGGTGAAAATCTTACTATTTTCTTAGTACACCTATGGTGCAAAGTGGAAGTCATGTTCTGAAATCCTTGCTAGGGTTAGGACTTCTTCATATATGCACAATATCACTTTGTGTGCTTTTTGTTTTCTTTTTGATCTTTTATTCCTGCCCCTGTTGTTAGACTGTCTTTTTCCATTCTTGTTCTGCCTGCACTAAGAAGTGACCAGTGCTGCAGGCTGTCTGAACATCTCAACTCAAAACAGGCAAGCAGTTGGAAAGTTCAATAAATGACTTCTCTACACCATGTACATCAACATCCCTAATCCTCTTACCACATGCAGGATACATGACACACTCCACAGCACCCCAAGTGCTTAGGCTTCCTAATAACTCTTATAAACCCACAACTTGCCAGTTTTAGGAAATCGGTGCGCTTCTTCTACAATTAAGAGTGAAAAAAAAGGCAGTCACCTGTGGAAAAGGTGGGATTTATTACTTGCCCTGCCTGTGTTAACTTCAGGGTGACACAAACGTGTTTACAAGCCACTGTACCCCCCGGAAAGGTTTTCAGGGAGCTGCATCTACAGAGAGCAAGCCAGAAACACAACTCAGAGCTAAACAGCGCATAGATTCAGAGTGGGACCCTCAGTGGCACAGCACCTCTCACTCTCAGCAGCAGTCCCTCAGCAGCCCTCTCACAACCCGTGCCCAGGTACTTTGTGCAGCCTGTGGAACTGCTCGGCTCCCGGCAGCTCCCACCGCAGCCCACGCCATGCTGCACGGCTGGCAGGGGCAGCAGGAACCAGGCCATGGAACTAGGTTTGCAAAGAAAAGCATTGTGTACTTCCCCCCACAGCCTTTCAGGCAAGATGTTTGGTCGCTCTGGAGCCAAACTCCACCTCTTCAAACACAGGCTTAGAGTGCTGTATTCTGAGAACAGAATACAGTGAAAAGACTGGAGGTCACCAGACAGGTTACTAGTAGCCATCCAGAACACCAGATCACAGCTACACTTAGAGATCAACTTGTCCAGGCTTCCTGGGGGCTGCCAACATATGAACCAATAAAAGCTGAAAGATCTCATAAGAATTAGTCTCTGTAAGAACATAGTTTAGGTTACAAAAGGAGAAAGTATCTTGTATTTCTCATCTTGGACCTAGCAGCAAGAAAGATTTCAGACAGCAGAGGTTTTCAAAGAACTTCATGGTGTGTTCACTTTTTAAAAGAAAAAGGAGCCTGCCACTTCCTAAGCTTTCTGGACCTAACTGCTTAAGTGGTTTTATATTACAGACAGATTTGTTCCTTCCAGTTCCTCAGCCATTTGTTACTATGTTCACAAAGCTCTCATTTAAACATTTCTTTCCTTTAATTCTTTATGTTGACTGCCTCATAAAATTAAGAGATCTATTGTGAAATTCCATCAGCTTCTTCCACCACCTTTGATACAGCTCCTTTCCCGCTCACTGTGAATGGCCGTGAATAGGTAGCATTTTACCTTCCACATCCAGAATTTTTTACATGCATCACTTAAGGTCCAGATTCTATAATCCTCATTGATGTTTTTAGTGGGGGGTATTTTTAGCAAAACTGGGCCTGGAGTTTTTATAGCCTTGTCTGAGAAAACCCCAAGCCTACTAGGCAAGGTAGAATGTTATTTATTTGGGAGGAGAGAGAAGACAGAGAATGCAGGTGAACATATGGCTTTTCATCCCAGCTACATCTGGGTCTGTTAGCATCCCTGGCAGAGGGATTCAAACCACTTCACAGAAATTCTCTTTCTGGGCCTGAACTGAAGCAGTTTGGCAGAGCTGGACACAAATGACCACAGTCCTCCTTGCCAAGAGCCAGGCACCATCTGCTTGGTGGTCATATGTGAACTTTTATCAACATCCTTACATAGGCCCTAGCACAGTGGCTTCCAACACAGGGTGCTGCATAAGACAATCTACAGCAGGAAGAAAATATTTTTTTCTGTTGTTAACAAATAAAAAATAAAAAAATTAAATTGTGCTAATTTCATCTTTGTATCATCCTGGTTTAAATTCTGGCTTTGTGTATGCTTTATAATGTACAGAGTGTATTAGTACAGTAGTGCAGGTATATCACCTATAAATAAAGAAATAAACATAGATTGGGGGTACCTGTGGAGAAAACCTCCCCTGATAGGGGTGAATGATCAAAAATGATTGGAGAACACTGCCCTAGAGCTCTCCAGTAACTGCACTCAGGACTAAAGCAGCCTTGCAGATACAGTTCACCTAGCAGAGAGCTGAACACGTGCTCAAATCCTATAAGCTTCAGCTGATCTACTTTAGGTTTTATATCAATATAAAAAGGAGTATTTTCCCCTTGTCCTTTAAGAAAACTGTCTTCTTGTAAGAACAGGGGAGTGGTGGGATCAGTCAGAGGTCCTTCTGCATTGGTATGACACTTCTCATGTCACTAAAGAATACATATCACTCAAGTCAT
The DNA here is from genome assembly GCF_027887145.1 of Ammospiza caudacuta. Classification (NCBI taxonomy): domain Eukaryota; kingdom Metazoa; phylum Chordata; class Aves; order Passeriformes; family Passerellidae; genus Ammospiza; species Ammospiza caudacuta. The sequence continues at coordinate 45,528,675 of NC_080595.1, read as the reverse complement.
ATGCCACATATCACATATCAAGGTAGTACCACCTATTCATATACTTATATGCATCTCTGGATTCAAAGAATAATGCACTATATTCACATCCCTTGACACTCCCCTTTGAATTTTAATTTGTGTCACTTGCAAAACAAAAGGAGGTGTAAGAGCTTTGTGTTTTTCTCCAGAGCAGATACTCATTTTGCAGTCAGCCATGCAAATTATTAATCCTAAAAGCAAGACTGAGGCTGCAATATGCGTCATGGCAGGAAAAATGGGGAATGTCTTTTCACTATGAAAATCCTTTGTAGTTTATCCTGCAGCCACTTTGTCCTCCCTCCTGGACCTTACGACCACCAGAGATTTTGCTCACTCTGCAAACCCTAGCAAGCAAATTGGAACTCATGTTCTTCAGGAAGCATGGATTTTTCCTTTTGATCAAGGGATTTAATGTTAGTTTCTACTAGATCTGATCCCAAACTTTGTGCTGTTGTGACGATATGAAGCAAACAGGTTGTACTTTCAATAAACATCAAAAGGGATGTCTTCTAAGAAATTTTTGAAGCTACAGTTTGACAACAGTAACCACTCCTAGGGTCTTTTCACTCCAGCCCAGCAGGAACCATTTGAGGCAGATACTTAACTTTAAACTACGGTGATCAAATTATTCTTAGGCATCAGTGCAACACTACCCTGAAGTGCATGTTTTTGAAGTGAGATTAAGCACACTTCTTCTAGCCTAGGATTGCCCCAAGCAAATGACTTAACAGTGTAAGTATTACAATGTCAAGTGATGCAGTCCATAATAAAACACAGAAATAACTGCAAAAGAATGAATATTGGCAAGTATAGTATGGAGTCCTTGAACACACAGCAAAAGAGGTACTTAAAACTCTGCTCAGAAAAAGCTCCTGTTTAAAAACTTGCTTACCTTCTCCTCCCTCTTCTAAATTATAAACAAGGTAGCTAACAATGACTCTCTACCACAGTAGTCAGAGAAAGAAAAACTTAAAATAGATCTTCGTGTCTCCTTTCTTTCAGAGGCATTCAAGATCCACCAGTATGTAGAACATTGAGTTCAGCTAGCCTCAATGAGGAAAAGAAAAGCAACAGCTACCTCAAAACTGCTTATAAAAACTATAACATTTTGCTTTCTTTATAGAAAATATCACTTGATTTTGGTCACATCCTCCTACCTCTAGAACCAAGGTCTGGCAAATAAGGGACTACAGGGTACACGTCACAAAGTGAGTGAAGAACCAGACACAGGAAACGCAATCTCCACTCCTGCCAATACAGTGAGTGAGAAGGGAGAATATTCCTCAAATGCTTGCTATAAAGAATTGGGCCCATTACTTGGGGCATTAGCCTCTAAAACTGCACTGGTCTCTTCTATTAGGTAGCAAGAACACAGATGCATTCAGACACAATGAAATGCTAACACAAAACTCCATGCGGGGGCAGCTGACACTCCTGAAGTGCAAACTTCATCCAAAAAGAAGACTGAACAATCATGGGATAACCAAACCCATATGAACCATCAGATCTGAACTCAGATTTTGTTGAGCTTTACACAAAGCTTTTTAATGCTGCGTTAGATGCTGTGGTGGGTGTGACAGTTCACATATTGTATCTCCCACAAAAGCAGATCTGGAGCATCAGCTGTAGCAAACTGGGTGAGCAATGTGGTCAAGAGCACCTGGCCATTATTTTCTTATGTTAGAAATACCACCTATTATCTTTATGTGACACTATGAGGCAAGAACAGGCAGAGTCTGGTTTCACATGACCTCACATCTCAACATCAACTGCTTTTTCATCACAGGAGATGCTGTTGGAGCCTACAGACTCCTCTCTACAAATGTGCTGTCTAATAAGGATTGAACTCAAGTGAGCCATCTTTCAGCAAGGGCAATTCAGCTATTTGTCACCCCATCAGCTATCTTCCCATAAGTTGGATAAGGACTCAATATCTGGAGGACCTTTACCTTCTCGTCCCACAAGAATGGACATAGGGCAGAGCAAAATTGCACAAAGCCTGGCTTACTAAGAAGCAAAATCTGATGAACTCCTGCCCCTGACTACTTGCAATTTTAACAAGAACAGTAGAGACATGGTATCCAGCAGAGCCCAGAGGAAAAAAAAAAAGGTAGTTTCATAATGACTAAGAACAAGATGTTAAAATGGGAAGTACTGGTAGAATCTATGTTAAGATATAAGAGAAAGGTTCATTTTTATGACAGGAGAAGATTTTAGAAAGCAAAATACAATTAGAGAAACTAAATGCTGCAGCACAGAAGGGCAGGTTAGAAAGAGGTTATAGTACAGATGAAAAGGATTCAGTAGAAACTGAAAGCTTAACAGTAAAGTTTTGAGCAGCTTTTGTTACACTTATTTCTTGTTCCTTTTCTGATTAAAGCATTGTGCTGACGGATTCTCCCTTTAGCTGCCCATTTCAGCTTAAAAAAAAAAAAATCCATCACCCTTTTATCTTGGGAAGAAAGCTGACATTAGAGCAATTGGCAGTGCACTGCTCAATGTCAAGCTGCTCCAGGTCAGTACTCAGACCCCTTCTGAGCGAACCTTTCAGCAAAAAACCTAAAGAAAAGGTACGGTTTTTATTTTAACATCTTGCTCACTCTCCTGCTATATATGTCCATAAAATATTATCAAACGTTTCTGCTTCATCATATGATACAAGTGGCTGCTTTTAGAAAAAAACTAATGCTCACTTAGTTTCTTTTCATTGATTCAGGGAGACAGAGCCAGCAGCCCCCCAAAAAAAAAAAACAAAAAACAAAAACCCAAACAAACAAACAAAAAAACCAAACAACATCACATTAACAGTGTCAAGTCCATTTCATATTTCTAGAACCATTTCATACTCAGTACCCGCTTTGGCAGTACCATCTCAAAAATATCCATAGCTGACTATTTCACACTCATCTGTCCCCTGAAAGCAGTGAGATGTCTGCACTACTATTTGCACTCAACATAATTCAATGTATTTTGAATTTATCCAGGTCTACTGGGATTAAAGGTTTTGGTACTGCTGGCTGAACTCGCATCCCTCGTAACCAGAAACAGCCATGGCTTGTACAGACAGGCATTGTTTAATTTTTTTTTTTTTTTTTACCAGGACATGGAATTAGAACCAATTTTATGCTACACACACTATCAGAAAATACTGGGTTGATCATCCCATGGGATAATACCTGAATTTATTGGCCAAAATAAATCTTAAAAACACATATTTAAAGTGTTTTTTTCTCTAATTATCTGCTGAAATCAGGCACAATCTCTTATTCTGCAGAAAAATGAGACTTTTTCAAACAACTGACTTCTAGAACAGTCACTTTTTGGATAGCATAAAGCAGGTTACCTTTAATGAAGATAGTGACATATGAGTACCTTGAACAAGGAACTTTAAGACCTTACTTGGACACCTGTGCAATTTGTCAACAAAGAGTTGACCCTACACTGGAAAAGGCAGAGAACTACCACTAGAAGTAGGAGTGTATTCTTGCAAGGAAATGTGAAGAAATACTATACTTTCTTATTTTTAGCCTTGGGAGAAAAAAAAAAAAAAAAAAAAAGGAAAAAAAGAAAAAGAAATAGCTAGAGAAGAAAACCACAAGAAAGCTAAACAGCAAATCTCTTTAAATGTACTTGAGGTAAATATCAGGGAAAAAGATGATGTTAAGTGCCAAAAAGTAGTCTTTGAAGATGAAACAATATTGCAATGCTCACAAAGAAGTGAAGAAACAACCTTCTGATGCCCAGTCCATGAACAGAAAAAACATGCAGTAAACATTCTGATGTTCTTTCCTGCCAGGACACCTGTTCCATGATCATCAGTTATTGCAGGTGTCTGCACCATAACCCAGCCAAGCCTCCTCCAGACCGGCACTTGTCTTCCTCCATGTATCTATCCTTATGGTCTACAGAGGGTTGTGCTGGGATTCAGTTTCAAGGAGGCTCTTTGTACCTCAAGAAGTGTCATGAACAGAGGCAACTACAAACCCAGGCACCACCCAGGCAAGTACAAATCCAGGCACCACCCAGGATGATGCACTGCCTCCAGAGTATAGCACTGCTAATCTCACAAGTCTTTGGGCAGTGTCCCATCAGACATCCCTAACATAAGCAGTTTAGTGCTTTGAACATAAAGGAGTCTCAGAGTAAGTCATTTGAGTAGAGATACAAGATTCATGGGCACACAACTCATTACCATAGAAGGGAGTATGGAAACAACACTCCAACTATCAAGTCTGCCTGGGCCACTTTCCAGGACAAAGGGAGGGAGGGAGTTTCACCTTAACAGACCAGGCAGCCTTCTGCAAGCACACAGCTCTTTCCCACAAGCTGCACAGTTTTCTCCCCACTCCAAAAGCTGACATGGAAGATGCAAGTAGCAAGTCCTTTACATAACAGTCCAGCATTTAACTGGCCATTAAGCAGCTTGCTAGTTTATCTTAGCCAATCTAAAACAAAGGAAAAGAGTGCTGGAAGGGACCTCAGGAAGTCCTTCAGTCCAAGGCCTCTATCCCCATTCAGCACACATACTGGGTGTCAGTCAGTCTGTTACAAAAGATATAACAGGTTAATAACACTTGTTCTTAGGTTTTCAGTGATGCATTTGTCTTCTGCACCACTGCACTGTCTGAGAGTTTCTATCATGTCTGATTCAATTATCCATCAATTTATACCCATTATTCCTCATATTTAGTTTTCAGAGCAGGTAAGGCAGATAATTCCCTTTCCTATAATAGCTCTTTTACTTACCCATATGGCCCTTTGGCTTAAAACCAGAATACTAAAAGGCAGCCAAGTTAGTAGATTTTCTGCTTCTGTCCTTTCTCTTCATAATTAACTACGTGCTTCTCACCTGGGTTGGCTACCCAGACTCTCTCTCTTAAGTAGCAAAACAGTCTCATTTCAAGTCTTGTACACTCCATTTGGATGTTTGCCTTTTCACAACAGCATGACACTGAGTCACATTAGTCTAGTGTTCAGCTCTAACCACCAGTTCCTTTTCCACCTCGACAGTTCTTCCCCTCCATTTTCCACTTCTGCTGTTAGCCCTGCCTTCATATTGAGCATTCCCCTCTTGCACCATGTCATTGTGCTTCCTGTACCAGACTATTTCAGGCTATCAGCAAGCTTAGAAATCCTCAGTTTGCTCTTCAGTGTACATCCAATCACTCCCAGCTTCATGTTATCCAAAGGTTTAATAAACAATCTCAAGAAGTCCAGCTCCATTCAGGAATGCACTTTTAGGTTCTTATTAATTAAAAATAAAAAATAAAATTAAGTGAAATTAAATAAAAATAAAAGTAAAAATGTCCCATCAGAATATTTAAGCTTTTGTCAGATCCTTATGCCACACATTTTTAGAGATGCTTGGCGACATCCATCCAATTCAAATCGAGACAAACAGCCATTTTCAGTAATAACAATTTTAGTGAAAATACCTGATGGCGATTGGATGGTATCTATCCAATCAGATATTTCTTCATCTGCCGGCTTTGCCCCACTACATATTTTAATGTCTAAGATTTGTTGCAAGAGATGTAGTGTAATGCAAAACACAATGTGAAACAGCCAGTACTGCAGAGATGGTTCCCACCCCAATAATTTGCCTCCAGTTCACTGCAGAAAACAAAGCAGTGAAGTCCTATGGAACACAGTGACCATGGGGGGCCTCCACAAGGATCAGCTGATTCCTTGCTTACCACAACTGCTCCATGCACCAAAAGCCCTCACACGTTTGTTTCATTCACAAGACAAACACTGAAGGTAATCTGAAGCCAAAGAACTTTGCAGGGCACCCATGAAACCAAGGTAATGGCAAGACAGCACTATCTCCCAGTCACTCTGACTCCCAGGGCCACTCGAGTGTGGCAGCAGCCAGGCTCTCCATGGCTGACAGGAGGAGGGCTGGCTACCAACAGCCTGTAGGGATAGGGCACAGCCACAGGGAAGTGGGCTGGAAGAATGGTTCAACTGAGCACTGACAAGTTTCCTTCTGAATGCTTTTTTTGTGGAAGAGCCATTACAGAAAGTCATGGCTTTGCCATGGAGCAGCTGCCGGTGCCCCCACCGTGCCCGACTGGCCTTGCCTGGCCCTCCTGGCCCAGCGCTCCATGACAGCTCCCCAGGGCCATCAGTCCCCACCCCAGCTGGGCCAGGCTCCAGCTTGGCACAGCCCGGCCCTGCCGTGGGCCCACATCCTGAGCCAGCCTCACCCCAGTGCCTGGGGCTGCCTCAGTGCCCTTGGCTGCAACTGACCTGGCTGGGACAGACTCCAGGGACACGGGCAGGGGGCTGCTCTAGAGGTTGGACAATCTCTTAGACCATCCCTGATGTCAGTTTAAGCGTGAGTCATTACCCTGTAGTACAGAAGCAGATGAAGAAAGGCCTTTTTTAAGAGGTCATTCTTTATTCATCAAGTGGAAAGACCAAGATGTCATCTACCCTAAAATCCATCACTCTTTTCCCAAGGGGGAAGGTTTCTGATGCATTTGAAAACATATCCTTAAAAGAAAAAAAATGAAACTACTTGCAACAATGTTAGCGCCATGAAAATATCTACAGATCACTCAAATGCAGTCCAAATCTTAGAGCTTAATTTCTTTTAATCTCAGAGTCAGTGACAAGAGAGAACTAATGCAGATCTCCAAGTATAAACCTTCAAACATTGTATTTTTTTCATCTCAAAACAACCACTAGCTACATAAAAGGACAAGTTTATGAGTAAGGAATAACTACAACAGCCAAAAAATGAGAAAGACTTCAGTTTAAGGAGGTCCTCTCATCTAGTAATCCTTTTCAAAAATACAGTCCAGAAGGTCAGAAGCCCTTTGAAAGGCTAAATAAGAATTTATATCCACACATGAATTTATGTTGACAGTGCAACATATCCAGCAAGACAGATATAAGAGCATCTCACAGTTTTCAAGATCATCCTGGGAATCCCTTGCCCCAAACCAAAGGTGGTTCATTTTCAGTTGGCTGCTGCAGCACAAGGTTTATGAACCACCACCCTGCCCTCTGGGGAGGGAGTTGCCATCCTGTAAATGTCCAAAACACCTATGAATACGGCACTTGAGAAATTGGTTTAGTCATGAACATTGTGGTGGTGCTGAGTTGACAGCTGGACTTGATGATCTTAAAGGCCTTTTCCAACCTTAATGATTCTGTGAATCTGAATGTGTAAGTTTCAATACATGTAGCCTCCTCCAAGTAGTTTTCCTGGGCATGAACTGACAAGATTACCATTGTCTATATCAATAGGGTGCACCCAGCAGCAGACAGCACCATGACATCAATGGCAAGAGTCACACACCCACAGCTACATGCTGACCCTAGCACTGCACACCTACAGGTGCTCCCTACTCAGAAGTTAACCACCATCTACCTTTCCAAAAAATGCAGAGATGACTACATGCACTGGATAGGCAGACTTTCCACAACAGTGAATTTTGTAAGTAACTTTAAAAAAAAGAAAAATATTCTCATTTTTTACTTGAATTTAATCTTTCATACACACCCACCTCCCTGCCATATGTAATCAGAAATGAATCACAGTTATAACAGCAGCTGCTTTAAATCTTTTTCTGCTTTTTCTTCACTAGAAATAACACCTTCATTTGTGCCCACTGGTGGGCTCACAGTATCTTTTATGTCAGTCCAATAATCTTCCTTCCAACACCAGTTAATTGCCCCCATCCATACAGACACATGCACAGTATTCTTCCCCTGTGTATCCCTCTCCAACATGATTTTGGCATCCTTACAGTGTGCCTCATCGACTACACTTCACCTTGCCCAGGTTTCAGGTGCATAGTTACAGCTTTGTACTGCTTGCTGAACAGAAGCTGCTTGGTTTTGCTCTTTGTCCTTAACACCATGTATGGTTTGTCAATACAGGTCATGTGAATCCCTCATGTTATCCAAGAAAGAACACTCAAAAGCATATTTTCTATCATGTTACATGAATACCAGCTGTTTTCACAGAAAATAAGGACATAGTCCAAGAGTAATTTATACAGACACAAAATCAGCTGTGGAGCTTTCCAAGCCTATGATCCTGCAGTCTGTCAATCAAGGAACTCTGCCTTAATTTTTAAATTACCTTCTCAGGTATCAGTTCATTCATTTTCACACAGAGCCAATGACTGGTTAACATCCTGTTCTTTAAAGAATATGAAGAGGGAGCTTGGATAAGCTCCTAGAAATAATGCCTTGCTACAAGGAACTGAGATGTCAAATTATAGTATCCTCATGCATTTGTCTCAGCCATGCAAATCCTTTTGAGTCCATCTGTTCTGTTTTCTAATAACATGCTCAATTTTTGGCAGTACTCGAAAGAATGAGGTATTTCAGTGATTAGTACCTCTAGTCAGGATGTGTGACTGTATCCATGATTACCTTCCCTTTTAGAAATTCAAGGTATTTCCAAACTACTAAATCCATCTACTCCAAAATTTTTGAAGCTTTAGCACAGGACGGAAGCAAAACTCATACGAACACTAACATGTAAGAGACCTTGCCAGTTTCTTTTAAATCTAGGGCATCCAGGACAACTTCCCGTGACCTAGCAGTCAATGCAGAGTTTGCAAGTCAACGCCACCATTAGCATCCTCATTAGACTGAGCAGAGGCTGATTTCATCTCTAGGCTGACTTAAAGGCATACAGACAGACATGGAAGCTGTTTGCTGTCCTGTTTCTGAGATGTGGACTAAAGGACATTAGTAGCTGTTGGAACTGATCTACTTTAAATGACCCCATCAGTACCTACAAGGAGAAAACATTCATTTCATGCAGTAACAGATCTAGGAGCAAATATACTTTTCCTCTGTAAAAGGCTAGGCAAGTGTCTATGGAGAAGACCTTAATCTGCAGAGCTTACAGACTTTCCTGTCTCAAGTACTGACTAGAACAGATTGTAAAAGCAGAGGAAAAAACTGTGTTGGTTCTTTTTTCCTGTAAAATCTATCTAAATACCAGGTTATTCCCCAAATGCATGTTTAAGGCAGAGGTATGAGCAAAAGAGACAAGGGAACATGGCAAGATAGCTAAGCTGCACTAAATTTTTTAATCAATAAGGCTGTCATATGCACTTTGCTCTCTTCAGTGACGATGGAAGCAGAAAAATGTGCTCTAAAGCCATTAAAACCTCCTGAAAAGCACATCTAGATTTTGTAAGATGTATGAGATATTAAGCCTTTGCACAATTCACTTATTTAGCAAAACTTCAAGACTTTAAATCATCCTATAAAGGCTTTGCAAAGTAGTAATGTACATCTTTGAGATGTATTTATCATATCTCACTGAAAGTGTTGTGATATTGTCATTATAAGTAACTTCTACGTAGAATGCAAGAAGAGATCATATAAATATGCATTTTCCCCCAATATTTTCCATGGTTATACAAGTCAAAAGCAGCTAAGTTCTCTGATGACATAAATAAGAACAAAGCATATCAGCATCACTTTATCCACTTAGAGTCAGAAAATTTGGGCCAGATATTTCTGAAGCAGAATCTGACATAAGTGACTAAGTAGCATTCATACTTTTCTTACTCTAAAACTTTTAAATATTGACATCAATCTAGTAAGATGAAAGCCTTCAGATTCTATTCAGGATTTGAACCAAGAGCTCCTGCACTGTTAGGTGGTACTCTGTGTATGGCCCTCTCTTATGGCCCAGCCTGATCCAAGAGCTCTTCCTCCAGGCTTCTTGCTGTTAGAATGCTGACTTCCCATCTGACTGTTCATGCTCTTGGGAACAGAAAATACTAGAAACTACTTTAAATATTTGCTTAAACTTCTTCAAAGTGACAAGATTGCTGAAATGGTCTTAGCAGCTTCTTCCTGAGCACATTCTCTTATACACCAACATGTTCTTCAAAGATGGCAACTTATGGCACACTGCTTCAGAGAAACACTCTGGAAATTTATAAAAGCTATTTTCACAGTCTAAATGCAACTTGAAGAGGATCTGCTATGCTCTTTCAGCAAGGAACATTCTTAATATTTTGTCCTTAGGTCTAGGCTTAAGAACATGGTTTGGAGGGCATAGAAAATGAAGGAAACAGTGGCACTAATTGCCTCTATCTTTGAAGACTTCAACCTTAACTTTTGCTTAGATTTCCCTGCTATTGCTGCCACCCTAAAACATAACTCTATCATAGCATCCTAACAGTAAGAAGTGCTCCTACATCTGAGGTCAAATTTTCTGCTTGTTGAACTACATGGATACAGGACGCATTGGATCCTAGGAAGAAAACACCAGCTACCCCAAATCAGGAACATCCAGCTGAGCAATACCAGGATATTCTTACCTCCAAAGACCCCAAAAAAACCAAGAGCAGAAGCAACACTGCCTCTGTGTATTACACAACAGTTCCTGGCAAGATTACTGAGCTTACAAGGGAAAGCACCGCTCAGAGCCACCTCACTCCTAAAGAAAGGAAGAGCACACCTATTAAGTCTGAGGCAGGAGTGACCAGAGATGAAGGGCTTATCTTGAGTTACTGGCATATACTGGCTTGTAATAGTAGTTGCTTGCTCTCTCTCCTTTTCAATCATGCTTTCCCAATCCCAGTAGCAATTTGTTATCTTATTCTTTCTGCCTTCTACAACTAGGTCAAAAAGCTTGGATCCAGCATTTGATCATGGATGACATCTTTTTAAACACCATGCTAAACAACCTGCTGTAGCCAGGTGCTCTTTGTGAAGGAAAAGCATTTCAGCAACTTCCCCAAGTCCTCATATCCATTAACCACATCCCAGTACCTCAGAACTTATATTATTGCCTTGGTGCTTGTGACAGACACTTGTTTCCTGAACCTGATTTCATTAGAATTATACACTGCTACAGCTTACCAGTTTAAAAATCAGGGTACCAAATCATATGGTTGAGAATTTTCTCACCCACTAAAAGAGTGATTTGCAAAATAGTTTAACAGGAAACAAAGTGGCAGCAAGCCATCTGTTCTAACCTCTATGTTAAAGTTAACAGCTATTTTGGATTTCAACGAAGGAAGTCACCTAAAGCTATTAACATTGTGGTGGGTTTTTTTCCCCCCCAGGGAATCTAAGCACCCACTATTTTTATTAAATGGAAAAGGAACAACAGGAAGTGGAGATCTCTGAAAAAGTGGCAGAAAACAAAAAATCTGGGACACAAACAGCACTGTGCTGCATAGCTCTGCCAGTCACTTATCTCCTGGCACAGAAGATAAGCTAGACCTTTCCCAGTTTGTCAGAACCTGCCCACAAGCAAGGCAGCATCACCACACAGAGATGCAGTGACCGACTGCAGACTAAGGACATACTCAACCATCTAACACACTGCCAGCAGCTTCCAGCACATCTGGGTCTTGAGTGTATTTCTGGGATGAAGTGTCAGTTAGCCTGTCTGTGCTCAAGATTAATTCTAGGGATGGATACAATGCTTTTTAAAGACATAAGTTTAATATTGAGGCTGGGAAGGCAAAGGCAGTAGTGAGCAATCAATTCAAAAGAAAAAAGGGAAGTGATAGTATTTTCTACTTGTAGTTAAAAAGACCACAAGCTTTATAAGTGGCTCTTTATTTTTTCTCTTGAAAGCTTTAGCTCACTCAATAACTAACTCAAACTTTTTTCTCCTCCACACACTCCCTTTCATGAAGCAGCAGTCTCCCAAACCAAAGAGCTTGACACTAGGTTTGACCCTGGTCTCATTTGAGAATTTATCTCCAGCATCAATGAGGCTGAAGTCTCATGAGATATTTGTCTCCTGGCATGAGATGATGTCAAGTACTTGCCCTAAGCAAACCTTGAGATTTTGACCAAAAGGCCATGCTCTAAAGTTTTGGTGCTAACCAAAGGTAATTTTTATCTTGGTCTCATGTAAACTTATTCCTTTTAATATCAGAACCTAGAAAGATAGAATCTTACATCCAACACATTTCAACTGAGAACACAGTTTTATTGGTGCTCTAACCTTGTATTTCTTGCTTGTGTTCCATAAGGGGCTGAAAGACATGCTGTCACTGCAAGGCACCTCAGTGGAGACCTTTTCCTCACCAAGTATAGATACAAACTTTCGTGTCAGAAAGGTGTCCAATGAAGCAACGATGGTACCAGCACAAGTACGTTCAGCATGACTCTGATAATGATATCTGCAAGGCCTAAAGCCAGTCAATGTACAAACTGGATTTATAAGATCCCAGTTATATACAATGCAGTAGTTTCCATAAGTTGGAATTTGAGTAGTCAAAAATAAAAATATCACAGATAGTTCATGCTTCCCACATATTAAATCATGACACTACCTGAACTTCTGCCAAACCAAATCACCATTCTATGAAGACCATGCAGCATCTATCATCATCATCACAATCAACACAACTAAAGGGCAGAAGAAACCTCTTCTGCATCTATTAGTGAGAGGAAATATTTACAGCAATATCTATACACCTTCCTCAAGGGACATCTGCATTGCTCCTGTCAACCATAAATCTGACTCCTTCAGTTCAAAGGAAATATGAATTCCTGAACTAACATGTCATGCAATTCCTTTCCAAATCAGTATTAAAGCACTAATCCCAGTTTTGCCTGTGTTAAAAAGGATATTACTATAAAGCAATGATATGAAGGAATAAGCCATCAAAGGCAGATAAACTAAATGAAAATCAATGCTGAAATATCATCACATCATGAAGCTTATAGTCCAGAATGTCATCCTAGGTATGCTTATGAATAAGAACCTTCAATACAACTCAGGAGGTTTTTTACAGAGGCACATAACAGTGATTTTAAAGCATTTTACAAGGTTCAGCTATTTACAGAGGCAAACACAGCTCCTATTTGCACATTTGTCAGAAGCACAACTGAACTTTCTCCGGGCTCCAGTGCTAGCTCCACCTTCCTCCCGAACCATCCAAAGCTGCTTCCTCAGACAGGTTCCTGCCTACCTCACTGCACAAATTTCAGCACACTACACTGAGGACAGCAGCACTCTTTGGCATTTACTTTTAACAGCCAAATGAAGGAATTAAACACTACTAAAAAGAAAAGACAAGCAACCTTAGGCAATCATCCTATCCTATTCTGAGATGCACATGTTGAGTTTCACATCCCAGCTTTTCATAACCATTACCCTGTTCTTGCAATGCCTTGCTACACGGTCAACTTGGCTGCCGAGGCCTGCAGATTTATTATAGGTTATAATGGCTCCCTCGGCAAGCCAGCGCTGTAACTTGCCACACAAGCCACTCCACGGAGATCTCCGTGCTGTGCACTGCTGCTGTAGGTCGCGCTGTGTCATTTCACCACTCTCTTGGTATTTCCTCTGGCCAAAAGCCACGCAAGGAGGGTTAAGTTTAGGGACGGCTGCACAGAAAACCTTGCAGCCAGGGGGAATCCCAGTCCGAATCCCAGAGCCTCAGTGCACAGCGCAGGGCAGGTGACCCGCGGCTTTCCTCAGTAGTGAGCGGGGACGAGGAGCCAGCCGCACACCGGAGCGGAGCCGCGGCGGGGCCCGGACACCCACCCTGCCCGGGGCAGCGCCTGTCCTCATCCCGCGGGGCAGCCTGCGCTGCCGGCGTTCGGGGCACGGCCTCAGCCCCGCCGGGGAGGGGATGCCTGTGACTAAGCACACGCGGCCTCTCCTCGCCCTCCCGCTCACCGCCTCGGCCGGGCTCTCCAGCACCGGCGCGCCTGGCCCCGGGCACCAGCGGCCGGACAGCGGGGCCGCTCCCGGAAAGGGGCCGGGCAGGGCAGGGGGCACCTGCCGTGCTCCCCCGGCCAGGCCCGGCGCCGGGCAGCAGCCCAAGCGGCAGCCGGGCCCGCGTACGGGTTTCTCTCCCGTGCTGCGCCGCTCCGCGCACCCCCCGCTGTCACCCCCACGGCAGCCCGGGCCCGCCGCCCCCGGCCCAGGCAGCCCGCTCTCCTCGTACCGCTGCCATCCTTGAAATGAGGGGGTGGGACGTCTCGCAGCGACCGGGTCCATCCCCCCCTCTCGGCTTCCTCCTCCTCCTCCTCCTCCTCCATAGGGCCGGGGCCGCCCGGGACGGCGCTGCCGCCGCAGACCTGCCGCTGCCGCCGCCGCTCCGCCGGGGTGGCCGCCGCCCGGGGAGAGCGGCGCCGGGCCGCCCTGCTCCGCGGGCTCGACACCGCCAGGCGCCCCTGGTCTTCCTCGTCGTCGTCCTCGTCCTGGGAAGAGGCGGCGGAGCGAGAGTCGGCCGAGGTGCTGTAGAAGGGGTTCCCGCTGCTGTCCTGGCCCGACTCTCCGAAGACGTCGTCGGAGATCTGCAGGCTCTCGTAGCGGGATCGGGCCGCCTCCAGCAGCGATAGCGCCTTCCTGCGCGCCGGCCCGCCGCCACCCTCCGCCATCATCTCGGCCGCCGCCAGCAGCCGCCCGCGCTCCCCTCGGCCCGGCTCGGCCGGGTCCTGCGGCCGCAGGCAGCAGCCCAGCAGCAGGAGCGGCTCGGGCACGGCGGCGGGCAGGCAGCGAGTAGGGGAAGCCCCACCGCCGCCGCCGCCACCGGGGCTGAGCCCTGCCTCCCTCTCCCGCCCGCACCACCCGCCCCTGTGTGTGTGCAGGGACATGGGGGGAAGGAGCCAGCTCAACATCTCCAAGTACCACATCCAGCCAATTGCCGCGGCACTCCGCGCTCGGGAGGTGGGGTTATATGGGCGCCGCGAGCCAGCGCGGGCCGCCCCCCGCCCGCCTCCCGCCCGCCTCCGCTCCGCCCATTTAAAACCACAGCGCCGGCTGACGCGGGGCCGTCGCTGCGCCCCGACGCCGGGAGGGGGTCTCTAAGCCCAGCGCCGCTCCAGCTCCCCGTCCTGGCCCCGATCCTAGCCCTTGGTGCCGGCCCCCATCCCGGTCCCGGCCCCCGATCGTGGCCGGAGCTGTTCGCCGCCGCGGTGCTGAAGCGGCGCAGGGCAGAGGCAGGAGCGCTGGCCTCGGTGCCTGCGGGGCCCTCAGTAGGGCCCGCGGGCGGGGACACGGAGAAGGGCTCCGAGAGGGCTGGAGGAGAGCGCCGAGGTGTTAACCCGCTGGCTCCGAGCCCCGACAGCCTGGCCGGGCCACACAGCCCGTCATGCAGGGCAGCGTGAGCAGTGGGGACCGTCGTGTCCCTGGCCCAAAGTGGGACACACAGCTCCAGCGCCGGGGCAGTCCGAGAAGGGAAGTGGGGAAGGTGCTGGAGCACGGTCTGTGGGACACCTGGCACCTGGCAGGCCCTGCCACCCGGCTGGGGCGCCGTGCAGACTTTGACTGGCCTTAGGGACACACACATGCTCCTGCCTGTCCAGCTCTCTGCCGGCGTCGGGCTCTGCTTCCAGTGCACACTTTGGTTTCTCAAGTGAGTACAGAGTGGAGTAACCATTCTTCCAAAATCGCCACTGATTTAAAAGTAATGTCACG
This sequence comes from Ammospiza caudacuta, assembly GCF_027887145.1. Taxonomy (NCBI): domain Eukaryota; kingdom Metazoa; phylum Chordata; class Aves; order Passeriformes; family Passerellidae; genus Ammospiza; species Ammospiza caudacuta. The sequence goes on along the minus strand of NC_080595.1, from coordinate 45,513,266 downwards.
GCACAAGAAAAACGAGAGAAGTGAAAACATCCGTGCCCTGACTGGGTTAGTTAAACATGATTCCGAAACATCCCTGGAGTAATCTAAGGATTTTGTACAGCAGCTGATGCCCCTGGTTGTGCAGCAGTCAGAATGGTCTCTCTGATGTTACAGGAATGTTTGAAATCCCTGATCAAGGTTTATTGTTTGCTACTGGGCATCCTACTGTGCTGGTTACTGTACAAACACTTATTAGGACGACAGTCCTTCCCTCCCTTGTCAACAGCAATAGCAGCTATTGAGCCTACCCTTTCACAGCACTGCTTTCAAAATAAACAGCAATTGGATTCAGGGGGGTGGAGGAGTTTTGTGCAGCTTAAAATTTGCAATTTTTGATGCAAGATTTCAGTGCAGGTTGGTCTGAGGATCTGTTAGTGCTGCAGATTTATCAAATTTTATAACACTGAATGTTTCTGTCTTTAGGAAAGGAAGATTAATGACCTTCTGATGATTCTCAAGGACTCTAGCACAACATGAAAAATTATAAAATCTGGAATGTGTAGGTATTTAAAAGACCAACCTTATGTTCTATTCAGATATTTTAAAGTTGCAATAGCTTCATTAAAACTTTAAAGTTCTATATAATGTATACAGGCAAATCCAGAGAAAAAAATCAATCTTCTGCCTCCTTAGGTAAACAGGAAGGCCTAGTGTATTTTGAGGGATGAGATTTAAGTTCCATTTCTACTTTCAAAAATGTCAAAACTGTCTTACTGACTATATTAAAAAAATCTGTAAGTTTATATACAAACTTTTTTTAATTGCAAGCTCAGCCAACTTAGCCTGTGACTTGAGCATTGCACTATCTTCGTTTCATCTCACTGGTGACCAGAAATCATAGCTCTGTAGGCCAAGCTAACCTTTTAATAGATCCATGCCACCCTGTGTCTTCAGAATACTGTGAAGGGAAGGCATGATTGGATATTACTCATCATTACCAGCAAGAACCTTTCTTGCTGGTAATGATGAGTGACTATCTTGAACCTCATGAATCCTCTTTGGTTGGTTGGCATGTAGAAAGCCATAGACTCTTTTTCACAAATGTTGTCTGTTTTATAGCTGTTCTCAAAAAACAAAAAAATTAGGGATGGCCTTTGTTGAACATCTCACACAATGGTTTTTAAGACTGAAAAAAGCCACTTTAAATATGTTGACATGTTCTTTGTAGTAGGGACATTGAAACAAACTTTTGATTTTTACAAGAATGGAGGTGTCCATTTAGGTGATGTAGAATTCACCTTGGCATCCATGTTCTATGGAAGTGTCCATGGATGGACCTCATCCATGTCTCAAATGTCAAATGTCTTCAGATCTGCTGATTCTTTTTTGTGAAACACAACAGCTGGAAGGACAGCTCCAAAGGCCAGGACAGAAAGATAAGGTTTTTGAGAATGGGCTCCCAGTAAAAGAATGGATGGGAACTGTCCAGAGACCAAAGAAACCCACACAGCCCTCTCTAGCTGCTGGTTGCAGCAAGGACAATGTTTCCCAACTCATGCATGCTTTGTGCCAAAAACAGGCTTCCATCCCAGCTGCCTGATGCACACTGCCAGAACCTTCCCACCTCATGGCCAAAACTTCAATTTTCATTTCTTAAGAGAGTGATGTACACAAGAGCTCTGGGAGGAGACCACTGCATTGATGGAGAAAGGTGGCACTAACTCTTTAATCTACCAATCCAACATGACATTTTAATGATGGAGTCTGCTGCCATGCAAACACATGCAGGTTTTGCTGATGGAAATTTGCCCTCTTTCAGCATAGCCTATACAATGACAGGTCCCTCTTCTGCCTGTCCCACAAGCAGAGAAGCTGCTTTAGTCTCTCATGCACGCATGGGAAGATTACTTTTCTCAGGCTATAGAGGCTATAGAGGCTCTATAGAGGCTCCCACACAGGGCTGCATGCCTAAGGTTTTGGCTTGCCTTATGGTCTAAGACAGTTTTTCATATGTACCCCTCTGAGCATCCACAGAAGCTGCTGATTGGATTACTGCAACCCAAAATGAGTATTCTGGACTGTGAAAATTGCCATGTATGACATGCTAGCAGTCATTTGATCCCAAATGATTGCAGAGGCACAGAGATATGATGAATGATTCTAAAAATGGTTACATAAGTCCACTAGATTTTTATGAACAGCCAAGAAAACCATCACCAGGGGTGATTTGCAGTTGAAAGATCTAATTATATAAACCTAATGGAATGTTATAAACATAGCTGTGTTTTCTCCCGAATCACTTAAACTTGTGTTTAGCTGCTAGAAAACACTACTGGAGTAAATGGACTTTTGTAGCCATGGCAACCTGTGAATCCACTTTTAATTTGTCTACAGAGAAAATGTTTGGTGTTATTTTCCTTGAAGTTTTCTGGTTTTATTGCAACAGCAAAGATGCCTTCTGCAAACTCCTTCTGACCCTGACAATCTTCATGGTTAAGACTATGATAGTGGGAAATCTTGTGTTTCTCAGTTCTCAGAAACTTATTTTTCATAGTTAACTCTTTGAAGAAGGGTCTTGTGCCATCTTCCACCATATTTACACTGTCAAACCATGGCCTAGATCCAAAAGAATATTGACATTTCTGTCTCCTACCTAAGCTTCCTCAATTCCTATTGATTTCACAGAGTTTGTAGACCCAAGCCCTCGTGTGTGCCTGATCCTTTCATAACACAAGTGCACCAAGATGCAATAATATTTAATTGGATTACAAAATCCCTTGTTCTGAAAGTGCAGCCTGTAATTCAGATTACAAACTGTCTTCCATCTCAAGACCCCACTGAAAGGAGTCTGTGGATTCAGAGTCAAGTTCCTTAACCAGGTTGAGGCTTCTGTTCCCTCTTCCATTATTGAATGGCCTCAGAAGAACAGAAAAACTTGGGAAAAAAGCTTCATCAAGACTGAAAACAGTAATGAATTGGAGCCAGTGGATTGTTTCCTCCCAAGCCCCTGAGAAGAGGGAAGGGAGGGACTGGCAGAAATCATGGATCAGTCTGGTTCTCAAGTACAGGGCCATTTGGTGTCCCTACTTTGCAGGGAAGAAATCTCTGTAGAATCCTGTTACAGTGCTCTGCTCACCCTCCACAAAGGCTTCTGTTCCATGTCTTGCTGCATGGCACAGGGGAAAGCAGCTCAGCAGGGACTGATCTGCCACTGTCCTGCCCTGCCAAATCCAATGCTCCATGCAGGCTGTTGTGGAGCTCCTTCTCATCCACCCTGCAACTCTCCTGTTGGAAGCAACACTGATAATACATGTGGGTTGTGGTTTTTTTTTTTCTTTTAAATTAATTAAGTATTTACAGCACATGACATGGTGAATACAATAAAATGCTCGTCTAAGTATTTCTTTTTTGCTTTCTGTTTTCCAATTGCTTTGTGTTGTTTGAACCCTGTATTCTTGGATTTATGTTTAACATTTCCCAAGTATGGTGTTGACCCAAATAAAGGAATAAAGCAAGCTGCTGTTTTCACATGAGAGAAATGGAACAAATATGTTTTTTTCTTATAGTATGAGAGGGAGAGATGATTTTTGACTCTTCTAATACTGAAGCAAAAGTGCACTGAAATTTAAAAATCAGGAGAGAAATTTCAGTGCTTCAGTGATGAAAAAATTTGATTTTGAGATTAAGAGCCTGTGGAAACCACATTTTTGTGCATGCCCAGTACATTTTTAGCAAAAGCTGTATTATGAACAGGACTCATCTAAGCTCCAAAGGGATAGATAAGGTGTGTGGCTCATGCATGTGTGGAAAATCAGCAGTTTAATCAATAATTTACGGAGGGTGCATAGGGTGTTCTGCAATGATCTGCAAAAACCCTTCCTTCCTCTGTGGTGGGGGTGTGGGAGAAGCTAAATGCATTTGGCCAGAGCAGAGCAGTGCTGTCACTCAAAAATCAGAGTGCTGTACGGCTATACTTGCTTTTCCATTGAAAACCATGCAGTTTTGAAATGCACTTTTGGAAGGGCTGACCCCACCCACAGTCAGGCAGAGCCTCAGGGGAGCACTGTTAAAGGCTGCAGTCCTTAAGCCACTGCTCTACAACAGCCTGCATCCCCCTGCAGTGCAGATCAGGTTTAACTTTTGATCATCATGGGACCTAAACCTAGAAAGTCCCTGGGACTGGTAGTGTGGAACCATCTGGAGGCTCTTTGTTTAGCTAGTTAATTCTATTAAAGCACACTACAGGATTATGAAGTTTGCAGGGCTTGATGCCCAAAGTTAGTGACAGGAACTTAGATCCTTGTGACCTACAACTCACAGTCAGGTCTGAGAGAACACTCCTTAGCATGCAAATCACACATGCAAAGCTACCTGAATTTCTACCATCTACAACCCTGTTTGCTGCAAATCATAATTTCATATCCTATCCTGTATTTGTTCATTAGCTCAGTAAAAACATAATAGGAATTTCAGGGAAAGTCGTGTTGTGGAAGCACATGAAGGAAGTGATCAGAAAATGGGATCCCAGCCAGGCTGGTTCCTAGTTTGCTGTTATGCATAGTATTTGCTTTGCCATGGCCACCCTTGCTTTATCACCACTGGTCTGCAGATTCCCCAGTTTGCTTTCTTGGGATTTCTCTTGAAGGATGCCTCAGGTGCCAAGGCAGGTACCTGTCTGGGTGCATGGATACAGCCATATTCTGTCTATTTCCTCCACAGATTACACTGTCATTGCAGCTCAGACTAGAGGGTTCTTCAGCTGCAGAATGAGCTCATTCTTTCTGAGTATCAGCTTGTTAATTTACTTTTCCAACACAGAAGTGGTAAAATCGTTAAATAGTGCAAACATTCATCTTCTACAATAAATATTTAATAGTTGATGTTTAATTTTAAATTACCATATTCATATTATTATTATTATTATTAAAACATTAATGTTTAGAATAATAATATAATAACATTAGGATACGATGTTATTGAAAAGAGGCCCCAAATCCGCAATAACATTTTGAAGACCTCTTCTTGGAGACAGAAAACATAACCCATGAGTAGGTAGATGAGCCATAGTGGCCAAAACCAGTTCCTCAAGTTGTTTATTATCTACCATCACTTTATTTTTCTATGCATTCTGGTTTCTAGCATGTTTTTCTAAAATGCCCTTTAAAACCACCAGGAAATACAGTACCCCATCTGGCAGTTGCCAAGATGCATTGATTAGCTTTATCTAAATAGGCTCCAACCCATCAATAACTTGTGCTAAACCTTCACATAAGAGATTGTTTCTTTCCTTTTTTTTTTTTTGTTCTAGTAATTTGTCAGACAATTTTAATCCTATTGGAATAGGTAGTCCTTGCAAAGCAGTACAGGTTAGCAAAGTGAGTTTAGACTCATGCTCTGTTGCATTTCATCAGACACCAAACAGATTCATTGAAGTTTTGGTTAAAAGCAACTCCCTTCATCACATTTTTTAAGGGATTCAGTTTCTTTCTGGAGGGGAAAAAAAGATTGAAAAGTCAAAATACCATCTCTATAGGGTGATTTGAATCGCTTAGGGATCTGAAATGGAATCACATCTTCCCACAAAAACAGAGTAATGTTAGTCATAGACTGTGGCAGATGTCTGTTAGTCACCACTAAATTAAGAGTTTACCCACTCTGTTCAATCAGTGCAAACATGAAATAGATCAGGTCTCAATTAGCTGTAGCAAAAGAAGTCTTTCAGAAGTCAAACGTTGATCATAAAAGGGGAAAAACTGAAAATGTAAAAGGGAGCAGGGAAGAAGAGTGGCAGATTATTTTCATTAGTAAAAATAATTGTTAATCTCAAAAAAACCTTCTGTTTGACATCTGCCCCCCCATGGGAGATAATTGTTTTTTTCCAAGCAAAGGCTGAATGTTCAGCCATCACAAACTAAGTGGGTTTTGCTCTTGAGGGTAATTGAACAGCTGCAGCAGTGAATGAAATGTACAAACACTTGCCAGCTCTCAGGATTTGGCCCATCAGGTGGTTCTTTCAGGGCATGGAACTGGCTGCTGGCTCAGCACACTCGGAATTTCTATTCTGAGATGCACCACTGAAAGCTACCAATTCCAGGAGCTGAGGTCTCTAAATAGCTTGCAATGTTGTTAGAAATAGGATATTTAAAAGACATCTGGAAAAAAATATTTGTGAACTTCTGTCAGAAATGGCTTTATTCGCATGCCAGTTTTTCTCCAAATATGCAGTCAGGATTCAAAAGAAGAATATTTCCAAAGAGTGTTGTCAAGATAAAAATCAGAGTTTTTGGTACTGCAAGATGGAGAAAATTATTAACTGAAATGCATTTTCAGAAGCTCCCACTAAGTAATGCTGAAAATAATTTTAAAAAACCAAAAGAAATAATACAAATTGGCTTTTACGTCAGACGTACATTCTCCCTTTGTTGTTATTGTAGCTTAGGCAGTTTGGTTAATGACTGTTACATGGGCATGCCCTGACATACTCCCATATTTTTTCATCATTTGGCGACCTTGTTGTGTGTTGGGTTGATTACATTTCAAAAGAAGCATAACATTTTACTTTAAAAGCCTGTTCCAACTGACTTAAGGAAATGTGAGAGCACTGTTACATGACGGAGTCCTGTTCCGGGCCCTTTTTTTTTGCAGGGAAATGATGTGGTCCAAGAGGCATTAAAGCAGTGTTGGTGACCAGGTGCAGCAACCTTGAGCCAGAAGGCTGCTCTTCCAGGTGTGCCATGAAGGCTGCCCTTCCATGTGTGCCATGAAGGCTGCCCTTCCACGTGTGCCATGAAGGCTGCTCTGCCATGTGTGCCATGCCATTGTTACCTGGTGGATCAATGAATGGATCACCATTGCAGAGAGCTGCTGGCAATGCCCCTGCTGCTGCATTGTCTTCTTCCTGACAGCACCAACCTAGAGGTTAAATCCAAATAAGAGCTGTAAAGCCACTGTTTCTGGTTGTATCTCAGTTTATTGCAGCTCACACTGGGAAGCTACTTCCTGCTCACTGAGGCTTCATGGCAGAGCAGTCCATTTCTCAGACCTTGGAAGGTCTCCTAGTGCTTAGCTTGGGGATTGCTCTTCTTAAATCATCAGAGACTACTTGAAGAGATCAATTCTGTCTTTGTGCTTATTCTGTCACTGGTCAAACGCTCAAGTTGTACTTTGTCTAGAGATGTACCATGATTTTTCCATCAGAGCATTGTCCAGCTATCAGAAATCTACAAAAATTAGGCAGAACACATTGGCCTGGATTGGAATAGGCATCTACGACCTCAGGGTATCAGCCTTCCCCATTGTCTGCTTTCTCCAAAAAGGGACAACGAACACACAACTTTTTTCATGTTCTTTCTTTTATATATATATGCAGAAAAAATTCTGCTAGGTGAGCACAGTTTTACTGAGTTGTTTTTTGTTTTTTTGCAAGGCTATGTCTGCTGAAAGCAGCAGAATGTTCATGGAAATTCAGCTAACACTATAAACCTATCCGTGCTTCATGTGTCATGTCCTAGTCTTCCTAATTTCATGAAGCAAATGAAAGACCACAGGGGGTAAAGGGTTTACTAAATTTTAGAGGGACAGTGATATTTGACAGGTACTTAATTATTATTTTTTCAAAGTTAGTCTGTAACATGGAGTCTAGTATAAAAGAGAAAGAGAAAGACTTCTGAATGCCAGATGAGTTATTGAAGCTTAAGATAGATATTACACAAAATACTGCAGCTGCTTGCTGTCAAACTGTTCATTTGTGCACTACAATGTCTGTTTAACTTTTCCTCACTTGGGCCACCTGCCTTTTCAAAATGTTTTATGTGTGAGATAAATCCCTGGAGGAGATTGCACAAACAGCTTAAGGAAATATGGTGTTATTCTCCTGATTTATACAACAGTTGCATTTTCCTTCATCTTCTCCATTTTGCACAACTATTGTCTGGGAAATGTGCTGTCACAGATGAGAGGTTTCTTTGCTGACTGAAGGCTGAGGACACACACTGCTCCCCTTCATTTCCTTTACACACAGCCCTGAATTGGTTTGTCTCCCATTTGGTCCACCTGTCTCATCAGGACCAGTGGGGGTTTTTTAGCTAAAAATAGGCTCATGAACTTCATCTTCCTTGTAAGGTTTCCCTGGTAGGACTTTTGATTTTAGGAGTCTTTTCCCATGGTGGCTTGCTCTTTCTCTTTGGTTTTGTTGAGTTTTTTTAAAATCCTCTTCACCCTGCCATGCTCAAAATATAGAAAAAAAAATCACAAATTAATAACACTCCCTGATGTGTGTTTGTGAAGCAATGAGGAATCAGGAACTGACTGACTTATATGAACAAAAAATATCTTGCAGGTTTTTGGATTTATAGTAATTACTCTTTAAAAAACTGTTGCACGGCTTGATTTCCCCTCTGGTCATCCTTATTAGTGAATTGCTACAATTGCAGAGGGAACATTCTCTTTTGACTGTGATTCCTTACCCAGTAAAGAGGGGAAATCTTGCTGCTCTGTCGACTCAGCCTTCCTCACTGCAATTCCAGGCATGGTCTGAACAGCCATTGAAACACCAAGCAATGTCCCTGGGTAACTCTATATCTGTCATTCCCAGGGCTCCATTTTCCTATGTAACCCATGTCTTTGCCTTCTAGAAAGAAGACAAAATCTTGTTCATAACTTCTTCCCATCCTCAGTTACTGCTACTAGGTGTCTGACAACTGTCTTCTCCAGGAAATCTTACCATCCACTTTTGCATCCTGGATATCTTCAACTACTTCAGCACCTACTAACAAGTTGATGCCTCGGGAGCACACTGAGTATTACACCCCTGTCTCAAAGACAATTAGTCTTAGCAGTACTTAAAGACTGGTATGTAAATTATGATACTCTGGAGCCTTGAACTTCTTAGTAAAGTAGGTATTTGCTGCAGGCAGCTGCAGTACAAGTCAAACCAATTTATTTAATATAGATTAATAGTTTGATATAATTATTTTCCAAGGACACTTACTAGGCTTATTTTTGAATGTTCAGTAATTTCATAGCCCCAAATATACTGTCTGATGAAAGTAGCTGGATTTATACTTTTAAACCATCTTTGTTTAATTTCAACTCTTTTTTTTTCCAAGCAGAGACTCTACAAAGATGAGCAGAGGTCAAATTGTCAGCTGTTGGCTGTAACACTCTCCCCTTTCTTCTAGTTCAGCAAGCTCAAATCCCATAAATCTCCTTGATCTTGAAATACACAAAAGCACACTGAAATCTAAAAGAAAAACTTGAGCATTTAGCTGTCTTGAAAATGTACTTCCAAATATATATTCTGCAAGATTTATCTTACAAAGCTTGTTAAACAGATGTGTTCAGTACTGGGCGCCTTTATTCTGGTGGTTTAAGTAAAGAGACATTGATTCTACTGAGAGAAAATAATAAGTAAAGACTATTGCAAAATAGCTGACTGTATATAGGGCACTTCTTTAGGAATAAGGGCATACTAATGAATTTCTGTATTGTGGAAAATAATGGAATCACAGAATAGTTAGGGATGGAAAGGAGCTCTGGAGATCATCCAGTTAACCCCCCTGCCAAGGCAGGGTCACCTCAAGCAGGTGACACAGGAACATATCCAGGTGGGTTTTGAATTTCTGCAGAGAGGGAGACTCCACGATCTCCCTGGGCAATCTGTTCCAGTGCTCTGCCACTCTCAATGTAAAGAACTTCTTCATTTTAAGTTGAAACTTCTTGTGATTTCGATTATGGCCACTGCTCTTAATCTGTCCCAGAGCACCACCAAAAAGAATCTGGCACAGATGTAGATATGTAGTAAGGGAAATCTGCCTATTTCTTAATCACATAAATGTGTTTATAATTTGCCATGTCAGTGAATGATTGCTTGTTCATGAGGATATGTGTTTGCAGCAGGTACTGAGATCAATCAATAGGGTAGGCCAGATAATCTGTGGTAGTAACAGTGATTCAATAATATTCAGCCCTATTAGCCTTATCTGGCTGTAAGATTTATACTGAGCGTGTTGGGGAAGCCTCCATTTGTCAGTGCTCTCCTCTGCCTTGTGTGCAGAGTGGGAAGCAGCACAAAAATGCAGGCTTGCAACCTGGATTCCATGAGACACTGACAAGATCCACCTTATCTGTGCCCCTTTTTCCTTCACAAAGGCTCTGCCACATTCTCTCAGAAGGACACTTCAGGCACAGCTGAGAGTCAGCTGCAGGCTGGATGAGTAGTTCCAACAGTGACAGCTGGCTCAGGGTGTCTGGTGCACAGCCATCCTGTGTAATTCAGAGATCAGTGCTGCCACTGGGTGATGGGTGTGTCAGGCTGCTTGACAGAGAGTGCCAGATGCCACACTCCTTTGTCACATGGATGTCTTGTCACCAGACAGATGTTGGGCCATATTTTTGTGCCTTCCATCAGAAGCATGCCTCTCTGGCATGGGAGCCTTGCTCCCATAAAAGCTCTTCTGGTCAGGATTTCAGACATGTCCCTCACTGTCATACCTTTTCTGCATTAACTCAGAAGCAAAACTCATTCCCTTGATCAATGCTGAATGTAGAATGCACCCATCCATCTCTTATTTCTTTCTCCTATTTTTGTTTTCATATTGATCTCTGCTACCACAAGAAAGTCTGTGAGATGTAGGCATGGTATTATGAAGCTGGAAGATATAGTCACATTTCTTCATCCCTGGAGGTATTCTCAGCAGTGTGCAAATGCTAAAAAAGGATGAAACCTTAGGAAAACCAGTTGATATTTCAGAAGACTTATGCCCTAGAAGTATAAGTCTCATCGTGGTGTGGTTTTAGGACAAATCAATACCCAGGAATTCCTATGAAAGAGGTGAAGGACATGGGAGGATTACAGTAGGAATGATGTCCTTCAGGAGGTTAAGAGGAAAAGGAGTCCCACCAAGAGGGAAGGAAGCAAAATAAGAATGATAATGTTTAGGAATTTTCAAGAACAGATGTAACTATACCTTTCTGTCTAATGGTCTTTCACTTTTCTGATTCCTTTTTGAGCAAACTTTTACTATCAGCTTTCTCAACACCCTTTACAGTATGCTGTGGCAATGAATTCCACTATTTAAGAACAGCTTGTGAAGCATTTCTTTTTGTTTAACCTGTCACCTGATCATTTCATTTGATGTCCCTCAGTTCTTGTACTATGAGAAAAAGGCAGTAATTATTTATCATTCATCTTCTCTGTGGTAAACATAAATTTATACATTTACATATTTTAAAAATATTGTTTTATATAATTTTGTATTTAACTATAATTTTATAGTTTCACTATATCCTTTTAAACATTGATTAATCAAAGCTCAATGAAGTTTTCTAGGTGTAAGTGCATTGCAAACTTTGGCAAAGACTTGTTGATGTTTCTATTTTCTACTCCTTTCTTACTATTTTTTTGCCTTCTGCTTTCCTATTTCATGGATGCCAAATAGTGAACTATGCCTTTCTGGAATTAGTCAGAAAAATAATCAGTTTCTCTTTCATGGATAATAGTTGCTGATTAGAGCATAATGAGGTGGAGAACTTCAGAACTGAAGTGCTTTAATCTCATGCAAAAACAGAGACAAAAGTATGGAAAAGGAAACAAGGGTGCATACAATCATAGGAAAATATGTAATGCAAACTTTTTCTTCCTCAGCTCTTCCTCAGAAAGAACAGGTATGAGAGGAAGCTACAGAGAACCAAGTTGCAGCGAGAGGTAAGAGGTGACCAAGATGTGGACCATACAACTTCTCTTTTCACATTTGGATGAAGTAGACATTATCAATGAGAAATAACAGCATTTATTGTAATTCTTGATGAGGACAGAAAATAATAGAATGCTGCCACTGTGAAAATGGTGACATTTCATTGGAGACGGGAGGAGATGAAAAGGTGAGAGAAGAAATGATGTAGCTACTCAGCGCACAACTACACCAGGGACCAGTTATCAGAGGGGCCCAGGTGCAGCCTAGGAGGATGGGGGAGGCAAGGAGCGAATGTCAGCAGCTGGGAGGATAAACAGCTTCATTCTGATTATTGCACTGCTGCCCGTATTAAGCACCAGTTCCACTAACAACAAATGCAAAACTAGAAGACAAGACCTCAGCTCCCTTTCTGTTATTTTTGAAATTGTGAAAAGATGAAAATAATTGTTTTGATTAAAATTTTCCCTGTGTTGACAGCAAGGTTATTTACAAGTAATATACGAATTTACAGCTATTGTTGCCTTAAGAGGCTTCCAGCAGCTCTGTCTTAGAATATTTCATGTGAAAATTCACGTGCTCCAAACATTATTGACATCTTTCTTGCCTTTATGGAATTATGATGCACATTTTGCTTTATGCAATCTGAACAGTTTGATCCTTTTAGTCCCTTACAAGGAGATGACCACTGGTTAAATAGGTATTTTTATTTCCCTGTTCACCCCAAGAATGTCTAAATTCACCTGTTTTAGCCTGATTAGTTTAGTAAAAATTGTTACTAGACAGAATGAAGGCTGGAAGGTTTCTCCCTCTAGTTATAAATTTTATTTTTCCTAATTCATTATTTTTAATTAAATAATTTATTTGGTTTTAGTTAGTTACTCTTGGTTACTTTGCAATCTAAGGAAAGAAAGAGATCTTGGAAGTCTGAAGAAAAAGGAACAATTTAATGAAAATAAATGTACTCTTTTTTTTTCCATATATCTTTGCCTTAAAATAAATGTTTAGGATAATGTAGCAATTTCAAAAATGGTTAAGTCAGTGAATTACAAAAGAATATTTGGAAAATGTGATAAATGTATTCATTAGCAGACTTTAAAAAGCATATTAAAAGCAGACTTAAATGGGGGAAGGGAGCCAGCACCGAAGAAAATAATAGCATCTTTGGAAACTGGTTTATTCTGCCCTCTTATATAAACAGGTCACAGTGGAAAGAAGCAGTTTCTTCCAAACAAAAGCAAAAACCACACTGTTTTCCAGAAAAATGCAGAATTACAGCAGGTTCCCCCAGGGTTTGGAAAGCATCTGATTTGTCCCACTACTTCACTGGAGGTCTCTCACAGAGACACGGAATGGCCCTTGCAGTCCCCTGATGATGTCCCCTGGGCACCAGAGACAGAAAATCTTACAAGAGGAAAACTTATTGTGTCTTGCTGGCACTCTGCCCCCTTTCCCTGTGGAGAGAACAACAAAGACAACTCAGTGGTTCTTGTCCCTAAGCACTGAGAAGCACCAGGCTGCTCTGGTGCAGCAGTACGTGCTTGAGCCCCAGGAGAGCTCCATGCAGGACAGCTGGACTGGGCTGCTGTGTGCTCAGCCCTGAGGCCACACTGTGCACCCAAAGGAGATGCTTGGTACAGGCTAAAGCATCCAGCAAACCTGAGTATTTCTGCTCTCTGTGTGTGTACTTCTGTGTGGGATGAGTCTGACCTGGTAACCCAGCCAGCTTCCGTATTTAACAGGTGTTGAAGCTTCCGTATTTAACAGGTGTTGAAGCCACATGCACAGAGTTACAAATGGCAGTGAAACTGCAGAAAAAGTGTGCCTACATCTCCTCCAGTGGCCGGGGTCAGACTTTGTCTGTGTCCAGATCAAGAGGCTGTTACGCTTGCAGAAGCTCCCCTACACAGGCAGAGACCGTGGAGAAATTATGGAGTCTCTTGGGCCTCCACGAATTGGAGGGCATAAAATATAATGCTAGGGAAAATCTAAAGTTCAATGCTTTCTTTTCCTTAAGACAGTTGTGTTTCCACTTCACTTGTTATTTGAATCATGCCTTGACTACTTTTAAAATCACCTCTTGCACAGCAACTTCATCTCGTATTCTGATTTCAGTCATCTTCTAAGTCAACTAAAAGCTAGTGGCTGCTGCTCCAGGAGCTCACAACCCTAATTGCTGTCCCTGACACTGAGGAGCTTGCCTTTTTTTCCACTTGGATACACTTGGAAATCACAGCGCACTTACATAAAATTGTTATCTTCAAAAGATGTGATCCCTCAAGAAGTCATGTCAAAGACTTAATCAGTGTAAGAAATCACATCATCCTGAATTGCTCTTCGGTGTGGCAAAAGTTTTTTCTAGGCTAACCCAGCAAAAAATGTCAAATCAGACAAGGACTGTATTAATTTTATTTGGCAGTTCTCTGCAGAACATAAGAAGGTAGACCTCTGCTCTATATTTATTTTATTGGAAGGAGTAGAAAGCTTGTCACAGATCAAAGTCTTCCAGCTACCCTCTTGGGAAGGCACCACTCTTTCTGCTGGGCCTACAGAGCCATAAGAGCACTGAGCATACAAGTAAGAATAAATAATATATAATGATTACTTGTGATTACTTTCAGTATTCATCTGTTTGTACAGTATAAGCTAAACTTTCAACTGTCATCAGACAGTAAACAGAGTGTTTTTAAAAATGTCTGGTGGAAACGGGGCTGCAAAATTATCCATATATCCATATATCCATTTTCCCTAAAAATGTGATCTCCTCTCCCCATATTTCACAGAAATATGCCTGGTTTTTTCACATGTATAATAGAGAATAGACAAAAAATGTCTTGTGTTTGTCTTGTTTTGATAAATGAATTTAGGTTGCATTGTTTTCATTCACATAATTTTGACATGTTAAAATATTAATAATATGTTACATTTATCAGTACATGTACTAAATATATTTATATTTTATGTTTAGACTTTATTAAGCATTTCAGTAGAATCAGAATAAAGTATTTAACATATAAACAAATTTAAATTCAGAATTTAAGTTTTTATTATTTAAGCAATTTTTAAAAATAGAAAGTAGAACTTCATTTGCAGCTTTTTACTACCCATCAAAAGATACTGAAGACCAGAACAATTTTTATCATGTATTCTTTCCACAAATATTTGGAACTTTCTGAAAAACTGCTTCTTGGGAACCAAGTCTTTATGTGTAGGACCCTCATCTGCTGGGGAGCCTCTGCCTGTGGCTGAGAGGCCCCTTCCAGGCTAAAGCCACTTATAGTCACAAAAACTGGTTAGTATTTATTTTTAATGTGTTCATTGCAAATCACTTTGACTTGCACCTCTGTCATTTTGGAGACTGGGCTCAGATACATCTAATAATAAAGAAAAGTACAATCCCTTACATCTACAGTTGTCTGTTTCCCTCTCCAACATTGCTGATGCTTTCCACATTTGAAAAGTTATCATATGCCATAGAATAAAATATCCAGTCCCCATGCCCCCTGCACCATCTCTGTTAGTCCATTTATTTTTAAAATTATTTTTACTTCTATTCCATTTCAGATTTGAATACAACGAGAGCCTTTATTTCCTGTTCTTTTCTATGCCTATAATTGAAAATCAGAACTCACTTCTTTGCTCAGCTCCAAGAATTCTGAATCCTGAAAGAATGGAAATGAAACTGCAAAGAAATTTCTGCCTATGGTCACCTTATTTAACAGGGATTCAGCTTCTTAATAATCCATAGGGTGATTAGATAATTAAGGAGCAAGGAAAATGTTGAAAGAGCAAACAAAAAATTATAGAGACCAATTACCAAAATGAAACAGACTAATACACCCTAAGATGAATGATGCTTACTAAAAAACAGTGTTTTATTGAATCAGGGAGAATTTGACCTATATTGGAAACAGAAGGAATTATAGTGATTATGTTGGGATAATGTCAGAAAGCAGCTTGGCAGCATTATTAAGCTTGAAAGAATCAGCTGCCACTATAAAATGCATCGCTAAACAGACAAGGACAGTAACAAATTATCCAGAGGAAAGGGAGGGAGTTGAGAGGCCATTTTGTCACTGCATTGTCGTTGTGCAGGCATGGATCATACATCTTCTGAGGACAGTCCAGGGAGGTGGGGAATACCTGTGCTCTCAGGAAACCAAATCAAGCCCTGGCACAAGGACAGTGTGGAAGGATCCTATCTGATCCTATTGAAACCCATTCAGCAGCTCAAAAATCAATACCTGGATGCTGCAGCTGCATCAAGGTCCTTTGGGAAGAGGCAAGTCCTTTCCACCCCCAGGGACAGCCTGTGCTGTGTGCTTGCTGTCTTGCTGTTCCTAACAACACAAACAGTTGCATGCAGATGTTGTTTGTTAAAGATGCTGAGAATACAAATAAAAATAGAAAACAAAACATACATTAGGTGCCAGGGTGAGAAGGGCAGTTACAAATGAAGATTGTTTCAGCCTTGGTTATGCCTTTCTTACCCCTGCAATGCTGGTGGAGCTGCTCAGTTGTGACTAAAATTTGTATTAAAGCTAAGAGAAATGAAGGTCATAGCAGGAACACATATGTCACTGTCATCCATAGTTGCCATTGAAGTGTCTATATTTTAAAAGTTAGTATTCTTGGGACCAAGAATGCCAAACCAATAAACAACAATGGAAGAACATGCCTCAGGCCACCTTTTGTTTCTAGGAGAGAGATGCAAATAATGATAATTAGTTTGTGGGATTTAATGTGCCAGTGTGCACGAGGGGGTGGAAGTGACCCAATGATACCTTGGAACAGAAGATGGTTGAATGACACAAACTCATCTCCTAATTACCCAGATGAGGCTGCAGGTCACATAAAATGTAACATGTTATTGGTGGATCATATTTATTCAGTGAGAGATCTTCTGGAAGTACTATACAGTATAACCACAGATGTTAACATTTAAGAGTAGAATTTGAGACTGGGCTTGAGGCTTTCAGCTGCAGAAATTTCCCTGGTGCTAATTTTTGCTGGAGGGCTGAGAACAGCCTATGGAATTCACACAGGATTTTTTAGACCTTTATTGTGTTTTCATAACTACAGGCCCATTCCCTTCTGTTAGAGAGGCTCTCATGGGCTTGATGCACCATCTGTAATTTCCTTGTAGCGCTGAACTTTAAGACATTGGTTTCTTTCACAACTTAATCAGGGGCTTTTGGAAAAGAGAAAAAAACAGTACAAATATTAGTCAGTGTTTTGAAACAAACTTATGTGCTAAATGCATATATATTGACCCAGATTTTTTAAGGAAAAAAAAAAAAAAACAAATAAAAGAACTTACTTTATCTATAGATCAAGAAGTGAAATCCTGGGATTTGATGGGCTTTGGAGGTTGCTTATTTATCTCTTTGGGCTTTTTAAGAAAGAAATTGAAGAAAAACATTTCATTTTTGCCAATTTTTTGTTTCAAAACCTTTGAAATATTTCCACACAATTTTAATTTCATGTTACTCAAACCATGGAGTAATAAACAAGTGTTTCAACAGGGGGAAACTCATTAAACATAATTGAAATATGGTGTAATTAGAAAAATACTTTTGTTAAAACTTTTTTTATCAATTTGAAATTTTTAAAGGTAAAAATAAATGTCAGAACTGACACTTTCCTGCAAGAAGTTTTGTCTTGAATGAATCTGCATTATTCCTTAAGAAACCAGCTTGCTGAAAATTACCTTGATTGTCCAAAGCTTCATTCAAAGCTGATGATTATGCATCACAGGTGTCATCCACCATGATCCTTTGATACAAAAGAGTTTTATCATTTTCAATAATGAGTAAATTTGACATGAGAACTCTTCAGGAGAGTTTACTTCCATGTAGTCCCTTACCTAAATACATATATTTTCATAGATTAAAAACTCTCTAAGGAACTCCATTATGTGTTACAAATTTATTTTTCTTACTCAATTCAAGCAAGCACAGTTTGGATCAACTGATTTGATAGAGGAGAGGTGCTGAAATCTGATTTCTCAGTCTCATCCCAATTTGACTTTCTGATTTGAAACTAAAACGGAATTTCTTTGGCTCTCTGACTTCTTCAGCTGTATGTAACTTAATAGAAATCAATTTAGAAATTAGATGCATGAATTACTCAGCAGTGGTCAGAGAAGAACTTGCCTTTTTATAGCTGGTTGAGTCCAAATATCTCTCTTAAGTGCTAAAGCATTAATTCCACTTAGAAGTGAATTTAGATCAGTTTTTAGAAAATGCCAGCAGTTTTCAGTGGAAACATTCCAATTGAAAAAACCTATTTTTTTAATGGTTTTAGGTTGATCCAAATTTGGACTCATCAGGCACTCAGCTCTGTGAAATGTTAGACATGAAGGTGATCCCTCTTTTGACGACAAACATCCCTGGGATCACAGCAGCATGCAGGAAGACAAATAGTAAAGAACCCATCTTCCAGAGGGAAGGGATGCAGTCAGGAATCACAACCAGAGCTGCTCCTTCCACTGACTCTGGCACATTCAGGATCCTGTCCTTGTTTGTAAAACCAGAAACACAGAATTATTCTTCTGTTCTTTGGGTAAGATGTGAGGTTAGTTTATGTGCATTTATTAAACATTTAAATTTCCCCAGTGGAGGAACTGCTATAGCTCAATGTTTTATAAAAACTACAGACAAGGGTTGTTGCAAGGTAACAACAAATCTTCAGCAAGGCCTGTATTTTAAGCAAAACAATTCATTAGTATCAACAGTCAAAATCAAAAAGAAAAATCCTTTAATTTAGCACTTCGGTGCTAATAATTCTATAATACAGGTAGTATTTTTTCTAGATAATATATCCAAAAGTGGAACATTTGAAACTCACTAACCAGAACTTAGCCTGTATTGATTTGTTTGTTCCTGTCTGTGAAAGGTACAGATGTGGCATACTATAAAGTCAAAGTTGCAAAGTGGAAGTTGTAGTCTGTGATCATCTCCAGTGCATTACTCAAGAATATGTGGGGGAAGACAGTTGGCCATGTCCTGTAAGCAAACAGACCAGTGTTGTCCTTGGGTTACAGTGAAATTAGTTTTATCACCTGCAGATGTGGCCTCTTGCTTTGAATCACATGCTAGCCAGGAGAGAGAGCTCTGCACCTCTGACTGCACACCTTTACTGCTCCCTACCAATCACTGTAGCTGGCCACAGTGTACAGTGCCCTGTCTGGACTTGTTAAAGCACCCAAGTCATTCAGTGTAGGGTAAGCAAAGATGTCCTTCAGTCATTTTAAGGTTAGAAATCTCTTCCCCCCTTCAAGATTCCATACAGAGGCAAAGCTGATTTCACCTCAGTTTGAAGTCAGGCATATTTGATGTGTCTCTTAAGAGTACCTGTCCTGTTTCATTGTTTTGCTTCTTCAGCTCCTCCCTTAATTGTGCATGTTTAAGGAGAATATGGAGGACAAACTCAGTTCACTAGGTCTTACAAATTCTTTGCTTCTAAGCAAGACTGTAAGAAAACTGACCATGCTGAGCTACAGATCTACATTTTTTCATCAGAAGTTCCAAGAAAAGATGTTCACACCAGAAGCCTATGAAAAAACCACCCCTGCAACCACCATTTGACATCTGTCTGAAAAGACACTGATACTGTGAATGGATGAAAGGCATTACAGCATGAGGTGCACACCAGGTGGATTTGTATTGCATAACTTGGAGTTGTTTGTCAATAATTTCCTGCATGACAGAGATAGTGCTGGAAAATGCTAGGAATGGTGTGAGAATGGTACTCGTTTGTAAAAAATTCAAAGGTTTATTAAAACCATATAAAAAATACAACAGAAGACTGAATAGAGAAAATATTACAGCACTGGAAGCAGAGGATTTTCCCCACCATGCCCTCATCCACACAATGGAGGTTTCCCCTTTTAACCCTTTAGTGTGGGATTCACATTCTCTGAACCTGAGAGAAGCAGTGAGACAAGCAGAGAAAAGAATGATCAAACCAATTCTTATCTCATCTGCTGCTCCTGTGTTGTGCCAAAGTAGAATGCAATATGGAGATTGTTTACCCAAAGTGATGGGATTTTGTTTCCTTGACCTGTCAGGGCCAAGCGCGTGTCCAGACTGTCGGTGGGCAGACAGTCACGAGATTTTGTTGAGTGAGTTCTTATACTTTATTATACTATATCATTCTATATTATATTACACTACATCTAAACTGAAACTACATCTAAACTGAAACTGCTCAGTTTCAGTTTAGATGTAGTGTAATATACTACAGAATAATATAGTATAATAAAGTAATTAATCATTATAATAAAGTAGAATAATATAGTATAATAAAGTAATTAATTAGCCTCCTGATATAATGAAGTCATGATGCAATGCACATCATTCTTCCCAGACGTTGGGGTCACCCCACATTTTACAATTCTTTAGCCCATCCCAAAGTTCTGTCCACTGACTCCTTCTTCACTGTCCAGTGGTGGAGTTTACTTCCTTAAATCTTGGAGGTCAGGTGCTGCCATAGTAACAAGCCAACACTCCCAAATGTCCCAAACCCAGGCCATCCCATGAGGACAATGCAAGGAGGTTAATACATAACTCTTAAGTCAATAAAATGTCTGTAAACATATATACCTGATGTTTGCCTCTTAATTGTGAGAGTCAACCATCACATTACTTATCTATCACGGCATCATGTTTGTCTCTGGCACACAGAGGGAGCTTAGACAATTTTGCTTCAAACAAGAATTCAGAGATCACTGTTGCTCCCCATCAGTCTGCCAGGGATTAAATTAATTCAATTTTTGCTCAGATTTCAGCTCAAGTGCTGATCCCAAGAACCAGCTCCCTCCAGTGATGGCCATGGATGGGCAATCCCGTGCATAACCCAATCCAGACCCTGTTCCCTTGGGGAAACAGTAGCTTGGGAATGGCTAGCAGCATGGGTGGTTTTGGGTTGGGCTGTCAGTCCCAATGACAGTGGTGGTCCCAAAGTCTGCCCAAGAAGTTTGTTATTGAAAATTGGGCAAGGCATTTCCATAAATGACACCAGTTAGCTGTGTTCCCAGGAGCACAGGGAAGGCTGCGTCCTGCAGCAAGTTCTGTTCCAGTGACAGAGTAAGATCCTACAGTGTAAGAGGCCCTGATGACAGGCTCTCAGCCAGCCTTGGGGACAGGCAGGGGCCTTTTCAGGGTGCTGTTGTAGCTCTCAGCCTTCTCCTCCCGCCATCTGCTTCAAATGAATGTGTCCCAGAGCATCAAACAGGGCAGCAGCCTTTTCCTCCCCACTTAGATGATGACAGTCTCCACCCCTCAGTGGCCTCTGTGGGGGCAGGAGCAAACCTTTTCAACAGATATCAGAAAAATGCATGAGAAATATTCCATGAGAAGTGTTCAGAATATTGTCTGCATATAGGGACCAAAATGATGACTGGGTCATGATTGCCAAAATCTGGATTTTTTTTTTTACCTTCTTACATAGCTAAATTCTGGTCCTAGTCCCTGGTATTCTTAGGAGACGTTGCTTTAGAAACATTAATCCCAAAGGTAAATGCTAGCTGTGGATGTTGGACAATATTCCTGAGTGCAGCAGCAGAGGTGGGGAGGAAGGGGCTTTCACAACCTTCACCCACTGTTTCCCTGCCGCTGAAGTGGCCATGGATGTGCTCAGTCCCACACAAAATTCAGAGCAGCCGATGGGCTGCCCCAGCTCTCCCCTTCTTTGGATCATCCCTGTCGTCCCGTGGGCACCATTCCTTCACTGCCCAGCCCTGGCAGAGACATCCCCTGCTCAGAGGCACCCCAGGCCCTCCCAAAGGGAATGGCCCAGCTCCCCCAGTTCGCTGTCCCCGGCAGGGCCCCGGCTGAGCTCAGCCCCCGGGACGCCATTACGGGCCTGTCTGTCACGCTGCTATTAGTGCCACGGAGAGGAACGACTCCAGCCGGTAAAAGGCATTAGCAGAGGTCATAAATGAAAGGTTCTGGGTATTCTTAGAAAATTGTAGCATTACTGGGATGACTTGAAATATTTATTAACGTGGGGAATTATTTCAGTTTGAAGATTTGTCTCATTATCTTACTTTTTTTTTTTTGTTGCAAGGCCACTGAGCAGGCTTATGAGGAATCCAGCAGTGGTCTCTTCAATCATGGAAAGTGCTTTTAGAAAACATTATGGTAATACTCAGCTAAATGCTGTCTTTTCCTCCTAAAAAAAGGAAAAATCACCATAAAGAAAACAAGAAAGTGGCAGAGAGAGGAGTGCTCACTACAGGAAACGGGCTTCTTCGCTCCATCTGCAAATGTTTTTCAAATGCAAAATCAAGATGGCTTTGAGCAACAAAATTCTGGTGATGAACAGTCCCCAGGCTTGAAAATAGGTAACAGACTAGGCACACAAGAAGGCAAAATCATGTTCTCATCATGTTTCCTATTACTTGCCAGGGATGTTTCAAAAGCAAGCAAGCAAGCATACTTAAGGAGCTGGTATTTGGGACAAATTTTGACCTAGTTTTCAGCATAAATATCTAATATTCATTTACAGTTCCTTTGTAGGTGCTGATGAGTGGATGTCACAGCATTTGAATATTCTCTTTAGAGACAGTAAACAACTTCAGATGCTCTTCCCAGCTACTGTATTTCACATCATTTGGAGCTATGACCTCCTCTGTAGACACTAATGATGCCTGCCTACAACTGTAGGCTGGAAAAGTGGAGAAAATACACAGAATCAAGTTAGAGGAGGGGTTTTCAATCTATGTTCTCATAGTTCATGTAGAATCTGACTCACAGAGGAAAACTGCTACCAGAAAAATCATCTTTGAGACTTATATACCCACTCACACTTCCGCTGAGCACTAGCTCACTCAGAATGAGTCTAAGCACTGACGGGTGAGCATTCATGTTTAAATTGTTGTTGCAGCAGTGGAGAGGTTGTTAAAGTTACCTAATGAAAGGGAAAATGATGATAGCATTCAAGCTGATGAGTAGAACAGAGGTGATTGACATAAACAGGCAAAAGAGCATTTGTCATTCGTGTACTACGCCAGGCAGAAATTGCTGTGTGGGTGTGCAGCTTTGCATTTGCTTGTTGTGGTTGCCTTAGCTTAAGTCAATGATTCTGCTGAGATAAGTACCTGAAATGCCAGGGGCAAATCAATGAAGGAAAAGGCAGGTGAACATAAACCTAAACCCCAGAATCGAAAGAAATCCCCAGTGTAATACCCCACCAATACACTCTAGAAAGAAATTGGCAGTTAGTTTTGAATAGAATGTGACTTGCACTGAAAAAACATTAAAATGTAAGAACTCACTGCACAATAAGAACAATCAAAGGATTTTGATGCTATTGTTATTTTTAGCAATCAACTTCTTGATTAATCATTTACCTTCCCTGTATCTGAGAAAAGAAAGGGTGAGAGGGAGTGAAGAGAGATGTGAATAATTCTATAAACATGGACTTCAGAAATTTTCTCTTGAACCTGACACATTCATTCTTTCTGTCAGTGGGGGAACTCATTGAAGAAGGAAGGATATCTGGTAATAACAACAGTAATATTAAGAGAAATTATAGTAAGGGATGCAGAGTCTAAAACATATATTGACCATTTGAATCATTAAGGGAACTCTAAGGGACTCAAAGCCAGAGGAAAAATGTAGATTCAGGATTATGCCATGCAAATCTGATACTACATGGCAGTTTCCCACTAATGCGAGGGAAAGCATTTCATTATTGATAAGCAGAGTGCATTCTATGTTAGTAGCTGGAGTCAACACAAGGACTAAATTAACATTCATATTTACCATGCACATCCCAAAATTGGATCAAAACCAATAGAAAGTAGCTTTAAAACCTTAATTTCAGGCACTGGTTACAAATCTGTATATGTGACTTATAAATGTTTTGCTCAACCACCACCTTCAGTAAGAGAAGGAACAAAGAAAATATTGCTAAGATTTCTTCCCTAAGTTATGTGTAATTATCTATAGAGGTGCAGAAGTTTCACATTATTCTCTTGTTCATTTAACTAGGATTCCTCATGTGACTACGAGCTCATTGGCAGGAATAAACATTAATAAAACCTGCCCCTGAAAGATCTTCATGCTATTGACAGATGGATTTTATTCTTGCAGTTTATTAAAAATATCAGATATCTGAAACTGAAGCATGGTTGCCTAGATTTCATTAGATCCATATGTAACACAGTAAGTGCATGTCCCTAGAAGAATGTCTCTGTTGGAAGCAAATTTCTAGATACATTTTTCCTTTGTTTAAAGGCAAAATGCATTTCTTCCTTTTTGCCATCATTATTATTATTAATTTTCTTCTTGTTAATAAAAATGCTCTCCAGAGGGCTTCCTATTGAAGTATTCATGCATAAGGAAACTACTACACTGTTATAATTTTTTTATATAAATTATGCTCTTTTTGCTGTTATCTCACTGCAGATTTTTTACAGGGTATGAGGAATTAAGGACCTTTTAGATGCTAAACAAATTAGTCATAGGGTACCTTGCTTTCATATTAAAGGGAGAGCTGAGACACCACTGTGGAACATGCAGAGTAAAAGTGAAGCTCACCACTTCTTTCAGGGAGCTCTGGAAATGGGTTCTTGTGGATTCTACAGCTGGAAATGTGAAAGGTTTCTCAGGTTTCTCCTTTCTTTGGTTAAAATTTTATTTTTATTCCTTGTGCCAAAAATTTTTTTCAAAACTGCTGCTCCTGTTGTCCTTCTGCACAACATCCTATGGTCTTGGGAAGATCTTTTCTCTGACTGGTCTCGGGAACAACACTCAAGTGTCTAAATGGAGTTCAACTGAAATTAATATTAAAATGCCCATAATTTTCATGAAAAATTATGCCTTCCCCACAATTTTAAAATGCTACAGAAAGCGTACCAACTCCTCTGAAAAACTGTACATTTCCTTTCCACCTTTTAAAGGGCTTTAGACAAATGAATGTTTTCTGACGCCCCAGACTGCAACAATGCTGTATTGAGAATGTGTGAGCAGTTGCCAAGGTGAAGCTAGACCCTGACAAGTTGGGTTATTACTCTGAGGAATGTGTGTGGCAGCTGAAGAAGCTCTGTCCAAAGACAGCTGCTGCCTGTCCTGCCTTGGATGTCCCTGCAGCTTTTCATGCATGTCCAGTGAGATGGTGGTGGCATGGAAGGTCATGGTTCCCAGAACTCCAGCAAGAGAAAAGAGGCTTACAGCTGTGCTCCTGAGATGGAACTGCAGTTGAGACAAGAGGAAAAATGCAGTGAAAAATGAGGACAAGTTGTAAACTCCCAGAAACTAATTGGCACCACAGCCAACTTCATTCACTAAGGCATGGGCATAAAACCAAATTGATTTCTCATGAAAATACTGAGGCTTTTTTAATACCATTCTCCTAGGCTTTCATCCCTTCTATTACTTTACCCCTGCAGTTTTATTCTTTCCTTCTTTCTGATCATTGGCTTTCTGTTCACCCTTTTCTCTCTTAGTTCAAGCATTTTTGCTCTTCTCTGCCCCTTTTTTCAAACACTTAAACTCAACATTTCCCCCCTCCGCCCCTTTAAATTGTCACTGTTTCAAACATCCTTTTTCCCTCTGCTAGTTTGACTCTCTCACCTTCTGCCTTCTCCACTAATTCACACCCCCCCACACTCACCCAAACACAAAGTTTTTGCCTAGAAATCATGAATGGATGGGTGGGAATGAAAAGGTATTCCCAGAATGGGTATCTTCAACTCCAGTCATCAAATTCCGAATGAAAATTGGTCAGCAAATATGTTGGAATAAAGGCAGAGAAGGTGGCAAGAGGGTTTTTGGCCATCTATTTACTAAATTGGAAAGCTGGGGACAAAGATGCTCAAGACAAAGGTTTTGCATTGGAAATACAACTCACCTTTCCAGTGTCTAACTCTTCAAGCTAATAACTCTCTGGGAGTTTCCAATAGTCTGAACAGAAGACACACAGACACACACTGTATTTTCTCTGACGTGGATTTTTTTTCTGTCTTTGTTACCTGTAATTTTAATTAAAGTTATCCAAACTGAAAGAGTTTTTGGCTCTGTGCACAGCATCACAAAAGCCTCCACTAGCACAGCACAGCTGCACATCATAACAAACCCTGTCTTTTCACACAGCAAAACCATTCCCTCAGTGGTCAACCAGGTACATTTCTGTGATGACACAGGAGAAAGCTCCACAAAGAAATGCCAACTCTTCTTCCTTGTAATTCTGTTAGTCACATAACTACACATACAGAAGGAATTTTCTGATAGTGGTTAAAGCTCTGTCTCAGTCAACTAAAACATGTATATTTTTAAATAAATTCATATTTCCAGTCAGCCATTGCTTTGCTTCAAATAGATCATGTAGCAATTTTGTTTCCTTGCCTTTTTAAATATATGTGTTAACATTGCAGAAGGAGCAGTTGGAAATGTAAGTTTGGAGAATAAAAATACATTTGATAAAATGCCACAATTCCTTTACTGAGAAGGACAACTTGCAACAAGCTCCATGGACCCTTACAAAGATGGATTAGGCATGCAGCACATACAAAAAGCCAAGACTGGGAAATGAAGAAGCAACTCCTAATATTTTTCAAAACAAATTTTCAACCTCTCTCTCAAAATGATGAAATTTATAAATCTGCTGGATCAGAGGTAAGCAGTGGCATAAAGACAAAACAGAGTAGGCTGAGTGAAAGATCTCACCAGGCAAAATAGTGTGTCTTCAGTCATTAGTGCAAGCCCATTGGAAATGAGTTTGCTGGTAGACTGTGAATGATGTTTTCCCTCCTATCCAGTCAGTCTTTGGCTTCTCTGATCCCATCAGTCTTTCGCACCTTTCATCACTAACAGACTGAAGCAAAACCAGTTCAATGATCTGTCTCCTCAAAATTTATTGTGGGACAAAACCAAGTACTATTCCTCCTCTGAATTAATTGCCACCCAAAGAAGAGCAGTTTCTAATATGAAAATCTGGGACAAAATACCATCCATACACAGTCGCAGGCTGGGTCATGAGAACTGGTCCAGGCATGGAACAGCCACCCAGAGGAAATTCTGTGTTCTGCTATTTGAATGACTGCTTGTAAATAGAGGTTCATAATGTACTCAGATAGGCCATGAGATGCTAATAAGTCTTAAGGAGCACAGCCCTAATCTGGATTTAAAATGACAACCAAATAGGAATGAGACATACAGCATGTCCCTCAAGTAATCTAATTCTTTTTCTGTGACATGATTCTAATATAATTCTTCACATTCACATTGCATGGCTTAATCTGAATTAGCTTTCTGAGCAAGACCTGATATGGGCTGATCATTTAGCCTCTCCAGCTGATTTTCTCTCAGACAGACCTCATTTTATGTTTCCTTAATACTTCTGCAGCTGTTTTGCCGTGACCTTCAGCAGCTCTGTCTCCCTCCAGCTGACCCAGATGCTTTGCTTCTGCAATCTGAATCCCCAGTTTTCAGAGGCTGCTGCTGCTGCTGCACTGCTCCTTTTTGTGTTTTCAGTGAGCTCTCACAGAAAGCTCTTAGCCAAATATAGTTGTCATGGCATGGAAGAGAAGTCATTCTTGCATTTAAAATCTGCTAATGACATAGGGGAAAGAAGATATGAACACTTGGTCACTTTTCACAAAGAAGGGAAATTGCCACTAAGAACCCCAAAGATAATGTGCTCAGACTTGGGAAGCAGTTACAGGCAAGGAAGCTGCATGTGTAGGTGAAAAACCTTTTCTGATGATTAAAAATGGTTTAGTGAAATCGGTTCTAAAGCTGACTGCAAAAAGTGTCTGAGGGATTTCACAATGCTGAATAGCTGTGATATAAAATAGCAGGTGAAACTTAAGGTTAAGACCATTGTATCACATACAGGAAAAACACTTCTATGTATACATAAAAGTGAATGAGCTCTAATTTAGCTACTGACATTGGGGAAAAAAAAAAAACAGGAATCACAAATAGAAACCATCATTAATTGGATTAGTACAGTATGCCCATGCTTTTTCTGAGAATTTTTTTTTTGCCATAAAAGATGTGGACAAAGGAAAGTCGGGTCAAAGCTATGGAAATGGCTCAGAGCATTTTAACTTGGAAAAGAGATGACTGAGGGAAAATATGATCAACATTTATGAAATGATAATGGCTTGGAAAAGAACAACAGATCTTCATTGCTTCTTGTAATGAAAGAATAAAGGTGCACAAAACCAAAATAGCCGGTAGCAAGCATAAATAATAAAAATGTAAGTGCTTTTTTTGCACAGCAGGTAATGAAACCATGTAACTCTTTGTGTGGGAGGTGTTAGGGAGACAAAAGCAAGAGTAGGTTAAAAAAGCCCTGCTAGATATATTCATTAGTGTGCAAGTTGGCCATGGGATGTTTAATATAAGCTCAGTTAAATCTTGGAGGTAAAAAAACCTCCCAGTCCAAAAATCTGCAGCTCTTCATGCTGATGCATCAATAAATAGAATAAAGATTGTTTCATATTTGCCATTTTCTCAATTTCTTCTTCTAAGTAGCCACTATTGGCCAGTATCAGAGACATGATATCGAGTTAGAGCTGTCTTTATTCTGACCCAGTACAAGAACCCTCCAGTAATTAAAGTAAAAAGGTTATACAGAAACTGTTGATCAAAAGCATCTTTATGCTGAGAATGGAGACAAGTAAACACAATCTCCAGCTCAGGTACTTTCAGTATGCAATTAAAGCAGCCTCCAAAGAAACAATGATATTTTTAAGTGCAGAAATCACATGTCTAGTGCAGAACCATCCCGTCCAAAAAATAAATCTAGGCAAGAAGGAATCTTGTTTAGACCTTCTGTTACCCAGATATTTGGATGTGGAGTTAACATAAGCATCTCTGTGAGCCATCCTGCTCGGGGCAATTTTGTGAACCAGCTTCTATGGTCAAATAATCTGCAGCATGAGGGAGGAGCTGCTGATGATTTCAAATGAGCTATAAATAAACTGAAGGACAATAAATAAACAAGTCACATAGAATCATAGAACAGTTTGGGTTGGAAGGGACCTTTAAAGGTCATGCAGTCCAACCCCCCTGCAATGAGCAGGGACATCAACTACATCTGGTTGGTCAGAGCCACATACAATCTGACCTTGAATGCTTCCAGATATGGGGCATGTCTGGGGAATCTGTGTGTGTTTTACTACATTATAAAAAGTTTCCCTTATATCTAATTTAAATTGACCCCCTTTAAGTTTAAAACTCTTGCTCCTTGGTTTATCACAAGAGACCCTGCTGAAAAGTCCCTCCCCAGCGTTCTCGTAGGACATCTTTAGGGACTGTCAGGCTGCTGTGTGGTATCCCAGAGCATTCTCTTCTCCAGGCTGAACAACCCCAGCTGTCTCAGCCCTTCTCCATAGCAGAGATGCTCCAGCCCTAGGACTGTTTTTGTTGCTCTCTTCTGGCACCTGCTCCAGCCGGCCCAGGTCCCTGCTGCGCTGAGGATCCCAGACCTGGATGCAGCCCTTGGGTGAGTTCCCATAAGAGCAGAGCAGAGGGGCAGAATCCCCTCCCTGGCCCTGCTGCCCACACTGCTTTGGAGGCAGCCCAGGGTACATCTGGCTTTTCTGGGCTACAGACACACATTGCTGGGCCATGCGCAGCCTCTCGTCCACCAGCACCCCCAATAAGGATGGATGTGATTGAGATGGGCGATTCTGGGGAACAATAACAGATTCTTGTGGAAGAAAATCAGAGTACTCACAGTGATGATTCTTCTAACAGGCCAGGCTTTGTATCAGGTGTAGAAAGCAGATGGCAGCAGAAGGAAATCTGAGCTACATGTAGTAGTTGCCACAGGCATGCTCTGAATGCAATGAGCCAAAACTGCCATAAGAGACAAAAGCTGTTTATATAACTCCATAGAGAAGAAAAAGGAAGCAAAAGATGATCCGAACAGGATGCTGCATTTCAGGACATAAGGTGGGAAGTGTTAGTCACAGCATTAGGCATGCATGTCTTTAATCCAGCAAGAGGAACTGTCTGTGTACAGGCATTGGCTTTCATTTCTAAAATTGTCTGGTACACTTTATTTTGAAAGGGTGCCTTGAAAGTTCATGAAATGAGACTTTGAATGGTGGGGTATGTCATGTCAGATGGAAATGTTCATCTTTCCCTTTGCTACTGAATCACAATGAACAACATCTCTCTGAAGTTCTGCAGTCTGGAAATTTCATCAACTACCCTCTTATGAAACAAAATCCAGCTCAATTTTGTTCACCCAAAGTGGTAGGAAGCCATAACTTTTTCTGATACTAATGCTACCAGAAGCTTGGAAATTGATGAGGTTTGCAAGTGCTTAGTAGTAGTAGTAGTAATAATAATAATAATAATAATAATAATAATAATAATAATAATAATAATAATAATAATAATAATAATAATAATTTTTTTTAAAATCTGACAAAATGTAAGATCATGTGACAAGTAAATTCAGGCAATCAAAGTAACAGATTCATGGTTTTAAGACATCTGTTTCAAATATTTTATTTCCCAAAGTTTAGTAGCACATCAAGATTTGAAGGCAAGAGCTGTAAAAATTGTTCAAAATCTGGCAACTCTTATCAATCTTATTGCTAACAAAATTTCAGCTTGGGGTGTATTTACAGACCAGCATTTTGAATCCAGCTGCAATCCAGCTGATTTTTCAGCTTTGTTTAGTTGATTTGGTAGAACTGCCAATGGTATGTATACAAGCACTGACTGCTGAAAGTTATATTAAAAATGTGACTTTAACCAGGATATCAGAACTCAAGAAGAAAAAGTTTTCTACCTCATACAAGGACAAATCTGATGTCTTTTGACTTCCAATAGTTGAAGAAGGATACCCTGAGAATGCAAAAAGAAAGAGAGAAAAGCTCAGCATCTCTTCAGCTTCAGAAGTCATGCTTTGAAAAAGTATGGCTTCAGTGAGTTTGTTTATGTCATGAGTGTTTTCCTCCATTGTTAATAAAACTAAGAAGTGAGTGTCTCTTGCAAAGGCACTGTGCCCTTTATCCACTTATATAATTCATTGTGCTAGTTTTGACTGCGGTAGAGTTAATTTTCTTCCCAGCAGCTAGTACAGAGCTGTGTTTGGATTTGTGCAGAGCACAGGACTGATAACACAGAGATGGTTTTGTTATTGCTGAGCAGGGCTTACAGAGCCAAGGCCTTTTCTGCTTTTTATATTGCCTTGTTGTCAAGGAGGCTGGGAGTGCAAGAGAGGTTGAGAGGAGTCACAGCCAGGACAGGTGACCCCAGCTGACCAAAGGGAAATTCCAGATCATATAGCATCATGCTCAGTATATAAAGTGGGGGAAGAATGAGAAGGGGGATCCAGGAGATGGCTGAACACCTGCCTGCCCATGGGAAGCAGTGCATTAATTCCTTGTTTTGCTTTACTTGCATCCATGGCTTTTGCTTTTCCTATTACACTGTCTTCATCCCAACTCCTGAGTTGTTTTGCTTTTACCCTTCCTGTTCTGTCCCCAGTTCTACTGGTGGGGAAGGAGGTGAGTGAGTGAGTGAGTGAGTGAGTGAGTGAGTGAGTGAGTGAGTGAGTGAGTGAGTGACTGAGGCTTGGTGGCTGGCTGGAGTTAAACCATGACACCCATAAGAACTTCAGAGAAGAGAGGACCAGTCCCTAAAACTGTTGTGGCTTTTCTCTGGGCTGTGTGCCTCAGACTGGTCCATTGGTGCTTTCTGTTCACTGGAAATGAGGTCTGAGTCAATCATAAATTGCAGACCTGGAGCTACCCAGCCAAAGTAGGTCACTGATCACAGACCCCAGGGAAACTTTTTGTTATTTGCTTTCTGTAGAGGGAGCTGGAGCTAAGGGATCAGGAATCATCCATCCCTCACAGCAAACCAAGAGTGGACATGACTGAACTGATGGACGAGAATGAGCCTCAAACACACATTGGACTAAAGGCTGAGGAAAGAGATGGAGAGGCACAGGGTAGAGGGACAGCTCTTAAACAACTCATCTTTCTGTTAAAGGGATCTGAGCCATTTACAGGTGGATTCATGAGGCACTTCTGGAGTACTGCTCTCAAAGCACAAAGGAATAGTCCCCTTGTGAAGTTAACATGCAAAGCTGTCTGCCTCCTCACCAAAAGATCTGCCACTGCATTTGTAGCTCACAACACTGACTACAGCTGCCTCTGCAAGGATCAAAATACATAGAAAAGTTTAGTCTCTCATCTTCATCACCAGCAAAGTCAGTCACCTTTGCTGTCCTCAGTTTCTGAAAAATAGATCTGATGTACTGCACTGCCTTGCAAAACTGGGAAGTTGTCACATCCATCCCATCACAGAAACAGTGGGTTCTTAAAATGGATAGGTCACTGAATAAGACTGAGGTTTCCAAGGACAGAGAACTGCTACATAGGTTAAAGAAGCAGGCAGGTTTTTTTATTTGCTTATGTCAATAGCAAAATATATAATAATCCATTAAAAAGGCTTTTCTGGATGGTCCTGGTTTATAGGATGCCATTCTGGAATTTACTGTTCCAGATGGTGAACATCAGAGAAAGCTTCCCCGTGGTTTCTTTTCTGTTATTGAGTATTTGACTGGCTTAAAAAAAAAAAAAAAGAAAAGAAAAAGAAAGAAATAAATCTATTTGTGGCAGTCCCCCAGCAAGGCATGTTTCATCCTAAACAGCTAAAGAGTTATATAATTACAGTCAACAGAAAGCAGTCTTATCTGGGAAGTGTCAGGCAGACTTACAGACAGTGATAGGAACTCAGTCCCTGCCACAATATGCTTTTTCATGTTTTTTCTCCTTTTCATTGCTTTTTCTGTATATCTTTGTGCCCTGATTTTACATGGTTTGGATTAGTTCATTATTAGTATTCTGTAAAATCAGTATAGCCTCTGAACTAAAAATATAGATTAAAAGAAAAAAAAAACCGGTTTGCCAACAAAATATTAATGTCTTGACAAGACAGCTAAGTCTGGCATATGAAGGCAGCTTTCTTTGGCTATCCAAAATAATTTCTACAGTAATTGGCTTCTTTCTCACAGTTTTGAAGGTTGTATCCCCAGTACAGTGCTATACAACTGATGATTTATGCTTCTCATAAAAGAGAGCTAACTACAGGAAAAATAATGCCTAAGCCACACTGGGGGAAAAAATGGCTAAAACATAGCTGCCAGAACTTTCTTAGGCCACTTCATTAAAAATAAAGAGGTGAGTATACTGTAAGAAATCCTTCAAATCAATACAGCCTAGGCCTCTCACAAACTGCAAAGTCATTGCAATAGGCAAGGCATAGAGAAGATATTTCCCTAGGTGAGTGTAAAATAACTTATACAATGCAATCTTTAGTGATTGTGGAGGAGGTGTTTTTAGCAGCTACATTGTCCTAAAGGGACATTCCAGCTCTGGATTTTGGCATGCTACCCTTTGGATTTGTGCCCCTGTGTGTATGTTGACTCGCAAGGTTATGCCCTCTGCCTTTGAGAAGAGTGGGAAATTGTAACAACAAGAAGAGGGGCTCTGGTCTGTCTTCAGCTCTTTTTCCAGGTGGCTTTGTGAGGGACTACTTGACTGGACAGTGCAGAGCATGGCTGGTGGAAGTGCCTGTGCAAGTGAGCTTGGGCCAGGCAGCTGCTGGTGTCATCTGAACCTCTGCACGCCTCCACTGCTGAGTCCTGGGTATGGAGCAGCCGTTCAAGGCAGAAACATGCAGAAGTGATGCACTTATCCACCTCCCACACAGTGAGAGGAGCCTTGCAGGTTCTAGGAAACAGAGGAACTACAAGGTAAACAACCTTTCCCTCTGTGAAACAGAATGAAGTTTCTATTCTGGTTGTCAAAAGACTTACAGCTAATGCAGAGAATCTATGTCATAGGTAAGAAGACACGGTTTTTCCATCAGCAACACAGTTTATAACATGAAAGAGAGCAAAAAATAAAAGAAATAGTACTGGGTAGTGCTTTCTTGTAGTAACAAAAATTCTAAGACAATAGAAGATAGAGGTGTAAGAAAATGTTATCTTAGCAATGAATGGATGAATAATCCCCACAGCTGATCTTTCAAAAACTCCCTATCCAGTTATTTTACATAGGTCTTTATAAGGACACAGAAACCTCTTCTGGGTGAGGTACTGATCCCAGAGTAGTATGACAGCTTGCAACAGCCACAGGACCAAAGCTACCACCAAAACACCAGGGCAGCCACACTTCCCTTGTCTGTGATACTCTTCTGGGGTCAGCTTATGGGCCCTGCCTTCCTGAACATCTGTCTGCATCTGTGCCTTGCTGTGCTGCTCGGAGCTGCTAGTCACTAAACCATGGTTTAAGGAGAAGGGAGAATGAAAGACCCTGGTGTTTATCATCCAGAGATGAGCAGTGCTCTACATGGATCTGCTTCATGTTGGGAATCAATTAAAAGTTTGTGGTTTTGAGGGGAGTGGTGAAAGAAGAGATTGAGAAAGTGGAGAACAAGCCAATCAACCTTTCACATTCCCTAAGATCCGGTGGGATGTCCAATCCATCTCCTTGTGACTTGTGTTGACACCTCAGTGGTATCTCCCAATGCTCTGGTGTTGGCAGACTTCTTCAGAGTGGCTTGGGTGGCTTCCTCCTAGCTTGTCGACTGGCTCCTACACTGTGCTCTCTGCAGCTTAATCACATGCTGTCAGACTCTAATGGGGATGCTAATGAACTAATTATCGTCTATTGGTAGCTGATCTTCCTGGGAATGCAAGTGGAGCTGCTCTTCACATATGTCACTAGAACAGTCTCTGCTCCCAACCTAATCAGAGATTTTCACCTGTTGTTTTTTTCTTTTTGGCAAAAACAAAGCTGGGAAGAGACACACTACACAGTCCTTCTCACATCACAGATCCCAATAATGTGTATCCATCAGTGGGACAGGCAGTTGTGGGGAAGAGAAACAGAGGATCAGCCACTTGAGTACAGCCATGCACATTCCATAAATCATCCTAAGAAGTTGGGCTTGATCCCTCTGGTAACAAGCTTTAGAGGAATTCCTCTTGCCTATTGGCCACAGCAAGAATAATGAACTAAAAGCCTCATACATTAGATACAACAGAAAAATCAATTGAATGTAAAAGGACTCTTTAAAAAATTGATTCTGGGTTGTAGGTTTTAGGCAAGATGCAGCTTGTCCAAAAAAGCAAAAATTGAAATGGATATTATCTTCAAGGGAATACTGGTACTGCTGTAATAAGACATGTTTACTAGACAGTCTGGATGTTAAAATTAAAAGAGCTCTGGCTAATTCAGAAATTAGGAAACATGTACAAGGCCTACAAATGAACTGTATCTCTGCAAAGATAAAAATCAGCATATGGGACAGAGCTGCCAAATTCCAGTGTGTGATCTGTGCTGTGGAATAAGACACCAGATATGCCAGCCGCCAGTTCCTGATATGCTATTTCTATCTACAGCAGAAATTGAGAGATTTCCCTTGGTTAAAATGGATCTTAAATCTGTCGCAGAATCCATTGGGATATCTAGGATATTCTCCTAGGAACGTTAAAATGAAGAATTGGAATGGAAGGGTGGGGAGAACAGGAAGAAAAAACTGTTGGAAAACACGTGAAAGGGAAGGCGGGAAGAGACCATTACTGCATTTCACAATATGTATGTAGGCAAGAGATACACCACACAAAAATAAGTGAATAAAGGCTACACAAGGAAATAAGAGAACATTTCTATTCTCCTCTCTCTCTGCTTTCTGAGAATATCAACAGGACAAGGCATTAATCTTATTAAAAATTCTGGTTGTACAATGGACACATGTTGTATGTATGCCCCCACTTGAGGGAACAGTCAAAGAACGACTGTGTGGGCTTTGCATGGTTTGAAGAACTGATGGTTTGATAAGAAACATTGGAGGTGCCCAGCCAGCTATGTGATTGCTTTCAGGTCAGGGAAGACAGAAAAAAAAGTGATGAGTTTTGGTGTAGTTGCCATTTTTTTGAGCGTTATACACTTCTGCATAACAGCCCTGGATAGGACTGAAATTTGTTAAAAATGTGCTCCTGTCTCCTATGTGGCAGTGTCCTATCAATCTTCATGGCAGTCTGGATTTCTGTCAGAGGTTTGCCATATGACTTTGAGAAAAGGACAGTCCCAAAAAAAGGATTTTTAAAGAAGATTTTACATAAACTTCAGGAACTGTTACTTTAAAATCATCTCTAGTTATCTGCAAAGA
Organism: Ammospiza caudacuta; assembly: GCF_027887145.1. Lineage (NCBI taxonomy): Eukaryota > Metazoa > Chordata > Aves > Passeriformes > Passerellidae > Ammospiza > Ammospiza caudacuta. Next base: position 45,477,433 of record NC_080595.1, on the reverse strand, counting down.
AAGGGTATGAATAAAATGAAAATAGTAAATAATATTTTAAACAGTAGATTTTAATATTACTAAATAAAATTCTATTTTTTCCATGTGATTGGATTTTTTACTGATTTCCTTTTTTACTGAAGTAAGACAGGCAGGTAGGGAATTGGTAAAGCTGCATGATACTAGAGATCAGTTTTTTGGTCTATCATTTACTTCATGCACAGCCATACACAAACTACATTACAATTTCTGTGCTTTGGTTTCCCTATGAGGTAAGTAACAGGTATTTCTATTAATATCATAGTGATTTCTTTAGAGGAGTGAGATGAGACTTAAATAACACTAAGAATTTTAAGATCCACTGAGAGTAAATGCTAAAAAAATTTCAAGTGTTGTTGTTACAGTAAATGGGATCCAAAGAAGACAACCAACAAGCTGAGAGAAAAGAGTAAATTATAAGCCTCTTGAATTAATGGCCTGACTTCTCTAGATACAATTCATCCAAATAAATTGGGAGTATTTATTGGCTTTCGCTTGTGTTAGGATCACATCTCATCCTTGCTGCTGCACGTTATACCCAGATTCCATGAACTGCATGGACAAAAGGGTGAGGGGAGAGGGGGAACTGTGCTGTCTCATCCCATGTCACACAAGCCAAGCACATGCCAGCCAAGCTATCTGAGAAGCTGATGTCCTTTCATCTGCAATGAGAAACCTGTGTTTCCTCTCTGCATTGAAGCTGTGGGGAGAAATAACTGGGGCAAAGTTCCAAAGGGCAGAATTGTGCAGCTTTTATTGCCTTGTTGCATAACACATTATGTGAGCATCTGAAACACCGAGTTAAGACTTATCTTGAATTTAATGATGCTATTGCCCTGTTCCATAGCAAACTGCAGGAATCACTAATTACATCTCTTAGAGGCCAAGCTATTCAGCTTACATCAAAAGAGAGACTGGAAAAAATAATTACTGTTAACAAGTGAACTGAAACTATTATGCAAACTTCCCCAGTGAGCAAAAGCTGCAAGCCATAATCTGAATGAGGTGGAGGATAATAAACGGTAAATGCTGTTAGAGCGTTTGTGCCCTATTTAAAAACAACAACAAAACAAACCAAACAAAAAATCTGAGAGGTCAATGCAAGAAATGCAAGTAGATATTTTTGTCCTAGGGTCACGAAGATAAATTGGGTTGCTGATGAGACACTGCCCTCTGCAAAGCCTCTGAGTTGAAGGAGCAAATTATATTATTGCCACCATCCAAGCTGGTTGCAGACCAGTTCAAAGTCTGCTTTGCCTTTTCCATGCTATCTGCTTCCAGCTGGCCCTGTCAGCTCAGATGTTTTGAAAAAAATTCTCCTCCTTCTCTGGTGAGGAGTGAATGCCTCCTGTAAAGACTGGCCTGAAATAAAACTGGGCCATCTGCCAAACTTGGATTCAGAACTCTAAGTTGTCCTAAAATAAACACATTTACCTTTACCCACGTGGTGAGAGTCCATCCCATGACTGTTTTCATCCTTTCTGCCTCTCCCATGTTCTCTTTATTCACCTCCAGTGTTCCACTCCACATTGTACCTGCTTCCCAAGACTCACCAGGACTTTTACAGGGCAGTGCTGATCCTAACATGGGCTCAGTGTTTGCATGGGGCACTGCAGAAGAGATCTGGGAGCTGCAAACCCACCACGTCCCACAAGAACACATCTGTTGTTCCAGCATCACTACTAATTGTGCTACAGTGCCCATCAAGCTGTCCTTCCTTCCAAGGGAAAGGGATCTTCAATTATCTTCAGTTAAATTCTCCAAGCAGAGGCTGCTGCAGAGGGCTGGCTTGATAGAATGAAGGGTCTGGCATGTGGCAGGGTCCTTATAAGCACAAGGCTGAGATAGTCACTGGATCTGGCTGAGGCTGGGTCTAACTGTAAGCCCCAGACTTGCTCTTTTGTTTCCTTAATGAAGTTATTGCAATCAATTTTTTGGCATAAGAAGAGATTTTTTTGACATCTCAGGTTGCTAACTTGCTTTGAGGCATCTGAGTCCCTTTGAGTATTATCTAGGGCAAGATTTCAGTAGAGTATCTTTCAGTGATTTAATAAATATTCTTATTGTTTTAGACACCATCAAAGACAGAATGTGGGGCTAGCTGCTGTCAATCAGACTTCCTGTAGCAACTGCTATCATCTGAGAAAAAAAACCAAAACCTGAATTAGAAACATTTTTAATTTAAAGAGGGGACTAGAGAAAACATTTTAGGACATGGAGGTTGCAGGATGTGAGAGAGCTGGAACAGCAAAGCAGAACTGAAATTTCACCTGTCATACTTTATGAGACAATGGGAGAAAATAGCAATGAGTTTTATTTGTAGCAAGGTGACCCAAGGTGCTTTCACGGCTTAACTCACAACTTGCACAAAATAGTCATGATTTAGGGTCTGTGAGTCAAAAATAAATTTAAACCCTGTATTTTTTAAACTGCCCACAGCACTTGTTCCTTTCTTCTGTATTCTCCTGTCCTTGCTGAGTGTGTCACTTAGAGCCTGTGATCTGCAGCACTTTAGAGAAGAGAGGCAGGTATGATGATAACTTTAGTCTATTTATATCTACTCAAAAGGTACTTTTACCTTGAAAATTCTCCCAGGCTCTTTTCTCTCTTTATCAAACAATGTCATTGCTGTGGATGACAACATACCCAGCTGGGAATCACTCACTACAGCTATGTGAAATGCAGCTTATGAGACTTCAGGGGTGCATGAAGCCCCAAAGCAGACAGCCTCCAAGAAAACATAGAATGTGAGGCATTTGAAGAAGGCATAATATTAGGAAACACATAGAGCAATTAATCAGCTAAAGCATGAAACACAAGGACAGGAAGGAGATAGGGATAGGGGGAACTGATGGGCTAAGCATGTTCAGAGCCAACAATGTCAAACTGACCCTAAGAACTCTGCCAAGCTATAGAGACCAAGCCAAGTACACCGGGAATTAACCAAATTAGGGAAGAGGTTCAAAAGTTTAAAGAGGAAGACTCATCGGAAAGACCCCATCTATGATGAAGGCAACAGGAGCGACCACCTGAAAATTCCCCAAAAGAGATGTCTCCACCTACGCTCCGCCCACGCTCCGCCTACACCACGCCCCACATGAATATGCATGATGATGTATCTGATCTGATGTAATCCTATACCCAAAATTGTATATAAGGCTTGCTTTTGCTATGTGGACTCAGAAATCCACTTCGTGATTTCTCCGACGCGTCGTAATAAAATACCTCCTGCTTATCTGACTTAGGCTGAGTCTCTTAAGCAGTTATTCTCGCCTTTTGGGGCAAAATTCGGCATCATGCACAAAACCAGTCAGGCAATGGAGGTGATCTAAGGTACCTGGTCAAGCGGAATCAAGCTGTGAACAGTGAGGGAAATTGTCATCACAGAGCATCAGATGACTCAGTGCTGCCAAAAATTTTGAAGGCAACAATTTAGAGGTGAGCTTCAGAAAGGCTTAAAATATTACAGCATCATTGTTTTCCTCATGAGTTTCTCCCATAGTTGAAGCAGGAACTATTCCTTCCCCTGAGTTCAATCCTCCTTCTTTGGCATTTCCAGATGTACCGTAACTCTTCCAGGTTCATCTCCTGTGATTCCATTAGCTCAAATTCTTCCCACAGCACTCTCGGGCACCTTAGCAGCATCTGTATATGGGATTATTTAGTAAGATCAGACCACTCTGGCTCCTTCGTTATTTTTCTACCTCTGTTTTTTGCTCTACTTTCCTGAGATGCAAGTATTCTAAAATGCAAAGTAACACTCAATATGTTATGGGGCTTTCCTCAATGCCACAACTTTTTAAAGACAGCAACCCAGAGAACACTCTCAAAACCACCTGTCAGCTAAGCTCTGGGTTGCACCCTGCATCAGGGAGGTGTGCAACTCTGATCTCAATCTGAGACGTTCTAATTTCTCTAACTGTCAATCGAATATATATGTGCCTCATCCCCTGTACATGTCCCCAAGGATTCATCCAAGTACTGAAAAACAGTTGTTGTTCACTCTGCCACTTGGCTATGATGAAGAGAAACTCAAGGAAACAAGTGCTGCATTGTGAGATTTTAATGAAAATTGCCAGCAAGCAGCAGGTGTGGGAGCACTGAGAGCAGCTGATATAAATGCCTCCCTCACACTGGCAGCTCCCCCACAGTGGGGTGACCCAGGGGTAACTGGCTCTGTCAGTTTAGAGCAAGGCCACAGGTAATGTTGTGGGCATGCCAGAACCCTGCCCTCCATCCTGACATTTAGTGTGGGTCTGGGGAGTCCCCACAGAAAGCTCCATATATCCAGTGCTCCTCATGCAAGATTTGCAGAATAGGACCACATGTATTTTCTCAGAAAGCTGACAATGCCAGTAACCTTGATCAGTAAGGGAGGAGTAGTAGTTCCTCATAGCAAAAGATATTTAGCACTCCTGTTTCTAATCAATCTCCATTGCACACCTTTTCCATATCTCACAGGAACAGTATTCTCAAAGACATTGGAAAAGATGAAAACACAGTTCTTGCATTTGAAGAACTGGGTCAGGCTGGGCATTGCCTTTCTGGCACAAAGATTTATTTTTTTTGTATAACAAATGGTGACCACTTCATCAAGACAAATCTTTTTAATCTGTATAAAGAAATCATATCTTGCCTTTAGTCTTCCCCATGACAAATGTAAGCTTATTGGAGCGATTTGTGTTCTTTATTGCACAGCAATTATCCTGCTGTGAAGGGATGGACTTAATGACCAATCAGGTAATTTCTATTGCTAATTTCTTTGCTTATATCTCGGGAGGGTGCATGCTAAAAATTCCTTTTTAATAAAAAGAACTTTCTTAACCCAGTGCATATAATTACACCACTGGTAAAACACAGATATGTCCTACTTTTTAATAAATGACTCATGATTGTGCCTGCCTTGCTTTTCAGATGCTAAATGTGGTCCATTTGTAGGGATCTGATTCATAAGAAGCCTCAAGTATGGATTTTAAATATGCAGTCCCTTAAAATGTTGTAAGTTATCTAAACCAAAAGCTCCATAAAACTATGATTGAAAAATTTCATCTGCAATTGTAATATCTTTCTATATTGCAGCTGAGGTCAGAGAAAAACTTTTTTTATCAAAGGCACTTGGCTGCACAAGTGTCCTGACAAGAGCCATTTGTTAAGAATAGATGGCAGAGGACAAGCAGAAAATGGTGGAATCAACAGAAAATATGAGCTTGTGTCCAATCATTTATTGCCGTGTGTAAATTATTTGGTAGCCCAAGTGAGAGTCTGACAAAACTAGCCTAAGGACAGAATGAAGATTGAAAATCATAGTCTTGTAGTTTGGGTATTTCCCCCCCCCCCCATCTGTACAGCATTAGACAAAGGCAGCCCTACGTGTAGTTCAGGATACCATCTGTCTCAGGTATGGTCTCTTTCCACTCAAAATCTTTTCTTGGGTACAATGAAGGGATCTCTCACATTTGGGCAGCTGGCATTATTTCTCACTAGCTCCAACCAGCCTATTGTATGCCTGGAAATGGGGATATTTCCTCAAAGCATCAGTAGATTAGATGTGTAGTGCTTGGCCTGCAGGAGCAGCACACGGCCATGTGGACAGTGTAGCACGTGTGCTCATGACAGGTACCCTTCCCAGGAGGTTATCATCTGTACACGCTCAGGAGGTGTATCATAGAGGAACTGAATATTCTATATGGCTTTTAGTACTTAGCTGAGTCTTAAAACTTTAGGAGCACCACCAGTGTTAATTTACCAAATCCAATACAGAGCCAGTAAAATTTTCTGAAAGTATTAAAAAAGGTTGGTTCCCTGTGACTAATCGTGCTGACACTCACCTACCTGTGCATTAACTGGAAACCATAGTATGACAAATACAAAAAAGGAACGACACAAACATGATTTCTATGAGTTCTTGAAACTGTCAAGATGTGCAGGTTTTTCCACAAATATTTGAATAAGGAGCAGAGAGAACTTTCCCCTGGTAATGAGTCAAACTCGAGTCCTTTAACTACAAGTGTATTTTGGTGATTTGAGGGCAAATATAACACTTCCTGATATAGCTGCATCAGAAGGATGCTTTAAATGACTTCTAAAATCCATGAATTTTTATCTTCTAAGAGTGTGTATGAATCTGTGATCTGCACAGCACTTGAATTAAGAGCTGCCCGAATCTGGTCAAGACACTGTGAACATTGCCAACAGAGAAAGTTCATCAGACAGGGTACAAAATAATGGAAAAACCCGACCATTCTCTTTCAAAATCACCTTGTCATGGTGCAGGAGATCTTCTGTGGAGAGATGTCATGCCAAGTTAATGAGAAGCGTCTGCTCCGACACCTGCTGTCCTTAACAAGTTGACACACTCTAATCGTGGAGCAGTCCTGGAGAGGAGCTGGGGAGGGGAACAGCAGCCACGGGGCAGCCGAGTCAGTGAACAGGTTCTGCCAGGGGAAGTCAGGCACAGTGTCTCACTGGCCCTCTTCCCTGAGAGCTCTGCCAGCAGCAGACAGCTTTAAATCCACTCTCAACTGACACACCACCCTCCCCTGCTGATCCTATTTACTTCTTGGGCTGGCTCCCAGCACCTAGCAGTCATGAGAGATTGCCAGCACTTCATGATGCTGCTCCCACTCCCACAGGAGAAGCAGGAGCCAGAAGAAGATGGGGTGATGAGCCGATCTTGGCCCCTTTGGCATACAGCAATAAAACTGTGGGGTTGTCGGGGACAGGAAGGATCTTGCCAGGAGGGGAGTAAGAAAGATTTTTCATTTCTTTTTTCTACTTTGTTTCTGATCACTTGCTCTGTTACAGGCTGAAGTGCCAATGTGTACTTCAGCACAGAAAATGAGAGGCTGAGACAGAGCCTGATCTCACTCGTTGCTAAGAGAGTAACCTAATTTGCAGCAGATGGTGTTTATTGTTACTTCCCATCTGCATGAGGATTAAGAATTCTTCTCAGAAAAAAATTGATGCAGCCTGACAGCATCCTGGTAAGAACAGGCAAACTTAATTCAAATCAAATATGACTTTTATGAGCCTTTGGGTAAGCTTAACTGAAATAAAGTTTAGGATTATTATTTTTTGGTGGTTTTTTTACTTTTTTTTTTTTTTTAGTTGAGGATATTAATTTTTTAAATAATGTAATTTAAAGTTTCTAACTGTGCAGAGTAATTTTTAAAAATGTACATCAGGAATGTACATCAAAAAATGTACAAGTAAAGAGTAAGCACATTGTCTCTAATCAAAACTAACTTAATGTCAGGGCTGAGATTTTAAGTTTCAGCTTCCCAAGGCCTTAAACCAGAATACAGCCCCACAAAGGAACTGAGAGCACATCTTGTAGTGTCTGTCCTTGCCTCTAGCAGTGATAAAAGAGAGCAATGGGTACGGTGTCTGTGAATGATCAGTCCCTTAAAAGCACAGATGTCTCTCTTATGTTCAGCACCCATTGACTGATTGCGCCTCATGGCACAGCACGTCCCTTTGTACACACTAAGGAACTAAACTTTTATTCAATTAATATAATCCATCTGAAGTCATAAGAGTTGTACCAAGGTGGTTAGTACACTGAGCCTCGTTAAAGTCTGAGTTTGTTTTGTAACACATACTGTAAAACTGTTACCTTGAATACACTGCCACTATCACTTCCACTTCTGCCTGGGCTTTAATAAGAACAAAAACATACACATGACTACAGCTTAGAAACCAGGATGAAACTTTAAAATGGAAATTATAATGAACAAACAAAAAAATAATAGTACTCAAAACAAGATAGCAAAAAACCACGAAGATTTAAATGACAATTTGGTCAAATATGTGTTTATTAATAAAAGCAGCTTGCCTTAACATGTGTGCCACTCCCCAGACCAGAATGGTTATCCTGTATTTATAGTATTGTTGCCTAAATCTACAGTAAAATCTCTCTGTATTCTTACTCATAGATTCATTTCTCGATTGGTATGCCCTCCTTTCCTTCCTGCATTTTATGCCCTTAGAAGAAAAAGCAGAGTCTGATTATTTTTCTGCAATCTCTAGAAACCAGGCATCCCCTGGCAGACAGCTGATGGTGCTTGAGAAGATCGGCAGGGTACGTCAGGAAATTCGTGGCATTCCAGTCAAAGGGAATGTGTCTGAGGCCAGTGGAGCTGACCAAACCTCTGCCTGGGCTGCAGCAGACAGCATCCCTTGCACAGTGGCTGCAAAGCTGATCTGTACATTCACAGCAAGTCTGAAGCAGCTGGGGTATGTCTGGTATCTGGCATGTGCGCTGCATAAATAGAAATCGCTCTCTAGGATTTCTTGAAGAGGAGTCTAGAAGTCCTACACACATCTGTAACAGGTTTTGTAGGGTTTGCTAATTTAATGCAAAATTCATGACAGCATTAGGTCATTTGGTATTCTTGAGATTTGCAGTGCAAAAGGCACAGCAGTGGTGGCACTTATGAGGATGTTGGCCAGAAGATGCTTTGCCATCCCAAAGCACATTTATTAAAATCCTCAGGTGTGTATTTTTCCTCTTAATTGGTTTATACAATAATGGCCCATCTGAGCCTTTTTCATTATTTTTTCTGTTGTGGTGTTGCTAGGTGGGCTCCACATGTGTAAGTACAAGATTACATGCAATATCCATGATTTATGTACCACAACTCACACATACATTTTCCCATGCAGAGTTTCTCTTCCAACTTGGTTACCTCACACCTCTTAAATGAAATGTGCAAAAAACTTTGCTGGCTTTGTTTCTCAGAATCTTATAACAGAGTAGCTTTTTGCCACCCTAAAAATCATCAAGTTAAACAAAACTTGGCAAGCTCAACCAGATCTCTGCTTACTGCAGGCTAAGAAAATTTGCTCTCATTTCAGATGGAAATGTTTCTCCTTCAAATCTTGTGACCTTTAAATAATTTTTTACCCTTCAGAAAAAGTGCACAGATTTCTATGTTTCTGTGAATCATTAGTGACATCCAGTGGCTAAAATGCTAAAAATTCATAATTCCTATTGTCAAGGGACACCTAAATTTCCATCTCTTTCTCTAAGAGCTACCTATTAAAAAAAAGAGAAAGGTGAAAAATTCTGTTCCCCAGCTCTTCCAAAACACATTGTGGATTTGATTAAATCTCACTGAACTTGCAACATCCAACTGCTATCTTTCCTTTGTGATAAGTATAATAAACTATAGAGCTCCCCTAAGGAACCATAGAGCTCCCTAAAGAAATCAAATGGCTGAAACCATGCCACTTTCAATAAAAACACAGATACGTATCACAATGCAAAACAAACAAACAAATGTGAAAATGCTGAGAAATATAAACCAAATACAGGTAAGGGGTTCACTAAGGGAGGGGTGTGTGTGACAGAATGAGAGATGCTGAAGAAACAATATGGAATGAAAGAAAAGGAACAGCAATCTGGACAGTCACAGCATTGCAGAACTACAGAACTAAAGAATGAGTTGGCTTGGAAAGGGCCTTTAAAGATCATCTAGTTCAACTTCCCTGCCATAGGCTGAGACATCTTTCACTAGCACATGTTGCTCAAAGCCCCATCCAGCCTGATCTTGAACACTTTCAGCGCTGGGGCATCCACAGCTTATTTGGACAACCTATTCCTGTACCTCACCACCCTCGTTGTAAAAACTTTTCTTCCTTATATCCAATGTAAATCAACCTTCTTTTAGTTTAAAGTCATTGCTCCATGTCCTGACACTACAGACCTTGGTAAAAAGTCTTTCTCTATCCTTCTTAAAAGCTCTCTTCTTCAGACTGAAAATCCTCAATTCTTTCAGCCTTTCTTCAAAAGGGAGGTGTCCAAGGCCTATGATTATTTTCATGGTCCTGCTTGTGAATAATGTAACCTTGATCAAAAGTTTAACAGATATTTTTGGGCAAAGCACTAACTAAAGGGGATCTGGCTATAAACCAATGCAACGTTGTGCTGTTGTTTGAAAGCTCTGTCTTAAAAAGGTAGCCTTTTGTAATTTTTTGTAGTAAGCACATTATCAAAGTAATAAACAACTCTGCCATTTGTTTCCTCTCCTGATGGAAATAAATTGATAATCCCTGAATTGTGGTTAACAGTCTGCTGGATCAGGTATATGCAGTTATCTCTGCTCCAGTCTTGCTACTTCTGTAATGCCTGGGGTATCACTGAACTCCAATTAGCCAGCTAACTCAACAATGGAGAAGAAATTTTCAGGTTAACTCAAAATAATTAAGTTCCATTTTGAGAGCTTTCCTAGCTGTCATTGTGAGCATGTCAGGAGGAGCTGAAGGTGGAAAACCACAGCCTTTTTTTCTGCTGTGTGGGGCCCTGAGGCAGGATGTCTGAAGTTAAGCAGCTCCTTTACGCTATGCCTTGTCTGGGCATGGCAACTCAAGCATGAGAGAGCTGAAACCTCTCATGCCTCTAAGCTGGCATACTTTCATACTGCAGTTCTACATTTTACATACATTCACTACAGATCTTGTACTATGTGCCACAGAAGCATAGAATAGCCCAGTTGGGAAGAAACCTCCAGAGATTATCTGGTCCAAGCTTTCATTAGAAGGGGAGCCCAGGTGAAATTATACAGCACCCTGTCCAACTGCATCTTGAAACTCTCCTGTGATGCAGCCATGGGCACTTCTCCATGTCCCTGGGGAGGCTGCTCCAGTGAATAATTGTTTAAAAAATATTTTTTTAATGTCAAGATTAATGTTTATATCGTACATATAAATTCATATTTCGATATATCCACATACCAATGTCATTACTGCAATGTTATAGTTGTCTTCCAAGACCCATCACCTGAGGAATTTCCAAACTTCTTTGGCTTGTTTATTTAGGACCAAGTATTTTTTAATCTACTGACATTAAGCATGACTAGATCCTCACCAGCTCAGTAGGCTTATTAACACCTCTGGAGTTGGGTTACTGACAGTTAACCACAGAAATCAGCAGCATTCACTCACTGACTTCAGTGTTCAGGACTGGAGTCAGGTATATAAACTCTTCTACACTTGTTCATGTATTTAATTCAATTTCCAAAAGAAAACAAAATAAAGGCACTCAGTAAGATGACAATATTTGGGAAATGTCCTTTTCTCCCTTCTGAACTTCTGTTTATTAACTGATGCTTTTTGTTTTTATCATCTAGTGAGAGCAGCTAACATAGACTATTTCTTACACCGTTTTGCTGGAGGGCCAGAAGATACATTGATGGAGGTGTCATCTTAGGAAGGCAAAGTACTCAAAATAATACATTAATACTGGCACCTCAGTTTGCCTAATACGATCTAAATTTTTAAAGCTTCTCAATACCTGGAGTGTTGTAGCACATATTAACTGTAGTATATCTGTCCCTACATGTTGCACACAGTCACACTTTTCCCATTTATCATAAATTGTAGGTGATGCCTTCAACTCTTTCAAATAATAAAAGCAATTTTCAAGAATGTGGTGGAAGGTAAAACTAACTGCTTTCCTTCCCAATTTACCTGATATCCACCAGTATTTCCACGATAGTGGATTGGTCACTGGCAGCCTTCAGTAAAATGATAATGCAATTATCCTAAATATAATTTGTTGTATCATTATTCCTCCCTTGAAATATTCTTTATTTGAGAATAAGAAAGGGTCCTGGAATCTTTAAAATTCAGCGCCCACACAACAGCTAAGAGTAGCTCTTCTACTCTCAGGCACCTACATTATCCTTATTCAGATAATAACAATAATAACAGACAGACTTTCAGGTGCTCTCTCTTCATTCATCTAATGGGTCCATTAATGATATGTTATTCAAAGCTGAAGATCAAATGGTGATTTTAAGTTTTCAAGAAATTCTTAGGTGCCAAGTCTTTGTTGTTGAAAAAAAGTGTTTAAAACTGTGTTTTCTAAGCCAGGAGGTATTGGAATGGCAGTAACAAGAATCAGGAAAGGAAAGGGATGAAGGGGCTTGTAGTACAAATGGACTAAGTAAACAAAAGTAATGGAAGTATAGGGAGCTTTGCAGGACTCTTTGGAATTGCTAGTTCCCTCATTGCTTTGCCTGTCTTTTCCATCTTGGAGAAACTTTACTTTGTACACCACTGCCCCAGGTGAAAATGGCTGTACAGAGACACAGGGCATGTGGAAATAACTGACAACTCCTAATTCTGGTTTTAGCATTAACTTACTAAAGTGCCATATTGCAGTCTGTGCTGGTGAATTGTTAAGTTGCACAAACTTCATATTTGAATTTACAATTACATCAATAAATATGAAGAGTGTAAGAGCTCATCATTAAACAAATCCAAGTTAGAAGCATACTTTTTATTTCCTCAAAGCACTTTATAATTAGAGCTTTGTAAACAAAACCATAAATGGTGCCAGCAATTATGTTTAGAGCAAGATTTCTCATAGCTAGTACACTTAGAAGTAGGTGCAACTACTTGTTAAGAAGTTAACATTAAATGCTGGTTAAAATTTTAATTTCAAGCATCCAGCTCACTAAATTAAAATATGGCTAAGCAATAATGTGGCTTTGTTCCTGTACCAGAATGTAGACATTTCAATATCACAATGTAAGAAACCTGACATGCACAGCTGTAGCTGTTGCAAAAAAGTGCCAGTGTAGATTTGTGAGGTGGGTGTATTGTTTTCTGCTCTCCAACTGACAACACATGACAGCTATAAATCATGCCTGCCATCCTCTGAGATCTCTGAGAGGGTTGGACACTCTGAAACATGTCAGTCTTGAAAAGCTTTCCAAAGGGACAGGGTGAAAGCAAGCGAGGCAAATGAGCACACAAGGAGCCAGCCAGCAGGCGCACGTGTCCACCATGCTCACCACTGACCCGCCTGGCCCTTCACACTCCCAGCAACTCAGGCACATCCTGAAAAACTCAGTGCCAGCCATGAATCACTGGCAAAAATCTTTGCTGGGTATGCAGACCAGCCAGGCTCTGTGTAGTGCTAAAGAAGTTAGGACAGGAGATTTGTGTGGTATATAGAGGTCTGGGGGTTTCCAGCCCAGGGTACACTGAGCCCATGTTTGTCATGCCTGGGGAGTCTTCTCTGTCATTATCCACAGAGCAACTGTCAGAGAAACAGGATGCACCTTTACAACTCTCTGGCAGAGCACTGGGAGAGCTCCTCATTTGAGCTCACTGAGACAAAATTAAACCCATAAAATGCTCACGTGAGGAACGAGATCATTTGCTGTCTTCCATCCTGAGGTGCAAACAGAAATGTAAGTGACAGCAGGGAGGCTTTCTAGAGCTAAATTTGTCTTCACTAAGTCATCAGTTACCTTGAACAAAAGATTTTGAGGGAAACAAGAGCCTAAGAAGAGATTCTGCTGAAAAGGATGGGGGAAGTAAATTATGCTCTGACTCAGTTCCTGTTACTCAGGATCACATGGGCACAAACTACAATAAATTTAAACATGAGAAAAAGCTTATTTTGCTTTAAAGAATGCTCAGACCCTGGCATTTCTTGCCTATAGAGGCTGGGTATCCTCCACCCCTGGTAACACATAAAACCTGAGGAGATGTGGCTGTTGGCTACCAGATATGACCCTGCTCACCTTCCATCCCCTGGAGCCCCTTTCCTTCTCTGCAGCCCTGTGTCTCCATGGCTTGTGCTGTGGGCCCTGATGGCTGGGCCCTGCAGCTTGACATGACTGGGTCAGTTTGGTGTGCTCAGTGCCCATGGTGGGGCACACACCAGGCACCCACAGAAGCAGCACAGCTCAGCCACCCTGACATCTCAGGGCAGCAAGAACCATAGGTTTAGATTAGATATCAGGGGAAAAGTCTTTACTGTCAGGGCAGTAAAGAGCAGTGGAACAGATTGCCAAGACAAGCTGTGGATGTCCCAACCCTGGAAGTGTTCAAGGCCATCTTGGATGGGGCTCTGAGCAACCTGGTCAAGTAGAAGGTGTCCCTGCCCATGGCAGAAGTGTTAAAGCTAGATGATCTTTAAGGTCCCTTCTGACCTAACCCATTCAATGACATTATTCTTTCTAACGCAAATAATTCAAGGACATTGCGATGCTGGAGCACATCCAGAGAAGGGCAGCAAGGCTTGTGAAGGGTCTAGAAACTTGTCTTATGAGGAATGGCTGAAGGAGCTGGGTTTGTTTAGTCTAGAGAAGAGGTGGCCCAGGGGATACCTCATTGCTTTCTGCCTCAAAGGAGATTGTAGTGAGGTGGGGACTGGTCTCTTCTCCTATGCCTGCACTGAAGGACACGGGAAAATGGCCTTAAGCCATCTCTCCTTAAGACAGGAGAGATCCAGGTAGATATTGGGAAAAAAATGTACTGGTAGGGTGGTAAGGTATTGGAATAGGTTGCCCAGCAAAGTGGTGGAATCAAGAGGCATCTGGGTCTGGCTTGGGGTGACATGGTTTAGCAGTTTAGGGGTTACAGTGCTGCTGGATGATCTGGATGAGGGGATTGAGTTTACCCTTTGTAAATCCACAGGACACAAAGTTGGGTGCGAGTACTGGGTCCTCTACTTTGGCCACAACAAGCCCATGCAGTGTTACAGGCTGGGGGAAAGGTGGATGGAAAGAGGCCCAGTGGAGGGGGACCTGTTGGTGCTGGTTGACAGCAGCAGAACATGAGCCAGTGTGTGCCCAGGTGGCCAAGAAGGCTGATGGCATCCTGGCCTCCATCACTAATAGCATGTTCAGCGGGACCAGGGCAGTGATTGCACCTCTGTACTTGGCACTGGTGAGGCTGCACCTTGAGTTCAGTGACCAGTTCTGGGCTTCTCTGCCCAGGAAGGACATTGAGGTGCTGGAGTGTGTCCAGAGAAGGGTGATGGAGCTGGTGATGGAGTGTAAGTCCTGTGAGGAGCAGCTGAGGGAGCTGGCAGTGTTCAGCCTGGAGAAAAGGAGTCTCGGAGGTTCCCCACTACTCCTCTCTACGACTGCCTGAAGGGAGCGCATTGCCAGGTGGGGATCAGCCTATTCTTCCAGGTAGCCAGGGACAGGATGCGAGGAAATGGCCTCAATCTGCACCAGGGAAAGTTTAGATTGGACATTAGAAGAATTTTCTTCACAGGAAGGGTGCTTGGACATTGCATTGGGCTCCCTAGGGAAGTGTTGGAGTCGCTGTCTCAGGAGGTGTTTAAGAAAAGTCTGGACGTGGAACCCAATGCCATGACGTAATTGCCATGGTGGCGTTCAGTGACAGCTCGGCCCGATGATCCCAGAGGCGCTCTCCAGCTATACAGCCCCCTGGCTCCCGGCCGTTCCCGCCGAGCCGGGGCAGGCCGAGCCCGAGAGGCCGCGCCCCGCAAGCCCCGCCCGCAGCGCCGGCCGGAGCCCTCCAGGGGGCGCTGCGGCGGCGGCCGCGCTCGGCGGTGCCGCGCTGGCCGAGGGGCGGTGCGGGCCCTGCATGGAGGGCAGGATGAGCCTGCCGCGGGGCCCCGAGAACCTTTGCTTCGACAAGGACGAGTTCATGAAGGTGCGCGGTGATCGGGGCTCGTGGAGGGGCGAGGGGCCTCCTGGGGAAGGGGGTGGCGGGTTCCCAGCGGGAGAGCGCGGCCCGGAGCCTTGGTGGGGATTTTACAGCTCCGCCAGGGCCCTTCCCGGGCCGGGCTGCGAGGAGCGCCGGGGATGTCACTGACCGGGGAGCCGGGATCCGGCCGTGTCCGGGTAGGGCCGGGCTCCGAGACTGATGGGAGCGAGAGGCCTCGCTGCTTGCAGAGAGTAGAGCAGTTCTCAGTACTGAATTTCCACTCTTGGCTGTTGTTTCGTGGTTTGGTTGTTTGTTTTTTTTTAAGTCTCCTGTATTTCGGGGAGCTCGTCATTGGCTATTCAGCCCCACGACACTCTGTGCTTTCCAGCCTAAAAACAGAGAGTTTAGCTAGTGCGTTAAGAAGCTTTTTTCCCCTAGGGCTTTAGTTTGGTCAACTCACAGGCATACGGAGTACTTTATTTTGGGTGTGTTCCCTGTGTGAACTGTTCACTTACATCCTTCTCTGTTTCCTGTTTCAGGCGGATTTTGATGTTGATCACTTTGTGTCAGACTGCAGGAAACGTGTGCAATTGGAAGAGCTCCGAGAGGATCTGGAGCTCTATTACAAACTCCTTAAAACTGCTATGGTAGAACTCATAAATAAGGACTATGCAGATTTTGTTAATCTCTCAACAAATCTCGTAAGTGTTACTGGTTGTACCTTGTAGTTCAGGCTTAGTGTGGTTCAGTGGGATTTTTATTTTTCATATGAAAAGTATACGGCTTTTATTTTGTCATTTTATGATTTAAGGCATCTTAAACTGATGTCTCTAATCCCTGCACTGAGGCACCATTCCTGTAGAGCTTACAGAATTGCTGTACAGAGTTGCTGTTGGCCTGAAGTAAGTGTTTTAGATGTATGCATTTTGTCTTTTAAAGCTGATTTGTTAGGGAGTTAAAACTCAGGGCAAACTTTGTTTCAAACTGTCAGCACTTTTAAAATTGAAGGAAATAAATTATTAAAATAGAATAGCAATGATAAAAGTAAGTCTGTTTTGAAGGATTCTTTTAGGAATCTTTAAACTTTTTGTATATCAGAGTAGCTTAAAAAATCCCCAACTTTATGTCTGAAAATTGTAATTGTTCCAATTATACAGATTCTCAGACTGAGACAACATACTTCTGAGAAGAAAAATTTCCATGGGAGGAAATTTTGTTTACCTTTTGGCTTTGTGTGAAAGCAGTTGTACATCTTCATGCTTGTATTTGAGATAACATATTTTTGCATTGAATTAAAACCTGGAAATTATAAAGGAAGCTATGTTTTCTCACTTCACTTTCACTATCTGTAAAATGATAGGCTTTGTCAGTAATTCACATATGAACTTATCAAAAAAGTAATAAATGTGTTTGTGGTAATTTCTTTAGGTTGGCATGGACAAGGCTCTCAATCAGCTGTCAGTACCTTTGGGACAATTAAAGGAAGAAGTAATGGTATGTTCAAAACAGCCATTGTCAACAGCTTGGTAAACTTCAGCTCGCTCTCCTGTGATGTACAGAATGTCTTCTATTAAAGTTAATATTTGTTCCAATAAGCTTTTCTTTGAAGACTGATGACTTAGATTGCTAGTAGGAGAAGCATGGTATTTTCAGGCACTTGTATTGTAGTAAATTTAGGTTTCCTACAGTGCATTTCAACCAAGAGATAAAGAGTTTCGAAAACTTGACAAGTCAATAGACTCTTGCAAGACAAGTCTATGGATATATCTTGAAGCTGTTTTAATATTTGAGTAACTTAAAGATGGTAGAAAATTCAGATGCAGCACAGTCCCTTTATGGACTTACTTTCCTTAGTGTGTGGTTTAACCATAAAACATCACCCTTTTGAAGGTGGAGCTTATTCTGGCTCCTCCACAGTGACTTGGTATTTACAGGAAGGGGCAATTTTTGATCATCTTGGCAGCCAGTTCAGAGGGATGCTTGCTGCCTAAATGTGCCTCCAAAATATCACACCCTTTGTGTCTAACAGAAAACAGGGTTAGCTATCATAGAGAAATCCTTATTGCATGAAAAATATTATTCAAAACTGATTTATAACTTCAGTTGCAAGACATAAAAACATAGTGGGTTTATTGCCTGTTTTTAGGCAAAGGTCATTTGTTCTCTCTAATGTAATAAAACAATGGTTATGGTGGAAATAATTATATTTAATTTGCAGTGGCAATACCTAAGAAGCAGGTTTTACTTTCAGTTATTTAGTTGTATTTATGGCTTTTTCACTTGATATTGTGTAGCTTTTATTAGTCCCATGATCTTATTAATCTGTGTCTTAAGTTTAGATTTTTTTTTTTTTAGGTTTTTTTTGACCCTTAAATGGGAAGCAGGCTTTACATACTGACTTTTTCTCTCACAGAGTCTCAAGTCATGTGTCAGTGAAGGAATTCAAGCAGTAGATGACCGAATGACTAAACAAGAAGACATTAGAAGAAAAAAGGTACAGCAGATAGTACTATCTTCAGAAGATCATCCTTAGGATAACTTTGATTTTGCCATTAACCCAGAGAAAATGAAATTAAGAAAGTTCTATGCTGTCTAGATGCACACTGTGCAGGATTTTGTACTTGTAATATGTAGTGAAATTTTGGTTGACAAACTTCATATTTTGCAGTGTCTAGTTGGTCACACATCTTTGCTTTACTGTAGTTGCCCAAAACATATGTTTGGTTTAGTTGGATTTTTTTTTCTTTTGTAATAGTTGCTCTTGTTTCTAACTGCAGTAGCATATAAACTTACTTATTATGAATGGAATTGAAGTACAAATGTTTAATTTTTATGGGAAGGAGACACACAAAGCTTTGAAAAACATCAGGGATAGGAACAACTGTCCTACATCTGTGACAAACATTTATTTGTGGTGTTTTATGGACATATGTGAGCAATACTTCAACTGAGACATGACTCAAGTGTTAAGATAAAAGGAGAAAACTTTAACCAGAAAAAAACCAAAGAACTAAGAAACCATCTAAAATGTTTTATTTAGGTGATGTCAGTTGGTATTAGGGTTAGACATGAAAAATCTTTCTTTAATTGCAGATGTGTGTCCTGAGACTTATTCATGTTATTCAGTCTGTGGAGAAAATTGAGAAGATTCTACATTCCCAAGGCACTAAAGAATTGTCCTCATTAGAGGGAAACAGGTAAAAAAATTGTAATGTTCGGTTTTGTTTGTAGTTGATGGGGCTAACTTAATTTCATAGTGTTGTTGAAGGTGAATTTACAAGCAGTATGGTGTATCTTTAGAAATATAACTCTGATGGACTAAATTATTGGAATTTTAGTATTTTCTTTGTTTTAGTCTTCTGCAAGCCAGTCATTCACAGAACGTGTAACTCAGACTCCAAACTTCCAAATTGCTCATGGTGCTTTCAGTAAGCAAGCTTTTTGAAGTTAGTGTGCAGTTATTTTATTTCACTTTATTTTATTAGAAGTCACTAATCCTCTCATGTCTGAAATACTCTCTATAGTTTATTCCAATGTCATTTGTAAGTGAAACAAAATAGTTTTTCTTGTTTTCCCTGCTTATGTGTAAGTGAAAGGACTGCTGCAAGAATAGCTAAATGCAGACAAGGCAAACCTAGTACAAGGAAGGTTTGTGACAAATTCCAGTCAAACCTCTTCCTCTGCCTTTGCTGAGGATTGCAGGATGTTGTTCAGCCAATTTTGGAACTGATGTACCAGTCATGCACTTGAAAGGCCTGACTGGGATGCAAGTACAATTTAAGCTGGAGGGAAGACACAGTGTGAGACTGTCTCTTCAGCTCAGTGTGCTAGATCACATGATTGATAGTGGGGGTAGGTGTACCAGAAAGTAGGTTAATACCTAGAGGGACAAAAGCAGATGTTTTCAGTCAGGTGAGGCACTTTGCAGAATTAAGTTTTGCAGTTAAGATCATTCTTGAACAACTGAAAATTCGGCTTATATTGGGATCGTGTGGGCTTGAGAAGGGCAGGACTGTTTCTCTAGAGATAACTATCATTAGTTTTACTATATGATAGAGTAAGAAAGAAACAAATCTGGATGGTGAAGGTCACCTGGTGCAGTTGCTGAGCTCTCTTAAGACTGACTTTTCACGTGATAATAGAGCTTATGTTCCTCTCGGCTTCTGCTTCACCCACTTCATGTTAGAGCTGCAAAACAGCACTAATCATGTAGCATGCTCCAGATCATTATTGCTTGATTGCAATCATTATAGTAGTACCTATCAGAATTCAAAATACTGAAATTACAAAAAATTGAGGGTGAGCTCTGTCCATCTGATACAGATGAGAGGGAGTTGGTTTGAAAGGATCTAACTGTGTATTCTCATTTTGTATCTTCTCTCTTCTAGTCCACTTGTAACTGGACAAGTTTTAGAGAGAATTGCCACAGAATTTAATCAACTACAATTTCATGCAGTACAAAGCAAAGGAATGCCCCTTTTAGACAAAGTGAGACCAGTAAGTATTATATGACACTTAACACTTGCACAATCAAGCAAAACCAGTATAATTGGAAGACAAATGCTTGTTTCCACAGAGTTTTATTGAATTAATTCATGGAGAAAAATGGGTTTCATGAGGTGATTTTTATCAGTTGACTAGAACTATTGCTTTTTCCGAGGATTTATGCCCTGTTTGCTTACTTCTTTAGGACTAATTACTGAGAGTAACAGTGGGAAATATGACAGATGTTTTTGTCAGCCTAATGTATCTTGCAGTTCATCTGCTGACTGATACTGAGGCCTCGTTCTAGAGATTAATGTTTGCTTTTTTAGCTGCTGTGTACAGACCAGAACATAAATGGAATGTGCCTACATAGCGGCTGGCTTGAATATATTCAAGTTTGTCTTCTCATGAAATTATGCTAGCCATTACTAATCTCCCAGCATGCTCTTTTACCTGCTGTAAAAGACTAAGTGATGTTTTGGTGGGACTTTTTTCTTCTATTCATTCAGTGGGGAGAGGGAATAAATGAAAACTTGTGCTAAAAGAAAGCTGTGAATGTTGAGATGGGGTAATGCTTTAAGCTGATTCTCATGAGGGTGTCATTCTTAATGGCTTTCAAGCTGTTGAGGTAGTTCAGAGTTCCAGTTTGTGCCTCTGCCTGTTGGCAATACAAACTTGTTTCGGCTCCAGATATCCATGGGATCATTTTGTTACATGGACAGTTTACAAGACTCCTCTGGCCACTGAGTTGGATATCCAACTTGGATACTAGCAGCAGTGAGCATGAGCAGCAGAGTAGTGTATGGGTTGGGAGAACATTTGTCATGTGGCTTCCTTAATGGTGTTTGCCAGGACTTGTGTCCTGTACCTGTTGTTGCTAAGACTCGTCAGAATGTAGCTTTCATGACTAGTCAGCAGTTGGGTTCCTGACTTTGCATGTTCAGTAAAAATTGTATGAATCATTTTAGGATGGATGGACACAATACAGCATGTAAAAAGAGAGAGAAGAAATTTTACTGGCTATATTCATAGTTCAACTCCGACTGCTTTAATGTGTGTTGCCGATCTTCCTTCAAATGCGGAGTTATAGGGCCAGGAGTATATTGGCAGGTAGTGTAGCAATGGACTCACTGCTACACTAGTCAGATCTAGTGGAAAAGATGTCATGGGAGATCAGGAAAAATGGTTTGCAAAAAGGAGAATACGTGTAGACTGAAGAAGCTGTTTGGCAGAAGCCAGAAGGAATCTAATTTCATTGGTGTTTGCTAGTGTCACTCAGTGTCATTGGTTTGTGGTAATTTGACAAGTAGTGCTGGGTACTCGCTGTCTGTTTACTCTGACAGTGAGGGATAAATGCTACAATTGTTATCCCTGGTCACTTATTGTAAATCTTTTGTTTATTGTCACATACTGGTTCAGTTGAACAAAGAGCAATCAGTAACTTAGTTCCTCAGGATAAAGCAGACCTGATATAAATTACCATGGAACTTACAACATATAGAACATAATAATTGCCTTTAGCTTTATTATAATAAATCCTGTCTTATATAGCATCAATAGCCAATTAAGTTTGTGTTAATGGTCATTGAACACTGTCAGTTATCAAATTTTTGTACTTTTCAAGTAAGGCTGGAAAGCTGAGTTAGGCACATCTGGATGAATTTACTGCAGCAATGATGACAGGCTTTGATTTTGGCTTTTTCTGACTGTATTTTCTTTGTCTTTGTAGCGAATTGCTGGAATAACAGCCATGTTGCAGCAGTCTCTGGAAGGGCTGCTCTTGGAAGGCCTTCAAACGTCAAATGTTGACATAATACGCCACTGTCTGCGCACTTATGCAACAATTGACAAAACACGAGATGCAGAGGCATTAGTTGGCCAAGTGCTTGTAAAACCTTATGTAGATGAGGTAGGATAACATTAAAAAAATTCCATTTGTTTTCCAAACATGCTTATTTTTCCTGTGAACCTCCAGCTTTTGTTAGCAGCTTCAAAATATCTTTGTGGAGAGAACAGGATAACTGAGCTGCAGCAAAATGTCAGTTTGGTTGTTGTTGCTATTTAAGAAGAAAAGGATGGAGGAATTCTCTTACTTGCCTGTCACCAATTTCAAGTTATATCCAGGGTGGATTCTTTTTCTTACTTCTGTTTTTCTCCGGCTAAAGAATCAAAAAACCAAACCTCTCCCATTTAGGACAGGTTTCCATTGGGTGTCTGCTAAGTGCTGTAACAGCTGCTACAGCATGGGACATGTCACTTTCCCCTCAGTTTTCTGAGGCTCTGTTCTTTCACCACTTCTGCACCATTCCACTTGTTTTTGTAGCAAGAGGCAAACGTGTTCAGACATTGGAAGAATACCAAGAAACAAGCTGTTGTTCTTTTCCTACTGTCTTCTCTTTATGGCAGAGATTATCACTTTTCACTGAGTATGAGGCACTGTCCAGATAAGCTGATTTGCTTGCTGCTAGCAGTGTCACAGAAGATGCTTTGCTTTGGCTTGCCTGTATTTGGGACTGGACCAACCACAACATTTGGAAGGAGTTTTTACTTTATTCTGAGTTTGATTAGCTTTTACCAGTTCCCTCTTTAACTTGACAGACTGCTTCAGGTGACGGTAATGTGGCAGTGGGTTGGCAGCCAGACATAGTGGCTCACATTTAAAAGAAAGGATCTCCTTTCCCAGTTTTGGGCCAGTCTTGGCAGTTAAGAGTGCTGCTTTAAAGGAAGTAATAATTCAGGCTGGCAAGTTATACTTGGAAAATATAATGAAAAAAAAAAAGTAATATGCTGACTATCCTGGTATTTGAGGTTATAGTGTTAAGAGTTTTGTGAGTCTTGCATTATAGCATCTTTTATATTCACTTTTCTGGGCGTTTAACACTGAGCTGTTCTGGCAGGTGATGGTGGAGCAGTATGTGCAATCCCACCCTAATGGCCTCCAGGCTATGTACAATAGGCTGTTGGAGTTTGTTCCTCATCATTGCCGCCTCCTCCGGGAAGTAACAGGGGGAGCAATTTCCAGGTGAGTATCTTGGGCTTCTCAGCTGCCCTGAAGTCACAAGTATCATATGCATTGAAATCCTTTGCATTATCAGCTTTCATGCACTAATGACTTATCTGGCCTTTCCTGAAAATTCAAGTCAAGTTTGATTTGTACCTCACACCTCTGTTTCTCAAAACAAAACAGTGAGCATACTTTCCTGGTGCTGCAGCCCAGACCTTCAGAGAAGGCAAAGACAATCCTGTATTTCAGTAGTAGAAGTGAGTTCTGTGCATAATACAATGTGTCAGATAACTTGGTTTTTTGAACCCATTAAATATGATTGTACACTTCATCCAAGGAGAACAGCATAATAAAGCTATTAAAATATAAGTTCAGAAGTTATTGAGCTACTGCACATCAGAAAAGTGGGAATGGTCCTCAGAGGTTTGACTGATTTGTTGCATATACCAAATATACAGGTTTAATTTATTTGTGCTTCCACTGTGTTCTCAAAAAGTGCTTAATTCCTTATGCAATTAAATTACCTGTTTTTCAAGCTTAAATAATTCAGGTCTACTGAATTGAATCCATTTATTCATCTCTTTTCAGGATGGTTAATATAGCAGACTGCTGTAATTAGCAGAACTATGGACATAGCCCCTAGGGACTGCAGGATTACTTTTCTAATTAGTCATCCATTGCGGAGCTTTTTATGGCTCCTAAGTTTTACTAACATTTTAATTCTTTCAATCCCTCAGCAAGTTTAATCGTTCTTCTTAATAATGGAATGTTTCTACTTTGTAGTGTGGTGTACTAAATTGGAATAGAATGCTATTATCTCTTCTGCTCTCAATTTTTAAGTTTCCAAAATCAAGGTAACTTTTGATCTTTTGATCAAACACAATATGTATAAATACAGTTTGGAACAATTAGGAAGAAGTTCTCTTTTTCATTGCATTAGTCACATTATTCCTACTTGGTAGGTCTTGGAAGTTTGGAGCTATTAAAACTTGAATTATACCTAGGATTTCTCAGCTGAAATGTACTAATTTTCCAGTACACACTCACAAAATATGTAACTGATTAATTTTTAAAACACTTTGAGAGTTACAAAAAAGCACCTTTGATTTGATAAGAGTGTGGAATTGGATTAGGAATCTTCAAAGGAAGAACAGTTTAGGGAATCACTATAAATATGTAAAAAAAATTCGTTGCATTTTGTCTAGTGCAGTGCATCTATTTTTTAGTGATTCCTGCCTCCAAATAGAAGCTTAGTGGTAAAATATAACCATGGAATAATTGCAATTTTTTTCAGTGAAAAAGCAGATATTGTTCCTGGATATGATTTCTTGGTGAACTCAGTGTGGCCAGAAATAGTACGTGGTTTGGAAGAGAAATTACCATCACTTTTTAACCCTGGAAACCCAGATGTGTTTCATGAGGTAATTAATTTCCATTTTTTCCATTTCTAATTTCTGTGACAGACACAAGAATATAAAGAGTCATGTTCTCTAGCTTCTCCCCCCCCCTGCTGCTTTTGTGTAAATTCATGTTGTTGCATGGCTTGGAAGAGGAGGTTATCTCAAACCACTTGGTTCAATTTTCATAGGAATTAATTCTCCCCTCAAGTTTGTTAGGAGAGCTCATACAGAAGTTATTGGATACCATTCAGCAGATGAATTTGTTTTTATTTTGGGAGTAGAATTGCAATGTTATTGAAGATGGGAGTGGATGACTCCAGTGTTCACTCAAGTCTAGAACTGCTGTATAGCAGGAGCTGATAATTAATATTAATTAAATATCTGGGTTGCAACTTATTTTTTACTATGGGAAGATTAAAAAAATTCTTTGTTTTGCTTGCTTGTTTTAGCTTTTGCTCTCTTGCAGTACTGCATATTATGTTGTGATTATAAACACAAGCCAACTAAGACCTGAAAATATTTGGCAGCACCATCAGGTTTAGAAAACAGAGATAGTATTTCTCTGATATCACAAGCTTACATTAAATAATAAATTTAAAGTACTTGTCACTCTTGTATTTTCTTCATTGGTAGTGCTGCTCTGTCTCTAAAACATCATCTTTTACTAATGGTGAAATAGATTTCTTGGTCTAGTATGAAGATCTTCTCTGGCAGCGCTTTACTTGTGACTTGTGTGTTGCAAGTCGAAAATAGGAACTCTCTGCTTTTCCTCATGTCCTGCCTGCTTTGTGTTTAACCACGATTACTGAAAAAATTGGAGTTTTTCCCCTTGGCAGTTTGACTTGTGTTTAGTGTGAAACATTTTATTTTCAAGATAGAGATGGGAGGCAGTGGTAAATTGTCTGAAGGAAGGCACTGTTGGCATATCAGGACAGATGACTTGAGGAAATGCTGGCTTGCAAGTGGAGGTTTATAAGGCATGTGATTCTTCATGTCTTCCTGAAAAACTGCTTTTACTAAACACTTAGATATTTTTTCTTGGAGTTTAAGATCTCTTTTGTACAGATAGATTGAACAAGTGAAGGCAGATAGGCATGACTGAGAGTGTTTGCAGTGCTGTCTCTGAAGAAGAAGCAAATGACATGGATGTTGAAGAAAGCTGTGGTAGTGCCACGCAAGTGATACTATAATGTGTTCCTCCTCCCACATGAGAATTCTTAGTTTACCATGAAGTTTTAGTCACTCTTCCAGCTTTCACCTTATGCCTACATACTGCAGATTGTGAGCCTTGTTGGGCCTTTGCTGTACTGTGCTCCATGATGTACAGGAGTGTATTGTGTCTTCAGAAAAGCTGGGTTTGCTTAAAAGGCCTGTCATATGTTACACTGATACTGGCCAACAAAGGTGTTTGGTTTATTTAAAAAACACCAAACAATCAAAAAAAACCCAGTAAAAACCCAGCATCCAACCATGACTTCCAGGTAAATCACATAGTAAGTCTAAAGTACTTTCCAGACTGCTTTTGACTACTTAAGGGACTCATAGTCATTAAAATCATTAAAATCATTACAATATTTTACTTGAAAATCAATACAAAGTTGAAATGCCAAGTGTAAAAATGCTATTACACCTATCTAAAGACTAATAGTTCTGAATTGAGAGGGAGGAAAAAAGCCTTTAAAATTGTTTTGCTCTGATGATGAGCCAAGTAATGCTACACAAATTTTAGACAATAATCTTTTGTCTCCATTTTCTAGGTTGATAGAAATGCAGAACAAGTTTTTTTCTCCATGTGTATTTTCATATATACCTATAGGTTTAATGCTGAACATTTTGAATGTGCTGTGTTTTCTGTTCAGGGGGTTTTAGGTGTAGAGGAGAGAGGGGGATTGAAAGATTTGTTTTAAATCCTTTAAAAATCAGACTGGCAATGTTAAGTATGTTAAAATAAGCGTTTGTGCGACATGGCTTTTTAAAATAGTTTCAGGTTGATGTGCCTTTCTTTGAGTTAGATGTGTAGTTTTATGGGTATTTAAAAGAATACTTCTTTTATCCCTAAACATTTATTTAAGATTAAGTTTAGATTTCTCTGTTTGAGAATTGCTCCTTTTTGGTTTTGGTTCCCAATTTTACTTTTCGTAAATAAATCTGCAGTCAACAATCCAGTCCTAGAAGCTGAAATAGGAACCAATCTTGCAGTTAGTTCCCTCTCCTGGATATAATGTTTTCAATATTGAGATAAATGTCTCTTGAGGTGCCTTCTATTTTGAAATTGATTGGTCTCTACAGAGTGTTTGGTTTATATCTCTGACTTACACTTAGGGTGGCAGAGCATTAACAGCTTGTTTGCCTTTTTACGGTGCTGGGTTCATTATCTGAGAAAGGAGGCCTGAAAGAGAACTCATCTGTCATTCAGTCTGGGTCTAACTCCCATACCTTTTATGGGTTCATTGTGTTAGAGATACAACCAGGTTAGGAGAAAAGTAGTCGCTTAAAAGCTTTTGGATGGATTTTTCAGGATATTATCTTGTCACTGAAACTACCACATCACAAGAAAGGGAGAAAGTTATGAACTTACTGAGATACACAACACTAAAGCATCCCTGTGGCAGTTCATGTCCTTTGTTCACAGGAGAGTTTTTGAGAGCAGGCCCTCTAAGCAGCAACACAGGGGATTCTGATAACATTTTACTGCTTCACAAGAGGCAAAATCACCTGGCTCCTGTAGTGAGTGCTCTGGATTGTGGATTGAACCCTAACCCTGCAGTGAAGTCAGAAGCACTGCGAGATTGTCAGGACTATTTCATTAATTCAGTAGTGGATTTCTGAGAATATATGATAAGTTTTATGGCTGTTTCCTAATTTTTTTTAATAGAAGAAACTTGCACAGAAACCAAAGTAGCTTTCAGTTCATAGAATTTTAACTGCAGTTGTGTTTTGATTATAAGTTTATTTACCTAAGTTTCATGGTCTGTTAGCAAGGTCTATTTTGTATGAAATAACATTTTTTGTACTGTTTTACTTCTGGCTTTCATCAAGTATTTGAGTTTCTGCTTTGTGCATGATTTAATTTATTATTTCATGATTTTCAGTGTTCTCATACTATTGAGACCAAATCCACAGTATGTTTGGGGATTAATGTATTTTTTTTTGCTTGCAACCAGCTTAATACTATTCATAAACATCTTATTAGAAGTATACACTGGATGAAGTTAGTTTATCTGAAATTGTTTGAAGTTCTTCTGCATTTTTTGATATTTACAAAACATTTTTGGGGAAACAGGTCTAGAAATTCTTATAGTACAGGTCCTGTGTAACAGACAAAAAATATTGTGCTTCCATTCTCATGTGCAGTTGGCTATGCGTACTTCTGAGTTTCATTCCTGATTGTTTCTCCTTGTTGTGTAGTTTTATCTGCTGCGCCTGACTCTGTTAGTAGTGTGCAGCACCACCCCAGTGTTTGAGCTCAGAAATAGTCAGGAATCTCTCTGATCAGTTCTGCTTGATCAGCATGCTTGGACAGTTTTATTGTTTTTAGAAGTGTCCTTACCATAAAGTAACACTTTGAAATTAATTTGTCTGCAGTCCGGGCTTTTAGCCTTGTATGATTAGGTGATGAGGGGCAGTGTCAGCCTATCCTAACCCTTGAGCTTAGTTGTAGCACCATACATGTGTTCTGCTGAATGGGGGGTGGCCTTCCTTGCTGGGAGCCTGTGTGTGAGCAGAGTGCTCCTTCTCTTCCTGCAGAAATACACCACCAGTATGGATTTTGTACGGAAATTCGAACGGCAGTGTGGCTCCCAGGCCAGCGTGAAGCGCTTGAGAGCTCATCCCTCTTACCACAGCTTTAACAACAAATGGAATCTGCCTGTCTATTTTCAAATAAGGTTGGCATGCATTTCTTTGTTCACTCTTAAGGTCACACCTCCCCATTGTTCAAAGTCTCACTTGTCAACAAATCATATGCAAATCAAATTAAGAATTTAATTATGTCAAGTAACTTTTATATATCTTTCAACAATTCAGCAAAAAAATCACATAACTACTCTTCAGTATGTACTGTGTTGTTATACCAGATTTGATAAGCTACTCATAAGACTTTCAGGAACAGATCTAAATAAGTCTTGAATTCTTGTTTCAAATTATTTTTCTCCAGTGCCCCTGAAACTATGCTGTATGTTGAATGCTACTTATGCAAATCCAGAGGAGTACTTACTGTGAATAAAGAAATCTTTTTTCTTAGATGTATAGAACTAAAGCACTTGAGAACTTTCAGCTTTTCCAGACCTAGCCCTGTTTCTGACATTCTTTATGTCTCACAGGATGTACTCCTTATATTGTATCTTTGCCTTCCAAAGATTGTCCTCCTAGTCCCTGTTCCTGAGGAGCTGAGTAGTAACTTCTGGAATATTTTAGTAGCAGGTCTGATGTATCTACAATGTTTTCTTTTACAGACCTTGCAGCTAGAAAAGAACAGAGTGAGCCAAGTCCTTTTTAAATTCTAGTAATGTTAGAATTTTAATGAACAAAATATAATACAAAACTGTATTTTTAGAATGGGTAGTCTGCATGTCTGATTGTAGGGCTGGAGAGCAACCCTCCAGGCAAGACATTGATGAAGTCTGCTATCACCCAGCTATGCCATGTGTAATCTCTCTTGGTCCAAAGCCTGAGAGCCTCTTAAAAAAAAAAAAAAGCCCAAATAAACAAAAAGTGGAATTTCCAAAAGAGGGGGAAGAGAAATTGATGTTTATTTTTAACCTGTGTCACTTTAGTGGCCTTTTTTGTTGCACAATTCTGTAATTGGCAATAACACTACCACAGTCACATTTATACAGTTTCTTTAATCCAGGGGGAATCTACCCTTGTGCTGAAAAATTTCATCTAGGAATCTTATGAGTGGTAGAGTTAATATAAGTGACAAGAACATGGGGCTGGGAGCTGGGTCTTAATATTTTGGTGGTTCATGGTATTTTGTAAAACTGTAGTCCCAACATCTGATACCCTGATTTGTTCTTTTGCTTACACATCTGTTCCTGCAGTTGTGTAGTGAACTGATAAGGACCTGTTACTCAGAAAAAAAATGACTAATTTTCAACTCCAGTCAATTTCCCCAAACCACTTAACTGTACAAATATTCATGCTGGCCCAAGGGAAGGGGCAGAAGTATTCACTACATAGTGGTGCACAGACTGAAAGTGTCTGTGGAACTGCAGCCATTATGAACCTTTTAACAGATATGTATCATTAATTGCCCTTTTGTTTCAAGTCCAACTTTTCTAGTAGGAGACCAATTGATCAAACTTTGATAATCTTGCTCATAAAATTGAAATGGAGCTTCAGCATATTTCTCTTCAAAAATGTTTGCCATTAGGTATTCTGAGCTCTGATTGATTAAAACACTTTTAAATATAATTTTCCTTTAATCCAAGATTAGTGTAAGACTAAATAGTGTACTATTTTGTGAAATGTTTGGATAACAGCAGCTGATTTATCTTAAATGGTAGTGTGCCTTTATATTGGAATCTAACTTTGGAAGTACCCATGAACTCTTCAGTGTGTGAAGAGTAATAATTGTGAAAATAATACAACATATTAATTATATATATCAGGAAAGCTTTCTCTGGATGTGTGTTAATATCCTTTAAGTCATACAAGATTTTGATTGAACTGTAATCTCACACTTCAGCATTTATAGTTAAGATTGTTTGGTGTTTTCTTTTTTCAATTACAGAAATTCCCCATAAAAATCAGCCATTACTAAAGCCTTTAGAAATGATCCTTTGAGGAACATATGGATGTTCAGGCATTTCTCCTGTAGCAGTGCTGGCAAAACAGCACCAGTAACTCTTTCCCTGTTTCATTCTTTCAGTTGTGTCAATACAGCTGATTGTGCCCTACACTGGGGAAATTATTTCCTATGTAAGACATACTCAGCAAAAATTACATTGTCATTAAAACCTTATTCTGTTCTCTAATCTTTTTCACCAAAAGACTTAAAGACACTGCTCTGTTGATGGAAGCAGGGCATAGGCAGAACTGAGGCTTTGAAGCCATTTCACAAACGTGTTTAGTTGCTAAACATCTATCCTACTCCATTAGGAGTTTGAGCAAAAAAAACTAGGTGGGCTCCTGTCCTGATCTGGAAATTATAGTTAAGAGACTTTAAGAGAAACCCTACAGGCTTGTAATTACTAAGTTTGAAGACTTACAGAGTTACTATGATGCACATAAAAGCAAAAAAGAGGAAGCTAGTTACAACAGAACTTTATACAGGGAAGCTTAAATTGATGCAAGGATGGAAAAGTATCGGAGGTTTTAATAACCTGCTGTTATACCTAGAAAATTTTGGAGATGTCATTTTGGTTTGGGTTGTTGGTTTGGTTTTTTTTGCTTTGAATGGTGATTTTTTTTAAAAAATGGTATTTTAAAACGGGAATTAAACAAAAAAAAAAACCAAAACAGGTGTCCTTGGGGAACTATTGATTTTTATTAGGTACAGATTTGTTTGCAGAACCTTATGTTACTGCTCATTAACAAACATGTAGAAATCTGGAGCTCCAGTATCATGTGACATACCTGAAGGTTAAAGAAGGTCAGTTTGATTGCTTATAGTTTAAAAACAGTAACAAAACAAAAAATTTCCTTCCTCAAAAAGCTGAGGACTTGTCACTCTGTGAGCTATCATTTTGATGATAGTTGTGGTTTGCAACCACTTTAATAATATCCTAAAGTATAAGCTTTGTAGGTGCCTGTAAAATGTCAAAGGTTCTCTTTCAAGTGTTTGAATGCTGGTGTTAAGTTGGGCAAAAATAACCCCAGGTTTAAAATCTGTGTATGTCCATTGATAGCACATAGAAATAATACTGAAGTAAACATTGAAAAATGTTTAGGCATCAATTTAAGCAATGAATTGTGATATTCAAATTTTTTCTTTCTCATAGATTTAGAGAAATAGCAGGGGCCTTAGAAGAAGCACTTTCAGATACACTAGAGGAAGCACCAGGTAAACTTTTATTGCAAAAGATATGTATTGTAAAGGAATCAGTTGTATAAATAGCAGTGATCAGTCTGTCTCCTGAGTATTCAGTAATATGCATCCCGTGGTTCACATGAGCTTCCTTATTTCTGATTGACTGTTCAAACAGTATAAAACATTGTTACAGAGATGGCAATGTGAGAATTCTGATCAGTGATGACTTTGCTTACTAAAAACCCCTCTTTAGCAGCTGGCATTGACATACTTATGGAAGCACCCCTCAGTGCAAGAAGGAGTTGTTAGCATTTGACACCTTCTAAATGACAACCAAAAGGCTGTGCTGTGTTATTGGGGCATATTTTTCTTAATGTTGTAGCAGTGTATAGCACTGTGTAAAAATGGCTGTCTGTTGGCAGCATTTAGGCTTGCTGTCATTCATAGTGCTGGTGTCTGCTCCAAAAATACACATTGATTTATGAGGAGGTATACACAAGAGGAATAGTCTGATACATGCATTAGAAGCATATTGTAATCAGAAGAACTAATTTCAGCTAACAGAGTGAATACTTATGAAGAAGGTATCTATGGGCCACCTAAATGTCTGTATGTGTGTATCCACACATGCCCTCTGAAGCAAACCAGGAGAAAAAAAATCCTAATTGAAACAAAATATGTATAAATCTTATCACTTCACTGTGTAGGCCTGGAACTTGCAGACACGTTCCTTGTCTTTCTAATTGTACTCTCTAAAATGTTAAAACTACGTAAAATGCTTTAAATGTAAAACTGTGTAAACTGCTTAAAAAACATTTTGTTTAAATATGGACATTTGTACAGTATTTAAATATTTATAGCAAATATCTCATGTAACTGGGAGAGGAGCAATAGTTTAGTGGAAAGGGAGTATTATGTTATGGCTGGCAGGAATATCTAATGTAACTTCTTCAAAAGACTGCCAGAAATTATTTTGGAAATGTTATTTCCTGAAGTGGATTATTTGGCCAAGCTGTTTCTGCCTTTATTGCAGGCAAATGCCCATTTCTTGCTTTTGCCTGCACAGCTACAGCAAGACTTTGGTGGAATTTGAAATCTAAAGCATTGAGGAGATAGAAATGTATTAAGCATTGCCTGAAATAAACTCATAAAAAACTATCTGATGATTGTATCTTTTAGGAAAAATCTTGGGTATGCAATTACACTGATGTTTTAAAAACATTCTTGGGAACTTGACCTTTGTTGCCTGATCGTTTCTAGCTGGGAGCTCCTTCTGTCTCTTGGCCACCCACATGGTGTGGGCGAGTCTTGTGAAGTGCTGGTCGGATCAGATGTTTGTGCCGCTGTTAGCGCACCGCCTGTGGAAGCTCAGCCTGCAGATCTTGGCTCGCTACTCCGTGTTCATCAGCGAGGTGAGAGAGCAGCCTGCTGTGAGGGGCTGGTGGTGGGGTGTGTCCCTCAAAAAGAGACTCTTTGAAGCAAAATATGTGACCTCTTTTTAAGAGTTTTGTGGTTTTTAACCTTCAAGCAGTTAATGAGTTTGGCTTATGAAAAGTATCACTGCAAAATACATGATTAGTCACAAATATCGGTACTGTTGCAGTGCTGCTGTCTGCTGCTTTGCTGGTTGCCAAAGCTTTACTTCATACTGCTTAATTCTGTCTCTGCCACTGAAACAAGAAGCCAAAATCTTAGTTCTCTTCTGTTTGTGAGTTGTTGATTGAGTGAAGTTGTGAAACAGAGCCAGGTATTGTAAATTAAAGGCGACTCCAGCAAAGGGGAGAGAGAGTGATGCATCTGACTTCATCATTAGAAGGCTAATGAGTTACTTTATTATACTCTACTATGTACATTGTATCTAAACTGAATCTGCCTTGCGCTCTCTTGCTCACAACTGCACAGACTGCACTCTGATTCTCTCGTGACTGTCCCGTGACAGTCCCAGCACACACACACATGCTTGGCCCTGATAGGCCAAGGGAACAAAACATCCTCACTTTGAGTAAACAATCTCTATATTGCATTCTACTTTAGCACAACACAGGCACAGCAAGCAACATAAGAATTGTGTTTTCCTTCTTCTCTGCTTGTCTCACAGCTTCTTTCTGTTCAGAGGGCTTGTGAATACCACAGCCAGGAAAAAAATAACCCTGCAAATAAGGAGTGATATAATCTGGATCAGTTTTTTAGTATTGAGAATGCAAAGCCAAAGTTTCCTGGGCAGCTGACTCAGCATCAATGATCATTGCTTTTGAGCAGAGAAAATGTGCTTTGCTCTTTTACTGCCTGCTCCCAGCTGTACAAGTGAGCCCCTGTTTCTTGTGCCATAGAGAGACAGTACAATAGAATAACTGGGATTTGAAGAGATTTCTGGAAGTCATTTGGTCCCAATTCCTACTCAAAATAGGACCAGCTTATATAAGGTTGTGCAGAGCCTCTTAAGTTGAATTTTGTCTGTCCAAAGATGATAATTGCACTCTTTCCTGATAACCCTGGTCCAATGATTGATTGCTTTTTCCTCCTATGTGGTCAGAATTTCTCTTAGCACAGTACATATCCATTGCCTATTACTCTCTCACTGTACCTCAGAGATCAATCTGATTCTGTCTTCTTTGTGCATGCCCCTTCAGTAGTTGAAAACAGCAGAAAGATCTCCATTTATAATTTCTTTTGTGACTCAGTGACTTAGTTCTCTCAGCTAAATCAGCTCATGCAAAGTACTGATAAGTACCAGAGTTAAAGCAGAGTAGTCAGGGGAAGCACTTGCCTGACAGCAGAGAGCTTGAGGAGGTGGGAGGAAGGAGCTGTTTGACAGCAGGACTGGACTGCCCTCTCTTAACCTTAGACAAACTTGTACTAAATCACCCAACTTTGTAGTGCACTCAAATTTTTTTAACATTTACTTTTTGCATATTTTAGTAATGGTATTTGGTAATATCCCTTGAAAGTATGGCATTCTAATGCTGAAGGCTTACAAGTCTTTTATGTACTGTTTCAGTTTGTCCAGCTTTAACTGCCTTCACTTTTGCTGGGGTTCACACTTCAATCTGATGTTTCAGGTTTCTGTAAGGCCCATTTCCAGTGAAAATACAAAGGAGAGCAAAAAACCTGTGCTAGTTGGTAAAAAGGAATCTTTAAGCCTCAACCCCAGTGAGGACCAAGGAAATGGATCTTCTGCAGAAAGTGTGCCATTGTCTTCTATATCTAGTACTCAGCTGATATATGTTGCTGCAGATCTGGACAAACTGCAGGATCAGGTTTGTGCTTTTGACTTTACTTAGAAAGAATCTTCATCATTGTTTCTGGCATCTTGTAAGAGCATTAAATTGTTTAAAATAATGTACCATAATTATTTTTTAATCTTAAATAACTGATAACTGAAATTCATGGTCTACTCTGTGCTTATTTGGAATGGCAGATTATGGGCAAACCACTTCAGGTATTTAAATTCTTTTTATCAGTAGCTGCTGGGCTTAATTCCTAAAATAATATCTTTCTAAAGTTTTTTGGTGTGAAGTGTCACTCTGCCAATCTTACCTTTTCTAGTGAAGTCTCTGCTGCAGCTTGGAGTGTGGTGCAACATTCAGCTTTAATGTGTTTAAGTGTTCGCTGGTTTTAGTCTTTGAGGTTGGAAAAGGTTTTATCATCATGATTATACTTGATTAATGATCCAGAATCTTGAGATGTATGTTGTTAATTGTCTCCCAGTAGGGATGATTCCTATGTATTTATTTTCAGTAAGGGTGAATTTTCTGTAATTTGTGAAGTTGTAAATTGCAGGAGGTTTTGTTAATTCTAAAATACTTCCTCTGAGTAAAATAATAAGGTAGAGGATTTAGTGTGTGATCCTAAATTCCTGTGCATATTGTAAAGTTTAGTATTGATTGAACAGAGATGCAGTAAAACCGTAGAACTTGAGGGTGTTTTGTGATGCAATTCAAACTTACAGGATGTAGCAAAAGGAGTTAAAATTTTTATAACATGTTTATATATCTCTCTCAGTTTTGGGTTGCTTTTTTCAGATTCCTGACATCTTAGACATGATTAAACCAAAGCTTGAAATGATTGGCTTCAAGAATATGTCTTGCATTGCAGGTAAAGCTGAGAGGCTCCTTCTCCTTTCTCCCAAATCCCCTCTGCCAAAAAAATGAAATCAACTTTTACAGTTTCATTATTTAGGGTGAAAATACTTAATGAAATTTGCCTTCTGTTTAAATTGTTAAATAGAAACAATCTTGAACAGATCTATTGAGTCTAGAAATTGCTTAACAATTAAAATTGAGTGAGTCTAAAGTGCTTTTAGGATTTTTCTCCAGAAAGTGGGGACTTTATCCTAGAAGATTCATATCATTAAACTTTTGAAATAATTGGGGAAGAACACAAAAGGAGAGGCTTTCCATTATCCAGTGGAAACTAAAATATTTTTCTAAAATGACTGTTCTCTTTTAGGCCTGATGGATGGGTCATTTGATGCAGAGGGTTATCAAAGTATCATAGTTAAATACCTTAACTTCAGAGAGTAGAAGCAATTCAGTATTTTATTCTCCTTTTTTCTTTCTGGGTTTTTGGTTTGGGTTAGTTTGGTTTTTGGCTTTGTCTCTTTGGTTCATTTGTTTGGTTGTTTTATTCTGGGTTTTTTTTTGTCTGATCATTCTTTATGTGAAATATGGAGTTTGATTTTAATTTAATAATTAAAGCTAGACATGCATGAGTGAACTAGTGAACTAGTCCCTGTCTGCAAGCAGAGCCAGGAGTCATGAATTCTACTGATATCTCTAAATCAGCACTACTGGTAGATGTCCAAGTCTATTAGAGATGTAGGAGCTTCTGCACATCCGCTGCTCAGTAGATGGTCTGTAACCAATCACAGCTTTGAGTTGAACATATTCCAGTAATTCCCTAGGGAATTTAGAGAGGATTTCACAGTTTCTTTGGAAGGTCAGAGCCTTTTGATTCAAGCCCTTGCCTCATTGGTAATACTGGAAAAACTTTGAACCTGAAGAATGTCACTTTACTCCACTTGTCTTTCCTTGCCTCTGTCTGTGTTTCTGGCTGAGGAATGGTTGGTATTACTGGCAGTGTTTTATAAGTGGCTGGTGTGTATTTATTTGGTAAGCATATCCTGTACTTGACACCAGACAGTGAGTGGGATTAGGAAGCTGAGGGGATTCACATAACTTGTGTTTGGGCAGGGTAGCTCAGTTTAAACTTCAGCATTTTGACTTTAATAGGAGCCTTGGAAGATTCAAAGACTTCTCTCTCAGCCTGTGTGCCTACCTTGAATAACAGGATCATCCAGGATCTCAGTGAGTCCTCCTTTGCATACCTGAAGAGTGCACTGGAAGTTCCAAGATTATATAGGAGAACCAACAAGGTCAGTACTGCTTGCAAATGAAAAAATAAATCTCAGAAGGGCTTGTGCTGAGATTATTGAGTTCTTTGAGCCCGTCCATATCTGCTTGAGAGAGCCCATGACAGTGTCTTCAGCCTAGTGAAGTATAGTACAAAGCTGTAAGTATTTTAACAAAAGTGTAATAGTCTGTTTTGGGCACTGAGTCTGCTGAGCTTTGTCTGGAATCAGTAAGAGCAGAAAGAGCATTCAGGATCATACCCTGGTAATAGGAATGGTTTGGCACATGCATCTCTGAAAAAGCTTTGGGCATTTTGAACCTTGTTCTGTATTATATTGAATAATTTTGTGATGGTGTCTTCCATGTGTATAAGGATCTCTTCATTGACTTGTCCTGAATGGTTTATGTATCTCTTTGCTTTAGGTACAAGATTAGCATTTTTTTACATGTGCTAGAATTGGGTGTTGATGCTTTGAGTAAGTAAATGACTGGTTCCTTCTTCCCCAACTTGTTTCCCTGTCATCTGCCAGGAGGTGCCAACTAAAGCCTCACCTTATGTTGACAGTGCTCTTAAGCCCTTCTACCGGCTGCAGAATGACTACAGAGACACCTTGAAGCAGCCCATGATTCATCAGTGGTTGGAAGGGGCTCTCTCTGACAGCACACAGAAGTAAGAAAAACATACAGAACATTACTTGCCTTAGTTAAAAACGCCAATGTCTATGGAACAGGCACAGGAAAAAAACAAAATGCTATGAATTAACACAACTGTAAAGAAAATCAAAATGCAGCACTCTTTAGGTGGGAAATATTTCCTTTCATTTGCTCTCATATTGCATGTTCACAGATGCTCAGATCTGTGCAAACCATGATGAGGTGGATAGGATGTTTGAAAATTTGGTTAGTTCTGGGAATGCAGCAGTGAAATAAAGATGTGCAGAATTGATGCAAGACCTTAAACCCATTACTTTCAATGAAAGTTGCTAACCTTGTTACTTTCAATGAACAGTGGTTGAATTTTCAAGAATTTGAGTTCTACTGTCCTTTGTCTTCTTTAATGTATGCTATGATTATCCAATTTTTTAGTGATTTTAAAAAAAAGCTTTGGGCTTTTTAAACTGCTGAAGAGTTAGTTGTTCACAATTTTAATAAGGCAGTCATAAAGTAATACTTTCTTTAGCAGATCTTCTGTTTCCTAGTTAGCATCTTCAGGGCTTTTGAACATGTGTAGTAGTTGTACATATGCATTAGGTTCCTTAGTGGCTTTTTTTTTCCATCAGTCTAGCTGTATTTTAAATTCTTACTGCTGTATTTTAAATTTTTACTGAGCAGGGATTTTGCATTTTGTGAGGTCTCCCAGTTAAAGCATGTAACATGAGACAGCAATACTTGGTTTTGTTTGAAAGTTCTGCCAGAAAATTTCACAGGACACCTCCTACTTTTTGTGTTGTCAACAATTTACCCTTGCTGTTAGCTATATTTTTTTTATCTCTAACCTTGCCTAAAACTAAAGAGTCACCTTAGCCTATTTGGATGGGTTTTTTTTTTCCTTTTCCCATATTTATAGCTATGCTTTGGTTGGTTCTCTTTGACCTTTCTGACCACAGATGATAACATCAGAAGAATCCATGCAGGTTAAAGTATAATGTGTGCTTTCTGTCTGTCCTTACATGGTTTTTCCCAATAATCCTTTGCATATTATATTGTCTGTTGGCTGCTGTTGAGCATAGATTGATTTTTTTTTTCCCTGAGATTTAACCTGATAGTAATACTGCGGTTTTAAACCATAGTCAGAACAGGAATTTTTTCTTATCCTTTGCTTCTCTGCTCTTCCTCTTCTGGTACTTTTCAAAACAGACATAAAATTGTAAGACAATTTTACACTTTCACCAACCATTCTCAAAATTTTTCGTAAGTATTTTGGACAAGGCTAAGCTTAAGTTGATCTTGACTGCACTGGCCATTGTCATTTTGCACAAAACCTCTTTTGCAAGCTTGGTATCTCTTTACCAGTTTTTAGTGCATGGAAAAAACCTTATTGTTATTTGTTAAGTAACATTGCTGAAGAACTGCAAAGATTCCTGGAATCTCAATCCACTCAAGGTTATTGAGCTAAAATATCTTGGGGTGAATTCTTGTCTGTCTCTTTTATCTGTGTGCCTGGTTAATCTTGCTTTTAAAGCTTAAGTGAATCTGGTGACACCATGCAGAGTAGCTGTTACATAGTTCCTTGGACCCAACCAGAGCTTTTTTGCCCCCCAAAAAGCAGTTCTTCACTTTCCAAAACTTAGGTTAAACATGATGGCAGTGGTTAATCACCAGTAAGACTGGCAGGTTCATTTCTTAATTCCTTAGAATTTTCTGTCAAATTCTGTTTGCAAGTTTACTATTTTCATAATTTTGTTTTAAAATATCCTCATTGGCAAACGACAGGTCAAAGAAACTGAATTTCTGACATGGAGGAGTATTGTAGTTTATTTATTGAGAATACAAATGCAAATAATTTCTTGCTGTGATAATACATTCTTATATATTCACATCCAAATGAAAAAACAGAAAAGAGCATAAACTAGTTAAAAATCACTGGGGACTGAATTTGCTTAAATGGCAGAAGGATTTAGGAGTACAACAGAAGTAGGAATTAATCACAAGTGAGTGGGACTAGGAAATACCAAGGTATGAGAAGAGGACACGACTGACTTTTACTGGAATACTTTTACTTTTGATAGAATGCTGTCGTGAAACAAGTTTCCATGGCACTGGCAAGCACTTTTTCTGTAGCCATCCCTATCTAATTACTTTTTGTAAAAACCTTTTCTGCTTTTTGTTGCCTTCTTGTTTAAAATCATGAGGAAGATTGTTTCAACTCTTAATTCTTACAGTAATATTTTTCATAGGCTCTTTGAAAGGTATTTTAGCAAATTACAGAACATAGCTCAATCTGGTCATTTCTCTCATGGATCTTTTAATTTCCCATTGTTGCTCTGTTTTCCCTTCTTATTGTTAGCTCACTGTCCTGGGCATCTGTTAATTTGTATGATATGCTCTTTCCACTGAGGCAAGGGGTTTCAGTCCATAAGACTTTTTGAGCTTTTGTTGAGTAGATCTCTGATTCTGTGCTTTCTTTAATGTTGATTCTTTCTTTGTGGGCAATGGTCTTTTATTTTATCTCTACCACTTCTAAATTAGGGTTAGGGTTCTTCTGACTTTTCCTGCCAGTTTCCTGAGACTCCTGTTTAAATCAGTTTCTTCATTTTAAACTGACTGCTGTGCCTATATGTGCTGTCATACACACTTTTATAACTTGCCAAAAAATACGTGGGTTTTGGTCTGTCAGGCTGTTTGTATTCCTGTCCTGACTATAAAATTGAGTGTTATCAGTAGTCTATTGATTGTAAAGAGAGGCTGATTTTGACTGTTTAAAATTGAGCAGTTGCATTCCTTGGTCACAATTGAGTACAGACATCTTGAACAAGTCAAAATTGTTGTGATGAGGAGTAATCTTCAGGTTAACCTCTGGAACAAATAATGGAGATACTGGTCAATTGGTAATGCTAATCAGTAGCTGCTTTGCAAGGGAAGCCATTCCTTCTGGCGTTGTTCAGCAGGGCCAGTGATGTACTTCTGTGTATGAAGTAGGCTCTTCTGTAAAGTGGAATTTTTTCTTTCTCATTAACCTTCCTTAATTCAGGTATTATGAAACTGTATCTGATGTGCTGAGTTCTGTTAAGAAAATGGAAGAGAGTCTAAAAAGGTTGAAGCAAGCAAGAAGAACTGCAACTTCAAACCCTGTTGGTACAAATGGGGGCATGAGTGATGATAACAAAATCCGACTCCAGCTGGCCTTAGACATTGAGTATTTTGGAGAACAAGTAAGTCATGACAAACGAGTTTCTTCTTATTATTAATAGTTTTGGAAGGGAGATGGAAAAGGAAAGGGAACCTTGACTCCAGTTTTGGTCTTGAAAGCTTTGCTGGTGTGGGTTTGGGTCTTTGTTTTGTGTTTTCACATTTTTATACAAATGTGAATTATTTCAGACCTTGGTGGTTATAGATACCGCTTCAGCAATGCATACTTTCCTGTCCTTTCTTGTACAAATGCAAAGCTTATATTTCTTACTACTTAAAATTCAAGTACTGCTCAGTGCTTGGAAGCATTAAGGAGAAACATTGTCTTTACAGATGAGAGGGCAGGGACCTTACTTAGGTGTGATAGAAACTTCTTTATGGCCCTTCTTTTGTTTGTCTTCTGTCGGGGTGTTTCAGCCTTAACTTTCTGCATGGTCAGGGTCTGTTCCCAAGAGCTGTGAGGATGTCAGCCTGATTTGTTGTGCTGCATAACTGTAACTGATTCTCAGTGCCAAATACGAAATTTTAAATAGCAAAACAGAAAATATTCCAAGAAATGTATGAAGTAGCTACATTAAATTGTATAAACATACTGTTTTGTACTCCTTTATTTCTAAAATCATATCTATTCCAACTAAGAGTCAAATCATATCTATTCCAACTATGGTATTTTATCATAGCTATTCCAGCTAAGTGTGTATATCATTATGCCAAGGAATTGTCTAATCTTGTTTGTGAGCAGATACTGCTGATGCATTCTAGCAGGTAGATAAAGTCTGCTTGTGTGTGAGCAGATGCTTTTCTCAGATATGAGACTAATCACAATTGGGTGGAGCTGTGGAGATCTTACTAACAAAAACTGTTATTTGTCAGCTTTTGCCTGGGGTTGAGCTGTTGTTCTTTTCCATGACTGCAATGTGATTTTAAGCTGAACTGGGAGAGATTTTTCATACTCATTTGGAGATGTTTTGGTACATGTGACTATTACAAAGAGGTCCAGCAGCAAACACCTTTTCAGAATCACTTCATTATGGTTTTAGTTAGATCCAGATTTTTCTGCTTCACTGCACTCTTAGTTTTTTCATGGCCATATTTTCCTTATTGTCAGAACAAGAGATTTCCTGGCTAAGAAATTACTTGCAGCAACCTCTGTAATTGTAGAGTTGTTTTTGTCTCCCAGGAAGTTCCAGGTTAGAACCATGGGCTTTTGCAGCCTATTGAAATGCTTTCACCATCATGCTGTTGGCTCTTCTTGGATGTATTCATGTTGATCTTTAAAGTATTGCCCAGAAACTTCATTTGGAGTGGGAAAAAAAAAAAAGAATCAGTTGAAATCAATGCATTAAAACCAACTGCAGCCAAGTTTCTCTTTCTAATTGCTTCACTGGGAAACTTCCAGCTGGCTTTAGTTACAAGTTGCCTAGAAGATGGTGAAATATTTCCCTGCAAGACACTTCTGTA
Source organism: Ammospiza caudacuta (assembly GCF_027887145.1). NCBI lineage: Eukaryota > Metazoa > Chordata > Aves > Passeriformes > Passerellidae > Ammospiza > Ammospiza caudacuta. Next base: position 45,435,472 of record NC_080595.1, on the reverse strand, counting down.
ACCAGAGAGACTTAACTGAGCAAAGTTGGATGCAAATATTTACAGTTAGCACTATATGCAGTTGTGTTTTTTGCCACATGTCAGTACAGGAGAAAACATAGGCTTCACTAAGTATTTTAAGTAGAATAATTATTGGGTTTTCAGTGTTTTAAAGAAAATTAATGGGTTTTCTGTATCTTTTTAGATCCGAAAGATGGGACTGGAAACAAGCAGCATAAAAAGCTTTTCAGCCCTTGCAGAGCTGGTTCTAACTGCCAAGGATCAAGCTACAATGGAACCATCCTAGATATTTTTGAAGGCATGTGATTGAAGATAAACAAGGTCCCTAAAAGAGAGAGAGAGAACTCTGCTTTGTTTTACCAAATAAATAGCAATTAAGTGCTTCCTAAAGTATCTCAAGCAGCAAATCAGTGTATCTTCTGCCTTGATGAACCTGCTTCACCAAAAGACTAAGACTTTATCAGTTATCCATTATATGGAAAGCAATTGAAGTTCTAAACGTTCTACTATAGAATAAAAGTAGAAGAAAATGTTTTTCTTATTTTTGTTGTACAACTTGAAATGTACAAGAACAAAGTTCTATGTTGAAAATTATATGTAATAAATTGTCTTCCTAACGTTTGATGTACCATGTGTTTTTGAATCAAATGTATTGGTTGATGGCTGTGTTACAACCCACTCCAGAGGCAAAGTAACTGAGGTTCTTGTTAACTGAACCCATGATCAGAGTGGAAGGAGTTTATATATCTATATATACACTTAGAGCTGTATCTATCTATCTATCTATCTGGTTTATTTTAGAGCAGTTTGGTTGCAGTGAAGGAAAGGTATGTAGCCGTTTTGATGATTGTCTATAGAAATAGAACAATATGAAAGTAATATCATTTAATATGTAACTATATCATTTAATATAAAAGATATCATTTAAGAATATATATAAGGAAAAGAAAGAAAAAATGTATGAGTACATAGTAGAGATGAAAGACATCACCATCCATGGATCCCACAACAAGACTTGATTGTTGCCATTTCAGTTGTTTGTTGGTCAAAGTAATGGTCACAGTCATGATCCATCAGGGGTGGGGGAAGGCCATGAAACAAAGAGGGTTCATACATGGGTTCAGTGGGTTCGTACCCACTGTTCTGATTCAGGTGGGAATGCCCTGGTATCTCCCCTGAGGGTGAGTTCTACACTGTTGTTGTTATCACTGTGAATCATGTGCAGTCCTCTGGTGGGAAGCCCCAGAAATGATCTGGGCGCACATCAGGGTTGTTGGTGGTCACAGACTCCATCTGTCCCATAACTTAGGGTGATTTTGAACAGTGATATGAGTATGAGCACTGGCTTTCTCTCCCACAGTTTGCCAGAGAATTTTTGTCTGGATGCATTAACCAGAACGTGCTAACCAGATCTCACTGGTGACAGGTCTGGAATCAGCGCCTTCCTGTCACAATTCCTCTATTCTGTGCTTACCTCCAGTTCCTGCTGTAGTGGCTTTTCTTATGGAAACTTCTGTCTGTGGCCTTGGCAGTGCTTTAACTCTTTACAGGTTGTCAAAAACTTCCAAGTGTTATTCCTGCTCTCCTGGGAGAGCAGCCTTGGTCTAAGGCTGGTTCAAAGGAGAAAGCTGTGGAGAGAGCCATGTTGTGGCAGTTCTGTGTTCCCCTTGGCATGCCTTTTGCAGCTGCAGTGTGCTTGGAGCTCTGGGCTTGGTCATTTTCGGAACCCTAACCCTAGGCCTGTCTCTAACCCTAGGCAGAGCTGGATAAAGTGCTCTCAGGAACACAATTGTGCTATTTCTCATTGCTGCTTTGCTCCTTCATCATGGGATATGCTTAGCTATTGTTTGGGTTTTGAATGTTTTCATTTAACTGATGTGTTTTTTTCACTGACCATGTTGGTGTGAAGGGCTGCGTGACAAAAACTCATAAAGTAATTTAATTTTTAAAATAATTTTTACTGCAAGTATCTTACTTAAATGTTACTACATTCAGACTACCTGTTTTTCCTTCAAATTCAAACTTAATTCACTAAGCTAGAATTTATTCAAGGCTGGCACATTTCTTATTTGTATTATATTATATATTATTATATATCTATTAGAATTTACCTGCCTACATGTACAATGTTTGTAACTTCCAACCTAGTTAAATCAGTGAAAGGTGCGTCTTTATTTAGCAGGAAATTTGAAAGCGTTACTAGGGTTTAAAATGGTAGAAGGAGTAACCAAGAGCTTTCTTGAACCTAGAGAGATCTGCCTATTGATGCTTCTCATTCACATGTGAAGGACAGGCACAGTCTGGGCACAGTAGGAGTTGAATTTAGGGCTTTAAAGTCAAAAAATGCCCTGGTTTTCTTTGTGTTTTGTTTTTCTGATTTTTTTTTACTTTTTTTTTTTTTTTTACCTTGTGAAAAGTTAACACTGGAATTCTAGTTCCACATTATTAATTAAAAATACCTGTTTCTTCCTGAAGCATTTAGAGAGCTTGGGACATAATGCCCAGATTATGCAAATTTTCCAAGTACTTAGAGACAGGACATGTGTAGCACATGGCTGTTGGGTGAAGTGAAACTGTAGTGAACA